>NC_139239.1:50882023-51217534 GCF_977018435.1 Lepisma saccharinum
CTTCTAAGTTGCTGAGTCGACACTTTGCGCGTTGTACGTAAGCGGTTGATTTCCTTTGTTGAAGTTGTTGCTTATTGGCAACACTGTAGGTGGACTATTTTCATGGCTTTAGCGTTTTGATGTTCTGCCTTGAACGAGAAAGGGGGGGGAGGAAGGAAGAGGAGGGGAAAACAACTGACAGCGACACTGTCGTAGAAACGTCTTGCACTGTGAAAATGAACTGCCTTTGCTCAGTACACTCACCTCACTTAGTACTCCGGCAGTTTGTTTCTTTATACAGCATATTTGCAGAAGATACAATTGAACCTACGATGTATAAAACACACCTTAGTACTAACTTTGTTGACCCTGTACAGCTTGGCCAAGATAAGATTGTCTCCGTTGCGCTCTCGTCGAATTTTCAAGCCTTAAGAGTGCAGAGGAAGTGTGGGCGATTCAATCGGCTGCTTGCTTTTATCACCTATTCCTGCGTTGCTAAATTGTGCATCACTGTCAAAGGCTCGTCGCTCTTTCAGTGACAAGCTTTTGTGACCACCTTGAAGGGGAAAACTGTACACAGCGAAAGTAGAGACTTAATATTTAAGGTTGTCGAATTTTTTAACAACGAAGCAAAGGAAAGGAGTTACCAATATTCTAGAAGGCAAGCTACAAGGCGTGCAGTGACTTCAGTAATAATACTAATAAATCCGATTCAGCGGAAGGGAAAGAGATTTTCTGAATTACGAAACAGGGCAGTGTGGATTGAGTAGTTATTATTATTTCATATTTATTATTCTCTTGATTTTGATTGTTCGGTCAGTCTGTTACCACTTTTAGGATTTTGAATTATTTTCACCTTTTAAGAATGAGTCTCTCAAACCACTTGTCCACTACATCTGAGAAATCTGAGAAAATTTTCAGTGCTTCCTTACCTTTTAAACCTCTTGTACATGAACTGAAGAGGCCTATTTACAACCTTGAGCTCTTAACATTTCTCATGTGGCTTTTTACACCCCTTTATACTAGGGCAGATCAAAAAGTAAGTTACACCCCTAAATAAAATAAACAAAACACATTATAAATAAAATAATTATTGGACAAGAATATATGAACATTTAACTTTTTTCGACAGTCACCAAGGCATTCAAAACACTTTTTGAATCGTGTGACCAGTTTTTTGATTTCTTGTGTGTAAAAATTCCGTCCAATTTCAATTGAGTTGACTTTTGTACTCATCGATTAACAATCGCGGCACCTAGTGAGAGCACAGTTTACGATACACCCAACTGGTGATGAATCAGCAAAGACACACTATCGTAGGATATGTTCAGTTCACTTGTAGTCTCTTTTAATTTTCACGTGGTGGTTGGCAACGATGATTGCATTCACAAGCTCCGATTTGTTGATAGTGTTCCAGTTGCAGGCTGGCCGACACATTGTTCGTCGTTCACGTTCGTTCTTTCCTGTTTGAACATTTCCTGATCATGGACATTGCATTCTCGTCCATACGCGTACACCTCGACAATTTGGCGATGGATTTCAATCTGATTATGTCTTCGTGTCCACAAAAATCGGACAACTGAGCGCAACTCAATGTTGGACGACACCTCAGTACGACACGCCATACTGACACGGTGACTACTCTCCTATTAAAGCAGCTGCAGCATGGCTGCTTCGGGTATGGGAAGAATACATTCCGGACAGTGCTGCCACCAAGCGTGATTATTTACACGGCTCGGATGTAACTTACTTTTTGATTCGCCCATATCGAACATATCATGTAAGGATTTCTAGATAAGGGGATTTATTTCTCGTATACTTTGAAGGGTACAGACATGGTAGGCCATTTGTGCCGACGAGCTCAGAATTCTTTTAACTCGTTCATTCGTTAATTGTTCGTTCGGCACCCAATACTAACTTCAGGGATAAATTTGATAGCTTGTAATTTCCTCTAATGCACAACATGGCCTTTTGCTCGTTTCGACAGAAGATTCCGTGGTAGGTTAAGGAAAAGTCATTTTTCTCATTTTTAGCTCTAGATCAATGACTTTGTATTATGATGATTGCTAGTATTTATTTATTTGATGACGATTTTCTTCCTCTCTAAGATAAATGGATGAATGGTGAACTAATGAAACAGATAAGAAACAAGCGCAACGAAACATTCGTGCATTACCCAGAATTCGAACTTAAGATACTTACCATCTAAGGTATCTGTGAATTTCATAATTCACGGATCCACAGAAGCTTTTTCATGTCAAGCTGTTGCAGCCACGAAATAATTAAAATAATCAATGAGGAAATCTGAATCCAATTAAAAAAAGGCAAGGTTGGAATTTAATAATTTTGACACGCTCTTGAGGTAAGGGAATTTTTCATGGTATAATTTTTTACTTCATTTTTTAGTGAGGCGAAACTTCCACGACAAAAAAAAATAAAATGGGAAGAATGGTACTACCAGCAATGTAGTAAGATGAGAAAAACAAGTCCATCATCCAAGCAAGAACAAACGACAACAATGGAACAAAGTGTTTCTGACCCTATACCGTCTCGCCTTCCTGCATATGAGCTACCACGTTCAGCATTTAAGTAAGTATGTGTATGAGTATGTATGCATACGCACAAACACACACCTACAAACTCTCACAGCATGTAGACGAAAAGACAAACAATTTATCTCAATAACGTTTATCTCGTTAATGCATCATTTCGACATCACAAACCCTCGAGAAACGGCGCTTTCTATCCTGTATGTGTGCAATCATACGGTACAGATTCATGGTTGCCACTGTCATTTATCTTTCTGTCGGATAGCAGCATAATAAAAGCGATAATGTGTTGCAGAGACAGCATAATGGCAAGAGATAACACCAGCACGTTTTGTTCAATCCTTTCTCCTCAAATCAGACATGCATCACCAACCATGTACATTATGTTGCACTTCCCTTTTTATGCTCTCGCATTGGATAAACGTTTCGTTTAGAAGTCTTCACATTTCAAAGATTTGCAACCATGAATTTGTGCCATACACTGGCGCACGCAGAATTGTTTACGAAAGGGGCTACAATTTATAAATTTGGATATTACGTAGCTGCGCTCGGGGTGGGGGAAGGGGGTGGGATACACTTTAAAATATTTCATAAATACCATTTTTAACCTTCGTCTTAGAGGTTGTTCAAAGATAAAACACTGTAGGGGAGAGCGGGGTCAATTGTAACAATTTTGACAAATGATGCATTTTCTATGAAACTATTTATCTTTGCAGCGTGAAAATCGGCATGGAAACACTACAACATGTTGTTATTGATATTATGCAGTCACGATCCCCCCATATATAATATGATAATCATAATTAATGTTTTAAAAATGTGTGGCAAATGTTACAATTGACCCTTGCTCGGGGGCAAATGTAACACACTACAGGGGCAAATGTAACATACTAACATTTACCAGAAATACAATTCAATTTTTTTTGCTGGAAATAACATGTAGCCTTACACAATGATTAAGAATTAGCTAACTGTGTTTTCGTTAATAAGTAGGCTAATTGAACCATACCAGGTCCCAAACACTGCTTCTAACAAAGATATATCTGATCATTCTGACTGACAGTTATGACAAATGTACAAGCTGTCTCCTTTGGTGCATTTCTCATGTGACCAGTTGTCACAAGTTAAGCACTGCACCCATTGCTCACCAGATGCACTATTGGACCACTTCTCAAGGCAAACTAAACAAAAACATTCGTCGCCTTCAGAGCTGCTTTCCTGACACCTTCTTGCGCTTCTCCTTGCAGTTCTCTTTTTTTTTGATTGACGACTGTCACTTCTGTCGAACAGCCTCTTTTTCCCTTTGCTGTTGTCTTGTCTCGATCTTTGCTGTGCCATAAGTAGTTCTTCTTCAGGTGTATCTGTCCATATTGCACTTTTCTTTCTTCTCCTTCGAGGTGCTGATTCTTTAGGTTCTGCATGAGGCAGAAGTCGAATGTCAGCCGGAGAAACAGCTGTTGAGGTGGACGGAAGAGGTTCATTGCAAGGGTTGCATTGCTCTTTGTTCTGAGTACAACTAGTTTCTTCCAAGTTACTTGATTGTTCTGTTTCATTAACTTCATTCTCATCATTAGTAGGTGTGGTTTATAACCCATTACAGGATTCCCTTCTTCTTGTCTCTTCTTAACAAAACGGGTCAATGTCACATGACAAATATTGTGCGCTTTTGCTGCGTGTTGGATGGAAACATTGCTTTCCAAAACCAACTTTGCAGCTTCTTCCATCTTATCTTGTGAAGGGCTTCGTTCGGTAATTATTTTTCTGTCTCTCACCATTCTGAAACATACAGAATATAATAATTCAGGATGGTTGAACAATGTTTTTTATTACAATGCAAGTGGATATTTTTCATAAGAAACGCATAAGGGGCAATTGTAACAGTGTTACAACTGCCCCGGTTATATTTGTTACATTTGCCCCATCCTGACGCCATATTGTTTGCTGGCTTGCAGCTACTAACCCCGACACCAGAAATTGATCACATCTATCTTAACAAATGCATTAAATATTGTGTATTGCGACGATATATACAAACCTTGATGAGACGACATCGCGAAATCACTATTAAACAATAAAAAGGAACCTTATGTTTTTACTTACGTGTTGAAAATTTGAAAAACTCCCAATAATAGCCGGAACAATCGCTACGTAAGTACCACCACCACATGAGTCACTCCCAACTGACGTCTCCTTTCTACAGGTTTGAAAAGTTTTAAAAAATACCTCACGAGAGCAGCACAGTAGCGATTGTTACATTTGACCCGTGTTACAATTGACTCCGCTCTCCCCTAATCGGTGGTCATTTGAAAGCGCAGTTTCAGTTACCACTTTGGTTTTCGGTACGTGCATTGTTGGTATGTTGTATGAATGAAATAAACATTACAACTGTTCACTAAACACAAATAATGTTATGTACAAAGTATAACTTAGATATATATGTACGAAGCTTGTCCAACATATCTGATGTTTCTGCATACAGTTTGAAAACAATGCAATGTTGATATTCAGGAATGACAAATTTACAAATCAAATATACAGGAAGAAAAGCTACATCATCTTATACACAAAAGCATAGGCAAAATTAAAGCACTTTTACTAGATGGCAGAAATATTTATGATGTTCATATAATAAATTATGCTTATAAGAAATAACTTCTCTTTTGAAAAAAAAACTATTTTCGTGAAATATAGGATCTCAGAATCTAGTCTATGCATATACGATTTGTTGTCTTAACTTTGACATAACATTTTTGAATGTCATCGTTTTTAATAGCAGTTGTGAAAATACTTGACGTTTACGCACGGGGAAATAAGGATTTTCTTTACATTCTTTTGCAGACAACCACCTATTGCCGCCACTCTCAAGTTGGCTAAAGATGCTGACGATTACAACATGAACCATCCCCGAAGAGGAAAGGCGATTATTTTCAACCACGAGAATTTCGATTTCGAATTGGAAGTCGATAGGAGACAAGGGACTTCCTACGATGCAAATGCTCTGGGTACAGAATTCAGGAGTCTTGGGTTCGAGGTGTCCATTCACAATGATTTCACGCGTGACGAACTGAAAGATATCTTATCTGCAGGTAAGGTCTTGGTAAAATGCTTTCTAGAACCAGGCGTATTTCGTAAGTAAGATACATGGTGCATGCTCTAATCTTCTTACTACGGTTCATTTGAACATTAACCGGTTCACATAAAATTACGTTTACCGAAATGTTTCTCACACGCTTCAGAATCAGTAATCACCAGCGAAACTTAGGGTCACCTCTGGGGGAAGAGCCAGACCAGATTCGAACCCGGGGCCTCTGGCGTCGTGCTGAACCGACCACTCCATCAAGAAGATCGGTTGCTCAGGTTTGGACCCTAACCCACAACCTTCATGACGACGTAGCGAGTCTAAAAATGCAATAGTGAAATATGGGAACTCTGCAAGATTAACTTCAGCGTCTCTTATTTTCAGTTCAGCAAGAAGACCATACAGATGCGGACTGCCTAGTGATTACAGTTCTCACTCATGGCGACGAGAAATTCCTTCTAGCAAGGGACAGCAAGTACTCAATTAAAACCATACTGGAACCTTTCACAGCAGAAAACTGCCCGTCGCTTGCTGGGAAACCAAAACTTTTCTTCATTCAGGTAAGGCCTCAGTCTCGCACAACCTTTAAAATGAAAACTTGGACAACTATATAAGAATTTCAAAATATTACTGCTAATACATTAATTTAAATTTACTTGTATTTTTCTTGCATTGTTGACGAATTCAATATTCGAAAAGACGCTTAGTCTATAAGAAATAACTCCCGCGAAACCTAATGGTTAGCGTTCTCGCCTTGGTGAGAGCGATCCCGATTTCGCTAATCGCGAAGATGAGGAGTGATGATATGATGAATTTGATGAAGGAACACTCACAGAACACTCACGCCGGGATTCGAACAGTGATTTTCGAGTATACCATGATTTGCAACCAATAGAACTCGCGTCAACCATGTCAATCATTGGTATCAAGCGATTATACTTCAAAAGCATGTCTGTAAATACAACAATTCAGATATTAAAAACTCTAACTCAAAGTACTATTTTCTACTTACCACGTCCTGGTCGAATGGCCGTTTTCAGTTCAGTCTGCAATCCTGAGGAAGAAAGAAAAAATTAAATACTGCTACTTTTAGATGCATTTTAACATACAACCATTTAAACTTTTGCAATCACAGTGACAGCAAAATCAAAGCAATTTATTTAGTTTCATGAAAAAAACATTAAAGATGTTACTTTCAATCCCTCCAAACAAATTTTTATGTATGACAATAATTCTTAATTTGTCTCTATTACGGTCTTGGTTTTCTTACACACTCAGATGTAACAACGTAGATTTGTTTAATCATCAAAGTAGTGATCAGGAAATCAGCACTTGTTAGCTGTTCGTAATACTCCTGTTTTTAAAACTTCATTGATTGTGTGCATAAGATGTTCAGGTGTATCAGTCTACAGTTTGGAGTAGGAACAGGCACAAACTGCATTTTGGACTGTTTTGTTGCCGCATAACAACGCAAAGCAACAATACCCCATCAATACAGAAAACATTTTTCAACAACACCACTGACATCTGTTGACTACAAACACAAACTGGCAAACAAAACATTTGAATGTTTAAGAGTAAACTATCTTATATTAACATATAAAAAAGAAGTTTGGGATGTTGTTGTTTCCAAAGACACAGCACTCCAAACTTACTTATATTTCACTTTTCATAAAAAATGGAGGGTGTGACCTTAAACTTCAATATTTTCTACAGGATAGGGGAAATATTTTCAGGGTCTTAAAATTGCATATTATTAATTTTTCATGACCTACTCCAATATAAAAAGTAATCATCGTGATCAAAAATACAACTGTCTATAGTGCAGGAGGCCTTAGAAAGAGCGTTTCGCGGGCTAACAGCAGACGTGGCTCGCACACTATTGCCGATACTCTCGTGTCGTCTGCTCCTCATCCGAACAAACAGGCCGAGGTAGCAAGAGGCAGAGGTCATTCACCCTTCCAGAAGGGTGCAGCGAGCTAGCTGTGGCAACCCAGGGGGTGCTCGTTCGGCGGCGCAGATCGTATGCGCAGTTGTCCGTGGATGCAAGACGTCATCATCGAAACACTCGGCACGGAAAAGGCTGGTTCCTTATGCAAATATTGAGATATTTGACAACGAATATTTTCTAAAATATAGTAGCAGGGGAAAAGTTACAACTTTTACTGTTAAGATTCATCCTTTCTAATCAATTTATCGCAAAGTTGATTCAAATGTGCAAAATGGTTTTCAAGAAATCGTGTTACGAAGGAACCCCTGATTTGTTCTCTTCAGGCTTCCAATGTAAGGGAGTTTTAACTTAAGCGCGTTGGATTTATTTTTGCTCTATGTTTTGAAATAAGATTATTTTGTTCTTGTCAACTGAAATCATGCCTAAATGCTATGGAAAGCTGTGAAAACTATTATCAGAAAACTAACGGAATAAATCTAAAATATCACAGCTTGACTGATATATAAAATGCGGGATTGCCCATTTGGGTGCAATGCATTTGCGCCAAAATCGCGTGTTTTGCGCCAATGAACAAATTGTAAATATTAGTGCCACAGTATCTTTTGCGCCAAGAATGTTTTCCGCCACTCTTGAATGTCTAGCCGAGCTAAGAATTGTATAGGTTGGCAATCCTGTCTCTCAAGGGCAACGACTGATCGTGGCTTTCGTCTACCTCCCTGTGTTTCACCTCAACGTTACACGTTTCATTACACCGGGGTCCGGTCGACCATGGAACTGCTCGCAGAGGCATCGAATAGAGGTAAGGATCTAATAAGTAAGGACAATTATAAATTCAGGAAAGCTTACGCATATTCAGATGGACGTGTTCGGTGGCGTTGCACAAACAAGTCGTGTACAGCAATAATAATTACGAACAGTGACATGATAGTTGAAAGTGAGAAGATAATTCATACTCACGATAGCAATGAACGCAGTTTAATACTTCAACAAATTCGTGGTTCATGTAAACGGAAGGCGTCAAGTGCATTACATGAACAACCCTCAAGCATTGTGTACGCGGCGCTGAACGAAGAAAGGCTTACAAGTATCAATCAGCTACATTTCACAGATAAGAAACTTTTGCGAGAGGCTGAGTATAGAACACGGCGAAATATGCTCCCTCCATTGCCGAAATCAGTGAGCGATGTTCATGAGGCAGTCGAAAACCAGACCATAAGGACTGTTCGTGGTGAGAATTTCGTACTAATTAATGACAGCGTAAAGAACATAATAGTATTCGGTTGTGAATCAAATCTAAAATATCTTTGCGATGCTGATTGTCTTTATATGGATGGGACCTTCAGCTACTGTACAAAACATTTCACTCAGTTGTTCACGATTCATATTCCGGAAAAAGGCCATTATGTGCCCCTGTTATTCTGCTTATTAAAGGACAAATTAAAAAGTACGTATACTTCGTTGTTCAATGCTGTGAAATTAAAGTGTGAGCAAGATTGCGGCAGTAGTCTTGAACCGAAAAGAATATGCGTTGACTTTGAACAAGGGATTCACAGTGCCATTAATGAAGTATGGTGTGGGAGATGTGTTATAGTAGGATGTAGGTTTCACCTATGCCAAGCCTGGTGGCGAAAAATGAAAAACCTAGGTCTTTCGAAAATCTACAAGGAAAGAGGTCTTGAAGGTAAATGGCTCAAAGTAGAGACAATTGGAGAGTTCTAAGCCCTCATTTGGGGCTCGAATCATCATGTGGGGCTCGTCGTAGCCTTTTATGATGTATATTTTGAGGGTAGAGTTGGCAACACTGTGGGCCCTTACTGTAGCTTTTTATGAGGGGGGTCTATTGCAGTGTTGCCAGATGTAAACAGGGGGCAATGGGCCCCCCCAGGCTCGAATCATCATTCGAGGCTCGTCGTAGCCTTTTATGATGTATATTTTGAGGGCCTAGAGTTGGCAACACTGTGGGCTCTTACTGTAGCTTTTTATGAGGGGGGCCCATTGCCTGTTTACATCTGGCAACACTGCCGTAGACACAATAAGACAGTTCTAAATCCTCTTTTGAGGCTCGAATCATCATTCGAGGCTCGTCGTAGCCTTTTATGATGTATATTTTGAGGGCACAGAGTTGGCAACACTGTGGGCTCTTACTGTAGCTTTTTATGAGGGGGGCCCATTGTCTGTTTACATCTGGCAACACCGCCGTAGATTCTTTGACAGTGTTGTTAACCTACTGGGTTTTTCACTGTAAATTTTCATCAAAGGGCCTGAGGGGTCCATGTATTTTTTATGTCTGGCAACACTGTTGGGGGCCTAGTGTTGGCAACACTGTGGGCTCTTACTGTAGCCTTTTATGAGGGGGACCTATTGTCTTTTTACATTTGGCAACTCTATTGGATGTTTTTTTTGAGGCTTGGGTTTTGCCAACCCATCCGAAGAAAATTCCACTATATGATTTTTCACTGGCTAAGCTAACCTACAAATAGGAATTGGCAACACTGACGAGGCTCGAATTATCATTTGAGGCTCGAATCATTATTTGAGCCTTGTCGGTGTTACCTACCCACTCTACAAAAATTCTACTATATGATCTTTCACAGGCTAAGCTAACCTACAAATAGGAGTTGGCAGCACTGACTTATAAACCCATTGGGTCCTCTTGGCATGTTTTTTTCATGATGTGTTGCTAGGCTATTGAGCATCTTGGCGTATACAATGTATATATTTTGAGAGGGGGGTTATAGCTTTTTATGCTGTACGAATACTGGAAGCTTGACAGTGACAACCAACAGAGTAGGTAAACCTACATCCAGGAACTGGCAACACTAGTTTCTGACAGTGAATTTGAAATAAAATATTAAACAAAATACATGAGTAAGCACTGTGAGTACAAATAGTACCAGTGTTATGCCCCCAACTCCAACTGGACAACTGGGGAAAATAATTGTACAACAATTTGTACCTAATTGTACAATACTTGTACCTAATTGTACAACATATACACAGACATAAAAGAAAGAGCCTTCCCGTAACTTACTTCATGTACAATTTATATGATTTTACAACTGTGAAAAGAAAGCATATGTGTTCTGTATGCACATATTTATTCTTATTTTTCGAAGTTGAATGAAAGCACATGTTTTTACGTTCTCGTAATACTAACCTTGCTCTACTGATTTTAAATTGCTTCCATCCGCTTTTTTTTTCTGTGTTATTTCCGTATGCACGCAACATTCGCTTTCAATAGTATAATGAAACACAGAAGGAGTGTTAGTATAGCAGGCTTCGAGTTTACAATTTATTAAATTAAACAATAATTTATGTAAGAATATACTTGTACTTACCGAACACAAAATAATAAAAGCACATGTGAATGTTTGCGTGTGTTCATGTTATATGACGACTGAGTAAAAAAATAATGTTGACTCCCCGAAAGATAAAGTTCCTAGTTCGACATCAGATGCATGCAAATTTTATGTTTTGCTCTCCAAAATCTTGATTTTATGTTTGTGCTATTTGTCATACAGCAGAGGAGGAGAAGAGGGGAGAGGAGAGAGAGAGAGAGGAGGTACTATCAGCGCCATCTATTAGCAAACAATAGAAATAAAAAGTAGGTCAAACTTTTTCAACACCCAAACATTTTAAACGTCTTCGCTTAGTAATACGATCTAGCTAAAGACGTTTAAAAGAGTACTCTTAGTCGGCAAAGCTAATTGCTAGGGCCCTTATATTACTAAAATATTCTTTAATTTGCATATTTCTCATACCGCCATATGTTGTTCTAGTTGACTTCTTCCAAAAAAAAATGCTAATTAGCGAGAGTTAATTAAGCAAGGCAAGTAAAAGAAGCAAAATAGGACAACATATGTGCCGGCGTGAAAATATGTAAAAAATTCGATTCAGAGGTGGATCGAATTAAAATTGGGGGATATTTTGCATTTTTTCCCTATAATATACAAAACATTTACCGTACATAATCTTTTCCATTTACAACAGTATAAAATAAGAGGAATGTGTGACAATATCCATATTAATTAGGAAGGTATGTTGTATGCTAGGTTAGCTAATTGTGTCTTCTACAGCTTCACTGTATAGAGGGAAGATGGAAAAAAGAGAGCTCTACGGAAACTGACGCTCTTAATAATATTGTACGCCCGTGAAAATTATATATAAATAAGACTTAAGCGTATTATCTGCTTTCATGTCAGATTTTACCAACCTGTGAGCTGTAGTGTTTAGGTGACAAGCGACCTGCTCAAATATGATACTGTTGACAATATTGTACGCCCGTGAAAATTACATATAAATAAGACTTAAGCGTATTATCTGCTTTCATGTCAGATTTTACCAACCTGTGAGCTGTAGTGTTTAGGTGACAAGCGACCTGCTCAAATATGATACTGTTGACAATATTGTACGTCCGTGAAAATTATATATAAATAAGACTTAAGCGTATTATCTGCTTTCATGTCAGATTTTACCAACCTGTGAGCTGTAGTGTTTAGGTGACAAGCGACCTGCTCAAATATGATACTGTTGACAATATTGTACGTCCGTGAAAATTATATATAAATAAGACTTAAGCGTATTATCTGCTTTCATGTCAGATTTTGCCAACCTGTGAGCTGTAGTGTTTAGGTGACAAGCGACCTGCTCAAATATGATACTGTTGACAATATTGTACGTCCGTGAAAATTACATATAAATAAGACTTAAGCGTATTATCTGCTTTCATGTCAGATTTTGCCAACCTGTGAGCTGTAGTGTTTAGGTGACAAGCGACCTGCTCAAATATGATACTGTTGACAATATTGTACGTCCGTGAAAATTACATATAAATAAGACTTAAGCGTATTATCTGCTTTCATGTCAGATTTTACCAACCTGTGAGCTGTAGTGTTTAGGTGACAAGCGACCTGCTCAAATATGATACTGTTGACAATATTGTACGTCCGTGAAAATTATATATAAATAAGACTTAAGCGTATTATCTGCTTTCATGTCAGATTTTACCAACCTGTGAGCTGTAGTGTTTAGGTGACAAGCGACCTGCTCAAATATGATACTGTTGACAATATTGTACGCCCGTGAAAATTACATATAAATAAGACTTAAGCGTATTATCTGCTTTCATGTCAGATTTTACCAACCTGTGAGCTGTAGTGTTTAGGTGACAAGCGACCTGCTCAAATATGATACTGTTGACAATATTGTACGTTCGTGAAAATTATATATAAATAAGACTTAAGCGTATTATCTGCTTTCATATCAGATTTTGCCAACCTGTAAGCTGTAGTGTTTAGGTGACAAGCGACCTGCTCAAATATGTTACTGTTGACAATATTGTACGCCCGTGAAAATTACATATAAATAAGACTTAAGCGTATTATCTGCTTTCATGTCAGATTTTACCAACCTGTGAGCTGTAGTGTTTAGGTGACAAGCGACCTGCTCAAATATGATACTGTTGACAATATTGTACGTTCGTGAAAATTATATATAAATAAGACTTAAGCGTATTATCTGCTTTCATATCAGATTTTGCCAACCTGTAAGCTGTAGTGTTTAGGTGACAAGCGACCGGAGTACAGCGCTGATTTCTTACCTTTGCTGGATTGGCAGAGGAACCTACATGGCGGGGGATAGAACCTGAACGGACTCCGCTAAAGTATAGGAGACTAGAAGCATATAATTTGGCGGAAAAACCCAAGTAAGGTTATAGAGAATATTTAAAAAAAAGTTAACAATTATATTTTGCATTGCACAGCATTGGGTATTAAATAACATACCCCCAAAAAATCTCTGCATTATGCGTTCTGTAAAAAATTGCCCTACGTGCCAAACTGCTGTGTCAAGTAAACATTTTCAAAGGCACTGTCGTACTTGTGTGCCGGGAAAACAAATATGTGCGACCAAACTGTGCTCTAAGTGTGGAAAAAATATTTCTATTGCCAACTTCAAGCGACACCAGCTTACTTGCAAGAGCACTGGAACATCTCTACCGCAACCTTCCAAGCGAAAGGTAGAAGTAACCTCCCTCGATGCATCGCCACCTGCCAAACGCGTCAAGCTGGCGAAGAAAGCAGACCGATTTGCGTTTGAGCATTTATTAGAAGACTTTAACATAACATCAGACAGCTTCTGCGATGTGCGTAGTTTTCTGGAGAGCGAGCGAGCTAAGATAATATCCATCCTCAACGATGCATTGGCTACACACTCCACTAAATTCTATGCTGTGCTATGCTGCAAGTATAAGAAACCGTCTGATGAAATATATAAATTCTTCCATGCGACAAAAGCAAAAACACTGCATCAGGCAGATGTCACTGACCTCGACAGCATCTACGACAAGTTTGTCGAGGAGTTTGTGGCAAAGCACGAGGAGCATCAGGCTGAAGGCTCGGGCGGTTCGCTGTGTGGCGACCCCCACGAACTTCGTCTGAAACTTAACAAATTCCTGCCACTGGCAGGGTCTAGCTATATTGCCCTGCCACCCGAGGTTGAAGCAAGAAAAGCTGTTCTCAATATTCAGAACAAAGACACCAAATGCTTCCTCTGGTCGGTGCTGGCAGCATTGCACCCTGTTCACTGGAAAAACCACTCGTACCGTGTTAACCACTACAAGCAGTATGAGTCGGAACTGGAGGATGCAATGGCCGGGATTGCCTACCCTGTAGAAGTCTCGCATATTCGCAAGTTTGAGGTTCGTGCTCGTGACTTGTTGGGCCTGCAATTAGCCATCAATGTTTACGGTCTCACCGAGAACAAAAATAAGGTCCACCCCATCCGGGTGAGCAACGTGAGCAACAACAACGAGGTACGAGAAATCAACCTCCTGCTCATCAAGGACGAAACCCATCACCATTACACCCTTATCCGTTCCCTCTCTCGGCTTGTTTCAAATCAGAAAAATAGACATAATGGTCACATCGTGGTGTGTCGCAGGTGCCTGTCCACTTTCGACAACCGAAACCATTATAAATTCAAACACTCTCGAGGACCCAACATTGCTGCTGAGAAGCTAGCTCGCCACATGTTCTACTGTGGTACCAACAAGCCTGCACGAACTATCCTGCCCGAACCTGGTGCAGTAGAGTGTTTTCGCATGCACAGTGCTATGGTGAAGCATCCTGCCTATATTGTAGCAGACTTCGAGGCCTTTCTTCAACCTCTGTCTAACTGCCATCCCAACCCCGAAACATCCTCTACTATTCCTTTCCAAATCCACGAGGCCTCGAGTTACTCCTATGTTGTGGTGTGGCGAGACCAACATATTGCCTCCGAGCCCTATGTGTATCGCGGTCCCGACCCGGTCAAACACTTCCTGGAGAGAATGCAACAGGAAGGCATCAAGATAGGGAAGGTGCTGTTGGCCCCCAAGCCCATGCTGCCTCTGTCTCCGGAAGACAAGCATCAGCACGAAATGGCTCTAAATTGTCCTGTTTGCAACTCGGTCTTCAATGACGATAACAAAAAGGTCCACCACCATGACCATTATGGGACCGGAAGCTACATTGGCCCGTGGTGCAACAGATGTAACTTGAGAGCCAGGGACCCGCGCTTCATACCGGTCTTTTTTCACAATGGCTCGGGATATGATTTCCATCACTTGGTCACACATCTAGGGTACGACAATGCGAGAATCAATGTCCTGGCACAGAACGAGGAGCGTTATATTAGCATCAGCAAGTGGGTGCCGATCCCCGACTCAAGCAGCAGCATCGAGCTTCGGTTCCTCGACTCTCTGAGGTTCCTCCAGGCAAGCCTCGATGCTCTTGCTGGGAAGCTCAGAGACGACCAACTAGCCATTACCACATCAAGTTTCCCGAACTTAGATGTCGCACTCATCAGACGTAAAGGGGTCTACCCCTACGAATACGTCACAGACCCTTCCAAGTTCGAAGAAGAGTTGCTGCCTCCCCAGGATAAGTTCTACAGCCAGCTGAGAGGTTCAGGTATTACCGACGAGGAGTACAAGCATGCTCAGTCTATGTGGGTCGAGTTGGGTTGCCGAACTTTCGGTGATTACCACGATGCATACCTGAAGCTTGATGTGACGCTTCTTGCCGATGTGTTCCAGGCGTTTCGGGCGACTGCGATAAACATTTACAACCTGGACCCTGTATATTTTTACAGCCTTCCTGGACTGGCATGGTCGGCCATGCTCCTGCTGACTAAAGTTAAACTTTCACTTATCTCCGATATTGATATCATGCTTTTCATCGAGAGAGCTATCCGGGGCGGCATGGTCCAAGTGTCGCAACGCTTCGCACACGCCAACAATCACCACATGGCCACTGGTTACGACCCCTCCCAACCGTCAAGCTACATCATGTACACTGACGTGAATAATCTTTACGGGCACTCCATGATGCAGCCACTCCCAACAGGACAGTTTGAGTGGGTTGATCCTTTATACCACGACATCGAAAAAGAATGCGACGAGTTTGGGTTTTTTGCCGAGGTGGACCTTGACTTCCCCGAGAAGCTGCAGGATACATTCTGTGACCTTTCGCCTGCTCCGGAATTCAAGTGTCCACCTGGCTCGGATCAACCGAAGCTCGTCATGGACTTGGAGCCCAAAAAGCGTTATGTGCTACACTACCGGAACCTCCAGTGGTTAATGCAGCAAGGGGTCTCGGTCAAAGCAGTTTACCGCGTGCTCTTGTTCAGGCAGTCTCCATGGTTGAAGCCGTACATCGAACTGAACACCAACCATCGCACTGATGCCACTTCGGAACTTGATCGCGATTTTTTCAAATTAATGAACAATGCGGTATTTGGGAAGACCATGGAGAATGTGCGAAATCGCGTTGATGTGAGGTTGGTGACGAAGAAAACACAGTGTCGTCGACTTGTTGCAAGCCCGCTGTTCAGGTCTCGAACAATTTACAACAAACAGATGTCTCTGATTCACATGAACCGGGGCGAGGTGCTACTCAACAAGCCCATCTATGTGGGAGCTGCAGTTTTGGATCTGAGCAAGTTGTGCATGTTCGAGACATATTACGGCATACTACGTGCACACTACAACCACAATATCTCGCTCCTCTACACAGACACAGACAGCTTGGTGTACCATGTTCGCACGGCCGATGCGTATGGTGATATAGCCAAAGTTCCAGCTCTTGTCAAGCTCTTCGACACATCGGGCTATCCCCAGCTAAACCGGTATGGAATTCTGCCCCGGAACAAAAAAATACCCGGCAAACTCAAGGACGAGAAAAACGGGGATGTGATTGTGGAGTTTGCTGGACTTCGTGCCAAAGCCTATGCGATCCGGGCTGAGGGTTCTGTAACAAAAAAGGCAAAGGGTGTAAGCAGGCAAGTGGTTCGGGAGCACCTCAAGTTTGAGGATTACCTCGAGTGCCTCAGAACAAAATCGCCCATTCTACAAAAAGAGCATCGTATCCAAAGCGTTGATCATGTGCTTACAACTAATATTGTTAGGAAAGTTGCTCTGGATGCACACGACGACAAGAGGTGTATTCTTGAATGTGGGGTCCATACACTTCCGTGGGGCCACTATCGCCTCCAAACTAGTAAGGCCTGCCCAGAGTGCAACAAAAAGTAATAGGCAATGCGAAAAAAAAAAAACCAATTTTAATTTACTTCCACTTCCTCGATTACATGCATGCATGGCACAGCAAAATTAAACTTCTGGAAACTGCTAATTGCAATTTGTACTTATATATATAAAATGCCACATTTCTTATTGTGTGCTATTTTTTTTTATTTATTTAAAACTGTTCAGTCACTCTTTCATTCTTAACGTCATACACAAATGTTTTCTCTGCAATAAGAATAACACTGCACAGAGTATCTGCAGGCAAGGCTTCGTGGAACTCGCATACAATCTTGATGTTGGTACGATCGTTGACCACCACTTGCTTTCTTTTCGTGGTGTTGATGACGAACATCGGCCGCGGGAACACTTCGTTCCTACCGTTCTTCAGATAAACGTTCTTGATCTTGCAGTCGTCGAACTTGCTGGAATCTTTCTCCTGGTTGTTATCGCGCCCGGTCTGAAAAAGCACTACGACGAAATCTGGCATGTCGAACTGTATGTTGTTGAACTGCGTCGTCACGTCGAATTCCATGTGACTTCCCGACGCCATCTTCTGCACGCACTGGTAACCGTGAAAGTGAATCGGCACCTGCGGATTTTTCAAGATCTCCGCTTTGTACTTGAGGGCGTAGTTTGTTTCGTATTCCACCACCGGCATTCTCAATTCCATGCTCCGGATGACGCATTTCGCTGCTTCGGGTAAAGTGTTGGCTATCGGCGTGGTGCCGTCCGGACCCAAAGTAGCGTATCGCATCAGTGCGTCGTTGTCGTTGGCAGCTCTTCGAAAGGTAGCGCGCAATCCTCCCTTCCACATGATGTCCTTGTAGTCCGAGAAGAATCCCGGAAGCAGACGCATGGGAAAGAGCGCCGTGTGACTTCTCGTCGATATTTTGGTCCCCGCTTCGAATCCTCCCGCTTGATAGTACGCTGCGTCCGTTTTGGATAATTTCAACGTTCCCACTGCCGTCGACGTGATGCCTGGATAGTCTATTCTGTCGATGACAGTGTTGTGTTTCCTCACCTCCACCTGCGAGAACAAGTGAGGCACGAAGTTGTCCACGAGTATCAAGTTTGCTGCTGCGGGAAACGCTTCTCCGCTTTCCTTCTTCACCACGTCGAATTGAAGGTAGAGGTCCGCTCTGTGAGGATGAATGAACCCGTCGCCTACGTCCACGTCGTATTCGATCTCCCTGTTCGCTTCGTTCAGATTGGCGAACGTGCGACGGTTGGGAGGGAAAGATTGCAATTCGTAACTTTCGATTTGCTCCATTTTACATGTATGGTTATTTATTATACGTTGATCTCCACGATGGCCGTCGTAGTGGCACCTGCGAAATCCACCACGTCTCCTTTCTCGTTCGTCACCACCAACTCTATGTCGTCTATGCGGTTGCGACATACTGGAAAATAGATCGGCGAAGAGGGCGTGTAGATGATCGGTTCCATGAACTCGGAACTTGGTTTGAAAGTGGCTATGATTCCCGTCTGCTTGTGACTTCCTAATAATCCGTCCGAAGATTTCGTGATCATGCCTTCCGCCACGTTGCAGTGTACGTTCAGAGTCTCTATGGCCAAGAATTTAGGAATGTTGGTTGCCGTGTGCTTGATGCCAGCTTCGAGTTTGGTGTTGTTCTCGAAACCTAAAAGTTCTCCCATGGTGCCCAGGTCCACGGTCTCCGTCGCGGATAGGATTTCCACTCTGTGCGTGACCGAATTTTGAGAAAGGTATGTGCCTTTGGGTAATTGAGCTTGCAAAGTGGAAAGATTGTATTGTCCTGGCGTGACGACGATGTGTTCGCTTCCGACGTTAATTTTGTTGTTGTGCTGCGTGACGTTAGGTATGAGGTACATGCTGTAGAATGCACGCAGAGCCACGGATTTAGGATAGACGATGTCGTCGTGCAGCGTGAGTTTCAAGATTGAAGATTCGCTCGTGAGATGGAACACGCCCATCCTAGTGATGCTGTTTGAGGTTCCACAATGCTTTCTGGAAATCCTCGATCGTAGGGTTATTTATTTTAGAGAGAAACGCGAGCACGGAGAGGCAGAGATGACCGCAGTTCACGTCTCCGAAATTTTGAATGCGTTCGTCGTTGTAGTATATAGAGGTTTTGTTCGTTTTCAGATAATGAATTAAATTTGTAGGTGGAACACCTCCGAAAGAATCGAAAACGAATGCTTTATCATCATTTTTGTGGTAACATATCCAATGCGTGCCTGGATTTTCTTGACCGTCCAAGTTGACTACTCCGCATTCTCTTCTTTTAACGCTTGAAGGTAACGAGTCGGACATAAAAACTCCTCTGAAGTGTTTGATTTGTAACGGTCCGATCAGAGATTCAATGTCTCGGTTGGTGAGTGCCGTTGTTTCTTTTTTTTAAACTTTCTCATCACGCCCTTCCCCCCTTTCTTCTCCATGGCCAGGTTGTGACGTTTCTGTTCTTCCAATTCCGCTTTGTTCTTCTTCGAGTCGATGACGGTTTTCGCGATGGCGGCACTTCCGCCAGCCAAACTTCCAACGGCCCCCAATGCTGCCAGGATGGCCGGGATGCTGAATATGAAACCTCCGATCTTTTGCTGTTTCCGCGAACGCTGCAATCTTTTCAATTGAGGTGTGCTGAGCAGCAATTTCATTCCGTGTCCTTTCGACAAGCAAGAACGTTTCTTCTCACGTTGTTTCTTGGTGAGTAACCCAAAGAGGGCACCTAGATTTTTTAGATTCGAATATGGTATCTGGTACACGACACCCTTGGGCTTCATGTTGATGCTCTATGTGTTATTTTCACGGTATGTTATTTATATATATATTCTGAGATTTTTTCTTGTGTAGTTTTTTTTATAGTATGTTATTTATATACCCCACCCCAATTTTTGTTTCGTGTTCATGGCGATGGTGGTACCCAGTGCGGCGACCCGTTCACCCAGCGATGCGTCTCTGCTCACGAACCTTTCGAAAGCTGCGTGCTCTAACTTTCTGTCTGCTTCGTGACGTGCATCCAGATCCGTCTGCGTGGTGTTGTAAGCGATGTCGTGATCTTTGCATGCGGCGTCCAACGGATTCACACCCTTGTCTCCTCTCTCCAATCTTTTCTCGAGTTTGGTACCCGGTCCGCAGTACTGGTAGCCAGGTAAATGCATCTCGAAAGGTAACTTGTTGATGATGTCGTTTACGAGTCCTTTTCCTTCGGCCACGTTCCAGAATCTCGGAGGCAGCGTGTTGATGATTTTGATCAGGTAACCTATGCCCTTGTCGTCGTTCACGATGAAGTTGGAAAGTTTCGTCCTGATCATGTCCACGATGCCAACCTTCTCGTTGTAGAAATTACGGTTGCCTGCATTCTCTTCGCCGGCTATCACCAACAATCGGTCCACGAGCTTCCTCACGTCGTCCACCCAAACGAATTCTTTGGGTAACGTGTTGTAGCGTTTGACGCCGCTGCCTGTTTTGACCTGGTTCCAAATCGGTTTGATGAGATTCCTGTACTTCTCGCCGCTGCTCGATTTCACCCTATTCTGCGAGGCGTCGTTGTTCTGGTACAAGGCATCCGTCATGATCAGAATTTCCTTGTAACTCTGGTAATCTTCGTCGGTGTAATCTTTCGGCTGCTTTTTGGCAACGAGTTCCCACAGTCCCACCGTACCCGGATACCTGGTCCAACTATCCTTCTCGCCTAAATTAACTTTAATGTCGTTGCCTTCGAAGGTCACCTTCGATTTCCCAATCTTCCACACCACACCACCGCCTTCGTTGGTTTCCATGCTAGGATACAATCCGAACACTTCATCTTTGTCGAATTTCGCCGTACTCAGGTAGTCTCGTGCCAAAGGTCCCAACTCGATTTTATCCGAAGACGACGACGTGCTACCAATGGCTCGACGTCGTGCCGGTGCATCCTTCAGTTCGAACGGTGTCGAAGGAATGCTCGAAATGGGCGTGGGTACAGCGTAACTTTTAGCTGCGAGCGGTACGAGTTCGTTGATCAAATTTTTATTTTGTTCCGTGACACTTTTAATTTCTTTACCTAGACCGCTGATGGCGTCGATCACAGGTTGATCCTGACGTTTCTTCTCTTCGTAGAATCCGCGATTCTCGGATTTCCAACCTTTGAAGCGTTTCGCGAGGTAATCGCGAAGCTTGAGATTTTCGTCTTCGATTTTTCGTTTCGTCATAACGTTTATTTATATACGTCGTTTCTCACAACGTTGCAACGTTTAGAAAGTCGTTGATTTTGTTTCTGTATTTTCCGTCGTTGGGTTTCCTCGTCATGTCGATCGTCGCGAATCCAAAATCGTCACCGTTCCAGCAAGTAGAGCAGCAGCGTTCCGAAAATTGATTGTAGTTCATGTCTCCGCCTACGTAGTCATCGTACGCGTGCTTGAGGTTGGTGTGATCTTGACGAAACAAACATATGAAATTAGCGTTGTCGCGTACTAACTGTTTTGGAATTTTGGAAAACGTTTGAGCTAGGTAGAAGCAATCCATTCCTTTGTGACGACCTTGCCTGAAAAAGTTGCGAATTTCATTTTGATTTTCCAGGATGGCGTCGTCGAACACAACGACTGAATTTTCACGACAATCGTCGAGTGGTTTTATTTCCGAGGCGAACGTTGCAATGTCCAGACCATCGTACAGTTTCATCAGTTGCTGGTATTTGGATTGCTCCAAACTTTTCGAGAACACGTACAGGTGCCTGTTCTTCCAATCTAACCAATTCGGTGCGAGGAGAAAATTGTCCACGAGCAGTGTCGTTTTCCCGCACCCCGAAGGTCCTACGATCAGACAGCGGATGCTGTCGGGAAGCAACTCACCGTTTCTTTTTCTCGTTTGACTTTCCGGATCCGGTAGACGCTTCACCACGTTCCACGTACTCACAAGATCACTTCGTTCGCGTCGATCCAACTCTTTTCCGGAAGTCCCAGCCATTTGACAAACAGTTTGTCGCCTCTCTTACGCAATACTTTCTCGATGAGGTACGTGTCGGGGTGTTTCGTTTTAGAGAGTTCCTCTTCGTAAAATCTTCCTTTCAAAATCTCGCCGCTACTATCTTTTATTATATACGTGTGTCGGTTTCCGGGTAAAACTAGAACCACCGTAAAGAGTTCCGTGCTCCAATTTTTTGTGAATCCCTTCTCGAAGGTGCGTTTGAATTTGCTGATTTTCACCTGGTCTCCAATTTTGTATTTAGCTCTTTTTGTCGTGGGTGTGTACTTTGGACAGTAAACCGTAGAAATTAAACGCTGCTCGTCAGATTTCGTAACGTCAACTGGCTTCATGCCTATCGTTCTGTGTACCGTATCATTATAGGTGTCGACGAGTTCCGGCAGGATGTCGACCCATTTGTAATTTCCCCGAAGCGTGAATCGTTTCCACATGTGTGTTTTCAAGGTTCGATTAAATCTTTCCACGATGCTGGCTTTGATGTGACTGAAGGTCGAATAATGTCGAACGTCATGTTTCCGAATAAACTTTTGGAATACGGCGTTGTAAAATTCCTTCCCCTTGTCCGTGTGCAGAAACCGAGGTCGTCTGCCGCCGCTTTCGCGAAAAATTGTCTTGAATGCTTCCGTGACGCACGATCCCGTTTTCGCCTTCAAAGGTAGAGCCCACGCGAATTTCGAAAACGTGTCTATGACGGTGAGGAGGTACTTGTTGCCCTTGTTCGATTTATGTACGTTTTTCAACTTGCCGCTACTCATCTCGACGAGGTCGCTTTCCCAGAGGTCGTCGATGCCCTTGGTTACCACCGCCAAACGTTCGTAGTTGCGGCGTGCAGGTTTATGCAATTCTTCGACGATGGCTTGCCTAGACATTTTTTTAGAGATTACGTTTGAAAAGAAGCACCAGCGTGATGGGATTCAAAGAGGGTGGCACTTCGCTCGTGTTTTGAATGATCAGCTTATCGCCGGCACTCACGTCGAAAACGGTAAGATCTTCGTCTTCGTGTATTTCATATACGTTGCGCGTTTCGTTCCAACGTGCCAGAGGAATGTTTCCTGCTTTCTGGACGCCACGATTCGATATCAAAGTCATGGTGGGAACGCTAGCTTTTCTGCCGTGAGACCAGTACGAAAATTCGTTTATCTGAATCGTGCCATCGAGGAGAAACTTGTAGTACGGATGATAAGGATGTAGCATGTACAGTTTGTTACCTTCGACGAACGTGGAGATTCTCTGTTGATTGGGAACGCTGTTGATTTCGATGGCTTGCAAGGTGAACAATTTGGCGAATTTAGTGTCGAAGGTGACGAGATTACTGTGAACTTGTCCGAGTTTATTTTCGATGGGCAGCAAATGCTCGATTATGGTATCCGTTACGGCAGAAAACGACGGTTTGATTTTCACTTCCACGTTCAACTGCTTGTAGTTTTCGTTGAGTTCTTGCAACTTGGCACCGAAAGAGGCCAGCGTCGATTCCTGCGTGGATTCCAGCACTCCAACTTGATCTCTGATGTTGACGGCAATGTTCTGAAGGTTCTCGACTTGATTCAATTTCGAGCTCTTCTCGGTAAGATCGTTCACGATGCTTCGCATCTCTGTAAACTGCGTGTGAAGGTCGGCGACGCTCTGCGAAGTGGGCAGCGTCGACACCAGCGAACTGATTTTGTCTCGAATCTGTTCCACGTTCGCCGTTTCCGTTTCTAGTCGTTTCAGCATTCGAGATATGTTCCTTTTCAAAGCGTGCAATTCTTTGGAGGTGGGGAGATTGGCCACCCTACTCTCGAGATCGCTCAATGAACTTTTGATGTCGCTCGAATCGGATAGTGCCGTCACCGCCGTTTTCAATTTTTCCAAATCTTCGCTCGAAGGCACGCTCGTCCGTAACGATTCCAAGTCACCCTGTATGTTGTCCAGTACGTGATGAAAATGAGCGAGATTCGTTTCGACGTTCAAATTTTCTAAATATTCAATCTTCTGCTGAACCGTGCTCAACGTGTCTTGAATGCTCGTCAACGCTCTCGCTTCAGCGTGAATATTTTTAATTTCTTCGTTGATCAATTCCAAGGACGCCTGAAGCGTAGCGATGGTGGTTTGAATGTGTTCGAAATCTCGATACGCCTCCAATTGAATTTTTATGTTCGCGACGCTTTTACCGATGACCTGCAGTTCGTCCGACGATGGTAGGTTCGTCATTGTATCTTCCAAAGTCTGCAACTTGGATGTAATTTCTTCCAACGTGCTGGTGAATTCTTCTTGTAATTTGGAAACGACGACATGTAAGCGTTCTGCATCTATATCGTTCACGACGGTTTGAAGTTCAGAGAAATTATTTTCTATTGCGGAAGTTCGTTCTTCGATTTCGAGTTTCAATTTTTCCAAATCTTCATTTTTCGATTGAAATTGCTGTAATTTGGCCAAATCATTTTGAAGCGAATCCACGCTCAACTGTATATTTTGAACGTTGTCGTAAGAAGGTACGTCGACATAATTTTTTATCAGCGTCTTCAGTTCGGAATCGATTTTCAGAATGGGGTCGAGACATTGCGTTTGGAGCGTAGCGATTTCCGACTCTAAACTTTTGTTTAAGGTCTCCTGCAAAGCGATCAAATCGGTCCTCAACTTCTTAACTCGAATGTCCAACATGAGAATCTCTTCTGCGTGGTCTACACGCTTGGTGTTGCCGAAAATGTCGTTAGGCATTTTTGGTTAACGGTTATTTATAATAGGATAGACGATTCGTAATTCTACAAAGAGAGGAATGAGTTTGTCGTAATCTCCGAGAAGTTCCGTGTAAAGATAATCTCCTGCAGAAACATCGTACGTAATGTTAGAAAGCATCTTGTCGTGCTTGATTCGAAAAATATTCTTGCCGGTAGAAATTTTGATTTCGCCCGCGTTTTCCGGATTCACGGTGATTTGAAGTTTCCCGTCGATCGGAATTTCGTAGAAATGTAAATTGTTATTAAAAACATAAAACATCTTGCCCACATCGTCATTCAGTTTCGTCCAAATGCTGTTGAGATGAACAATCAGTAAACCATTGAGTTTAGATAACACGGAAGGTAAGAGGTTATTGAAATTTGGCGGTGCAGTCTCCATGTTGATCTGTTTGCGGAAGCCAAAAAGATTCATTGTCCTTGTTAGTTATTTAAGAATACGGTCAAAGTTGTTTTTTTGTAATGACAGGCAAAGTTTTTTTTTGTTTGCTTGCGTCACAATACAGGCACGCGCGCGCGCCAGTGAAAAATCATATAGTGGAATTTTCTTCGGATGGGTTGGCAAAACCCAAGCCTCAAAAAAAACATCCAATAGAGTTGCCAAATGTAAAAAGACAATAGGTCCCCCTCATAAAAAGCTACAGTAAGAGCCCACAGTGTTGCCAACACTAGGCCCCCAACAGTGTTGCCAGACATAAAAAATACATGGACCCCTCAGGCCCTTTGATGAAAATTTACAGTGAAAAACCCAGTAGGTTAACAACACTGTCAAAGAATCTACGGCGGTGTTGCCAGATGTAAACAGACAATGGGCCTCCCTCATAAAAAGCTACAGTAAGAGCCCACAGTGTTGCCAACTCTGTGCCCTCAAAATATACATCATAAAAGGCTACGACGAGCCTCGAATGATGATTCGAGCCTCAAAAGAGGATTTAGAACTGTCTTATTGTGTCTACGGCAGTGTTGCCAGATGTAAACAGGCAATGGGCCCCCCTCATAAAAAGCTACAGTAAGAGCCCACAGTGTTGCCAACTCTAGGCCCTCAAAATATACATCATAAAAGGCTACGACGAGCCTCGAATGATGATTCGAGCCTGGGGGGGCCCATTGCCCCCTGTTTACATCTGGCAACACTGCAATAGACCCCCCTCATAAAAAGCTACAGTAAGGGCCCACAGTGTTGCCAACTCTACCCTCAAAATATACATCATAAAAGGCTACGACGAGCCCCACATGATGATTCGAGCCCCAAATGAGGGCTTAGAACTCTCCAATTGTCTCTACTGCTCAATTATATTTTTGGTTTGTCTTACCTCCCCATGATGTCTCTGATTGCTTCGCAATTGACATGTTCGAAGATAAGCCATCAGATGAGAAAATTACAAAGTTTTGTGATTATTTGGTAGAAAACTATATTGCAGAAGATTCTACGTACCCTCCACGCATATGGGCAGATTTTTCTGCCTCGGCCTATCGCACAACAAATGCATGTGAAGCCTTTCACAGTAAACTGAATGCCATGTTTTACACCAACCATCCTGATATTTTCAAATTTGTACATGCATTGATTAACTTCCAGACCGACACTTACCTTAAAATAAATGCCCTCGAAAAACCCGCTCGTAAGAGGAGCGTTTTAAGATAAAAATACCTCAAAATTGAATCTTACATTGATCAATATAATCGCAAAGCAATTTCACGCATGCATTACGTGAAATTGATCTCACATGCCACAAAGGTTCCATTGTAAGAGACTGCAGTTTGACAAGTGCAATTTTGTATACTTATGGTTGGTGGTGCATAATTTTTAACCACGCCATCTCGGTGACAGTCCGCAGCCTGTTTAAGTGGGACGGAAAATCATGCTTGCCAACCTAAGTCATTCAATTACGATTTTCTGTAGTGGCGCAAAACCATGTACGGAAAGATAAGGATCCGGTAATTATTGGCGCAAAACCAAACCATTTTCCAGAGTGATTGGCGCAAAGCCGTGCACCCCGCCCATTTTTTGTGAAAAAGGCATTGTGCGAGATCTGAAAGCAGAACTTTTTAATATTGTATATAAATGTAAGGGTGTAATAAACGTGACTGCTTCCCAGGCACATATCCAAGGGGGGCTTAGGGGCTCGAGCCCCCCCCCTCAGTTTACACTAGATAAAATGAGATTTTTTTGTTTCTTGTGGTGTCAAATAAAATATTGTGACGTTAATTAAAGGAGAGAAATAATTAGCGAGGCAAGACGGAGAATATTCCATAACCCCGTTATTGGTAACAGCTCGTATCCAAGGTGAGAATCAGGGGGCTCAAACCCCCCTTTAGGAAATTTTCAGTTTACGCTAGATAAAATTAGTTTTTGGCTTCTTGAATAATATGGTGATAATTTGAGAGATAATTATCTTATCAAGACGGAGAATGTTCTATAAGCCTGTTATTGTTAATAACGCGTATCCAAGGTAGGGATCAGATGGCTGGAGGCCCTCCGCTCCCCAAGGAAATTTTTCAGTTTACACTGATAAAATTAGGTTTTTGACTTCTTGAATAATGTGACGATAATTTAAGGAGAGGAATAATTATCGAGACAAGACGGAGAATGTTCTATAACCCTATTATTGTTAATGGCACGTATCCAAGGTGGGGATCAGGGGTTCGAGCCCTCCCCCCTTAGGAAATTGTTTTGTTTACACTAGATAAAATTACGTAGGTTTTTGGCTTCTTGAATAATGTGATAATAATTTGAGATATATAATTATCGAGGCAAGACGGAGAATGTTCTAAAACCCTGTTATTGTTTATAGCGCGTATCCAAGGTGGGGATCGTAACTCGTGCCCCCCCCCCCTCCCTCCACCAGGATTTTTTTCAGTTTACACTAGATAAAATTAGGTTGTTGTCTTCTTGAATAATGTGACGATAATTTTAGGAGAGAAATACTTATCAAGGCTAGACGGAGAATGTTCTATAACCCTGCTGTTGATAATATTGCACGTAAACTTCTCTTACGCTTTCGGTGTTGTCGTAGCGAACTTGAACTCTATGTAGAGATTTGTCAGCATTTGCAAACTGCACAACAAAGGTAGCGCCACACGTAGGGCGATTCGGATTCATTGTAATTTTTTAATCTCTGGAAAGCGCGAGGGGGAACGTTCTTGAAAAAGAGGAGTCGAACTACTGGCAATATTTACGAATCGTTTTATCTGCGGAACGTTCTAGAATATAATGAGGATATTAATACGCGGCTTCAATTTCCCGCGGTTGATCTGTACAACAGAATAGGGGGAGACTTCAGAGGTAAGTATGACAAGTCGATTAGTGATCAGTCAAGTGTCCATTGGCTGCTTTATAAGTTCTAGTGATTCGAAAATGAAATGCACTAAATACCGTAAAGTAAGTCTACTACTAGTTCCAGTTCGGTCCCAAAGCTAAAGACATCGACGACAGCGGAACTTCGAGTAGTGCTACGAGTAGTTCGGGTCGAAAGACGAAGAGATCGAAGGTCTATCTCTCTAAAGTGAATATTTCGGCAGTATTGGGGTGGGCATTGGAGCGATTTATTAAAAAAGAAATAAGCTGCACAGATCAACTGAAAATCAAAGTTTTGAGTGATGATTTGGTTGTGCCAGGACCAAATTTTGTGTATGCAGTCCGAGAATTTCATGGCATAAAAAAAATACTTTTGTTTAAGGCTTCTGTGTTCGACACACACTCAACAGACAATTTTGAACACTTGCGAGTGCTTAGGCCTGAATATGAACAATTTGGTGGGTTTCGGCTTTTATAAGAGCTGCAAACATGGGAGGACAAGACACATTAGTAGTGTTCAGGCTCGAATGAGAGAGAAATATTCGTGAACTGTCTGCGTCCAGTTCCCAGCACACAGTTTGAATCTCTCGTTGTCGAGTGAATTGTGCATTCCGTGCATGTGTAACACCTTCGTAAAAATACTTCTGGTACATAGATGTTTTGATGCCTCATGAGAAGGAATGGGCAAACACACATACTAAGATGGTTCCGGCACACAATGTTAATGAATGGAAACAGAGGAGTTGAGTGGTAGAAAATGTCCCGATTTCACGTTCTGATTAAAATGACAGCCTTAAACAGTGACGACGATTTAGGAGATAGTTGTTCCCCATTCTTTTTTGCCTTCACACTATCACACTATGGGCTCTTAATGCTTGTCTCCTTGTCCACCCCCACCCCCACATTTTGGAACCCAATTGCCACCACTGGCCTTAAACATACAATTGTGATACCCCTTTAAAAAATGGTGTTCAGCCCCCCCCCCCCAAAGGAATTCCTGGATACGTGCCTGCTGCTTCCCGTAAAATATCACTGCACTCTCCACGTTTCTCTTCTGTCTTTTCTTTGGCGCCGTCAATAGCTTCAACACGTTGTTCTTTTTTTATATATTTGTCACATATTTGTTTTAATTAGTATTCTGCTCGTTCCGCCACCTGAACGTAGCAGCTAGGGCTCAAAGGGCAGTGCAGTTACACCGGAAGAAGGCTCGGAAATGGCAGGCTTCAGAAGTTAATTCATGCAAATTAAATGTGCTCTCTCTAAATTTAAATCATGGTTCACAAATAATTTGATTAAAAGTTTTAAAAGTATCTGTTTTATTTAATAGTGTACTAATTGGTGCACTCTTCTCCAGCATAGCTATAGGCAGTGACCACACTACAGGGGGGGGGGGGGCAGGAACGCCCCCCTATTCTCGTTCGACAATTTCTCTCTCTCTCTCTCTCTCTTATCTGCCCCCATTAAAACTACAAAAATAAATAAATGAATGAATGTTCTTTTAGCCAAAATATGCATTTTTGTGTCGTATGTAATGGAATAATAAACATGATTGCCCCGGGAAAATATGATTTACCCCTCCATCTTTACTATTGCGCCGTCACTAGCTACTACATATTTTGATTTCAATTGTTCCGACATATTTATTTTAAGTTTAGTATTGTGAATCATATTCCACTGCGTTACCTCACGTAGCCACCCCCCCCCCCACACACACACACGTACGATATCAGTTGTAAGTTTTAAACTAAGCTTGCCAAATGTCCACTTATATCTTTGTATTCTTGAGCCATTTTAAAAAAAATCATTTCGCCCCTTCTTCTGGACTATTTCATAGCAATCTTTTCCCACTGGAAGCCCCTTTGCAGATCGAGATCCGGGGCTATAGCCTTCCCAAGCCACCGTCCCCTCCAAATACTCTCTTGGCTTCATGAAAGAAAAATATATGTATTTCTACGAAATATTAATTTGACTTGGCAGTTTCTTTTTTCGAACAGGAATAAGTTTTAAATTTTAATAGCTTATAAATTTACACTAGCAATTTTGAGTAAAGGTTTTGCGTAACCCCAAATGTACATATAGAGACTGCAAGGTCAACTCTCAACATTTCAGATATATTAATAATTTTCATCACAACGTCTTGTATAATTATTTGTTACTTCAATAACCTCCTCGCAAATGTTTCTCGCATATTAAAACATATATGCCATTTTCTGTTTATTTCCTTGTAATGCTGACCTCCGTGGCGAAGTAGTTAGCACAACGCTTTACGATGCCAAGAGCCCCCAGGTTCGAATCCCCGCCCGGGCATGGGTCTACTTTCCTTTCTTCAATTTCATTATATCATCACGCATCCTCGTTCTTGCGATTAGCCATATGTGACAGATAAGCGAAGTGAAATAAACTAAGTCTATTAATCAATTATTTTTTAAAACTCTTTAATTCTTCTTTAGCATGCAACGTTTTTGTTAAAATTATATTACAATTTGTAAAATGACGAAATTCTAAAGGAGAACATGTAACGCTATAGCGTTACAAACACGCAACTTTCTTTGTAGCACATCGGTCAGAAAGTTTCAGGAATATGGATTTTCAAAATACATTTTTTCACATATACTTTAGTAGTACAAATGGCCCGGTACCAAGTCATCAATTGGGGCTCGGTGGGGCTCGCAGTGTTGCCAACTGCTTATTCGAAAAAATCACCAAGGTTTTTTTGGTCTAACCTAGCCTAAAGCAAGGAGCTGGCAATCTTGCTTGAGAGTTCTGCAACCGGAAGTGGGGCTCGCAGTGTTGCCAACACCTACTCGAAAAAAAATCACCAAGGTTTTTGTCTTGGTCTAACCTAACCTAAAGCAAGGAGCTGGCAACCTTGCTTGAGGCTTGCCTTACAGTGCATAAAGCAAAATTGGCAACCTACTGGTATTTTTGCCATAGTTTTTTACAAAAAAAAAAGAGAGAGGAGAGAGAGAGGGAAGAGTTAAACAACCGACAGCTGCCAACACCCACCTACAGTTTTTTTTTGTCTAACCTAACCTAAAACAAGAAGCTGGCAATTTTACTTAAGACTTGCCTTACAGTGCATAAAGCAAAGTTGCCAACCTACTGGTACTTTTGCCATAGTCTTTTACAAAAAAGAGAGAGGAGAGAGAGAGAGAGAGAGAGAGGGAAGAGTTAAACAACCGACAGCTGCCAATACCCACCCTAACCTAACCTAACCTAACCTAACCTAACCTAACCTAACCTACTCTAACCTAACCTAACCTAACCTAAGCTAACCTACTCTAACCTAACCTAACCTAACCTAACCTAACCTACCCTAACCTAACCTAACCTAACCTAACCTAACCTACTCTAACCTAACCTAACCTAACCTACTCTAACCTAACCTAACCTACTCTAACCTAACCTAACCTAACCTAACCTAACCTAACCTAAAGCAAGGAGCTGGCAACCTTGCTTGAGGCTTGCCTTACAGTGCATAAAGCAAGGTTGCCAACCTACTGGTATTTTTGCCATGGCTTTTTACAAAAAAGAGAGAAAAAAAGAGAGGGAAGAGTTAAACAACCGACAACTGCCAACACTCACCTACAGTCTTTTTTGCTTGGTCTAACCTAGCCTAAAGCAAGGAGCTGGCAATCTGGCTTGAGGCTTGCCTTACAGTGCATAAAGCAATTTTTGTCAACCTACACACACTAAACAAGGAGAGTCGGCAACAAATATGTACTGCCGTAAAAGAGAGAGAGAGATGGGTGGATGGTAATATAGTATGTGCATGCGTGTGTGCGTATAATATGTAGCATTATTAACTAGAGTGTGTTGGCAATTTACTTACAACTAAAAAAAAATAGAGATGCCAACTTTGCTGTAAGATGAAGAGAGAGAGAGATTTATGGCTGGCAACAGTGACGAGCGAATGCGCCATATCGTAATTTTCCAACTCCGGCAATGTTTGTATATCGTGACCTTTGTAAACCTCTCTCGGGGGAACGATGTGCCACACACACACACACACACGCTTGCGCGTGTATTGTGACACAAACAAACAAACAAAATAATAATAATTGTTGTTTTTTAGGATTCCTGGCCCCCATAACCCCGCCCAGGAGTACGTGGTGCCCAACCAAAAAAGTAAAGGTTTTCCCGTACGGCCTTCGAACGTAAAATTGATTGACATGGGGGCGAATCTCTTCGGGGATGTCTTTCAATTTGTATATTTACCTGTGCATACTATTTATTATTAATTTAGCCGTGTTCTGTTTGACGTCTATTTCGAGCAGTTTGCCCGGCGGTAAAGTCTTATCGTTTTTAATTTTTTTGATTTTTTTACGCAAGGCCATGATCTTGCGTATGCACGTGGCGTTGAGCGTGTCTCGCGAGAAATACATGTGAAGCTTCCGTACAACCGACTGGATTTATAACGCCGCGATAAACATCAACTTCCGTACCGGGCGGAACGTCCGTTCCGGCGGCGTGGAATTCGCGCCTCTCGACAAGGGGGGAGATTTTTCGATAACGCTCTTACTGTTTCCAACGTACTTAGGTTTTTTGATAGACGACAACGACGGAGTCATCAATGAGTAAACATCTGTGAACTCGGTGAACAAGTCAACTTTTTTTTTCAGTACGTCAATATTTTGTCTCTTATTTCTTAGTGAATGGGTTATGGATGACTTGCAACGACGAAGGCCTTCTAGCAACACGTACTTAGCTTATGCCTCTTCCACCGAACATTCAACACGAGAGGGCTGTGTTAAATATACAGAACAGCGATAACAAGTGTTTTTTTTGGTGTATATTGGCTGCACTGCATCCTGTTTATTGCAAAAATAATCCACAGTAAATTAAATATTACAAACAATACGAGTCCGAGTTTTGAAAGTGTAATGTCTGGCATCGAATACCCGGTGACTATTTCTGATACATCAAAATTCGAAACACGAGCACGAGATGCAGAAGGAAAACGCTTAATCATCAACGTGTATTTCTATACGTTGGATAAACATGTCGTGCATCCCCGTCAGGATAAGCGATGTCGACGATGATGATGCTCGTGTGATTAATCTTCTTCTAATTTCAAACGACAGTGTTCACCATTACTGTCTCAGGAATGTTATGCTTTTTTTTCTCTATAAAAAAGAGAGATTTGTGTTGATTGTTTGGTTAAAAAGAATTTCCTAATTATTTGTTTTTTTTGTCACAAGAATTGTTTGAATTTCAAACATTCCTAAGTGTTTCCTTAAAGATTGATGCATTAACCTGTTAAGAATGTCATATTAATAATACCGGCTCGGAAATGTCATGTCCTCTTCCTCTATAGAAGGTCATATAAATGTGCTAATTGGTTGGTTAAGGGGGATTTTTTGATTAGTAAATTGAGGTTATAAATACGTACGTATAAAGGTTTTCCTAATATGGAATGCTAAAACTTAGTACTTGGCTCTCTCACAAATTCGAATTCTATTAGGTTAAACAGCATAGAAATTTCACAGCAAGAATTCTCATATTTACTGACGATATTCTTAACAACCTGTGTTTTGATTCCACTACAAAAACTGTATACAAAATATGCAGTCCCTAGAATAAAATGGATGAGGCTTATGAACCTCGACCTATACAGTTGTACAATCTGGCAATGAATAGATGTTGTTTTTTATTAAGCATAGCAGAGTGTTTTCGCTTATTTTAATATCAGGCAACAATGTTAGAAAGTGGCCCCAAGAATAACATTTAAAATCACTAATGTGATATGAACTTTTTTACTTGTGTGTATTTGAATATGAAAGTGAGGTACTTTGAATAATTGAGGGGGACAATCACAAGTAAGCTTGCAATGGTATTGGGAAGTGTCACGAGTTCAAATTTTAGACGATTTTTTTTAATCTGCTAAGGCGATATCAGTACGAAAAAATTTGTAAAAAAGGAAAGGCTAATGGCAACGATGAGGATGAATAATGATAATTATGATGAAATTGATGTGTGGCACTTAGAAAACAAAAACTTCAAAGTGTATTGCACCAACAGCTACAATTGTCCCCCTCCCCCCAAAATACAAGGCAGTTAACAGAGGTGTGTATATTTGTTGGTTTACGAGTCTGAGGGCTTAAGTTAGTATATTCACTATAGCTATACATATTAAAAAAATGAAATGACCTGAGCAATAAAATATAACAATACCGATTCTAACTTTTTTGTCGGATGACGTAGTGGTAACGTTTGTTGCAATCACACCTCTGATGGTGTATAAAACTTAAATGTTTTGCATAACATGAAATATTGTTAATGGGAATGTGTTGTTTCTAATGTTAAATATAGAAAGCAGATAACAAGAAAAAAGAAGAAAAGAAATAATGTTGCAGGTAGATACGGAGCCTCAGCCCAAACACACATATGATCAGACAGGATGTCAACGATGCATTCATAACTAACATGTGATTATTCAAAAATTGAAATAGTACAGTAAAAAACAACTAACTAACTAACTCTCTATGTTTTTTTTAAACCGGCACGAATGAGAAAGGAATAAAGGAGATTTTTACAGGAATCTTGTTGGGAAACCTGATGGTAAAGGACCAAAACGAACATGGAGATGAATCTAAAAGAAATCTGTAAAGATTGGAATAGAATATATATAAATTTTGCTCAGGATAAGTACAAATTGAACTGTAACTACGAATTTTCAGAATCAAGAGTGCTAGAGAATTAATTAATTAATTAATATTTAATATAATGAAGGTAGTAATATAGTATTCTTATTGAGAAGAGAATTTCTAAAAAACTTATTTTTCCTCGTACGTTTACTAATAGCAGTTACATTTGACATGTTTGACTAATCGCGAATCAACGTACGGAAGTCGTTGGAAGCAGTTTGAAGACTGAAATGGCTATGGAAGGACACTTATTATAATGTTAATATCTTAGTATAATGTTTTGAGAATTGCTTCTCGATAATGTTTGGTATATAATTTAATCTGTTGTTAGATAAAATACATAATTATCAGAATTTAAGAATAGAAAATATGAAGAGCGAATGAATGATACGTTTGACTAATCGTGAAGATAAGTATCACAGTACGTTTTATCGTTTCTTATATAAACGTTAAAACGTTTAAGAACGTATAAGAACGTTTACTGAAACTTTTCAACGTTGTTACTCTGACCAGGGTAACAGGCAAGAGAACAAAACTGAGAGCAACGGGCGGTGTGGGGTCTTTTGCCTGGAGTCGTCGAACAAGTAGCAACTGAGGAGATTGAGCGGTGGATCACAATTCGATTCGATCAGCTTTCAGCGGGAACTTTATCATCAAAGACAGACAGGTATAGTCCATTCCAACCATGTTGATCTAGACTTGTAGGTATAAATCCAAATGTTCGTGTTTTGCTATTTCCAAGTGTGTAGTTAGTACCTCTTGCTCGTTACTATTAGACTTACCATGAAGAGCGAGTGCTCAAATCAAGAGAATGAATAATACCTCGAGTTGCATCACCCACCTCAATAGTTCAAGGTTCTTGGTTCGATCTCGCGAACCTCGGAGTTTGTTACGATATGCCTCCAACGGGCATCAACCCCGGGGACCCGTTGATTATAAGGCGACGACATTACCACTATGTTCTCGAGGAGGGCCCTTACCCTGGGACAGTTCCTAGCACTGTGTAGTCCAGTGGTTCCCAACGTCCTCCTTCTCACGGCGCACTATAGTACTTTGTAGTAGATCCCGCGGCACACTAACGTACGAGTTGGTCACAGTGCGAGCGGTGACTGACGTTAGAATAACATGGCACAATATTTTTTCTTCATTACTGTCGACAATTATGATTGGGTGCGCAATCCATATGCTATGCCCCCAGCATCAACCACCGAACTTCCTCTGGAGAAAGAAGAGCAGCTCCCAGACCGAACACTTCAACTGAAACATGGTGTACTACCACTTACCAAGTCTTGGATGTTAGCAAAGAATGAGTACCCACCAATAGCAGCGGAACCAGTTAATACCCTGTCTAGCGTAAGACGCATTCTGAAGGGTGCACAGTGGAAAGTGTACATTCCAATACTGCTACACGCGATCAACGAGGACGATCCGGATAGTAGGGTCGAATACTGCGAATGGTTTGAGCACATGGTTCGCGAGGATAGAGAATTTGCAGGGACAGTTGTGTGGTCTGACGAGGCGCAATTCAAACTTAACAGTACTGTGAACCTCCACAATTGTGTCTACTGGTCGCCCGTCAATACTCACGTTTATATGGAGAAGGCGGTGAATCTACCGGGGCTTAACGTGTGGTGTGGTCTGTCATCGCGTGGTTTGATTGGTCCCCTGTTGGAAGTCATTGTAAAAATTTACAATACTCTATCGTTAAAATTTAAGTCTTCCTGTTAATTTACACAAACACTATGAATTAAAATTGATGTCAGCGCCGTGGCAAGAATGAGAAGTAAAGATGGCGTTGGTAATACTAAAGACAGACACACGCACCCGTACACGTGCGCGCGCACACACACACACATACACACATGTAAATTGTCGATTGCTAATTTCGCACTTGTTTCTTATTTTTTCTGTGATTCTATGGAATGAAATCATACTTCTCCTGGAGAAGATATTGTTATCTGCTTAAGTTTCTGTTTCAATTCTTGAACACTACGTTTGCGGGAAACAAAATGAACATGGTGATGTACAATTTTCCGCTGGCTGAACAATATTGAGATATACGAAAATCTTTCAAATTTAAATATGAATATTTTTATTTTGCACAAATATCTATAAACATTATCAATTACAATTGTGTGCACCATAAATATATTTCTGTAAACCGAAACGGTAAAATTACATTAAGCTTCCCCGATGGCGTAGTGGTAACGTCATCGGCTTGTAATCAAGGGTCCCGATTCGATAACACGGTGGAGGTAAATAAAGGTTCGGATCCCACTTTAAACTGTACGCAAGTGGATTTAAAATACACTTTATTTAAATTACATCAATTATAGTTAAGTTTGTTAATAGTCGATACTACTTTTAAAAAGTTATCGTTAATTTTTACGGTAAATGGATATCAGCCGAAATTGACGACTTGTAGCCACCTTGGTGGCCTAGGGAGTACAGAGGTTTATTCATAATTTCGTTACTGAACGTTTCCGGTTCGAGTCCTGGTTTTGGCATAGGAGTTGCTGTGTGCGAGTCCCTTGGTCACATTAATCTAATCAGCATTCATCCTTATCTTCGTTATTGACTTAAGAGTCAGAAAAGCAATATATATTTTTTTTCTATTCAAGTTTAAGGCAGTTTCTCACCGTGGCCGTGCGGTTTAAGACGTCATGCCTTGGTCACCGGCTACGGGACGCGCGCAGATTCTAGTCTCCTTGGGGAAGCGTTATAACCTGAGGTTTGGGCTTTTTTATTGGACCGGTGGCCACCCACCATCGTGAGGAAGTTGTAAGCTACGAATGAGTAGCATAACACGGTCATGAAAACCTACAATAACGACTGGGGGGTTCGTCGTGCTGACCGCACGTCAGTCCATAACTGGTTGGATCTACATCTACAAGTGGGAGTCAGACTGGCGGACGGCTCTCGAAGGGCTGTGGCGCCACGGTATGATTTGGTGATCGTCTGGAGAACTATGAGAGAAAGCCACAAAGGAGACCTCAGCCCAAAACAGTGCAAGGAACTTGATCGCTCGAAGCCCCGATGTTGACGTCCGAGTTTGCATTTCAATTAGGTTATTACTTCTACTTTAGATCAGTCGCAACGTTGGGGTATAATTGATTGATTTGGTTTGTTTTATTTCGCTTTTCGGCCACTTTTGGCTAATCGTAAATATGAAGATGAGTGATGGTATGATTAAATTAAAATTGATGCATGGACACTCACAAAGGACGGCCATGTCGGGATTCGAACCCGGAACCTTCGGCAATGCGCAAGATGGAGATGAATGGTGATGAAATAGCTGAAGTGGCACTGACAAATATATATTAAGAGAATAAAACAACCTCCAAAGAGGGTTGGCCGTGGGTCTAGGCGTCAGAGCCTATCTAGCCTGCAAGAATGCTGCGCAGAACGTACTACGAGTTGAGCTGAGATGAGTTTTGGTTTTAAGTCCACTTTATGCACATAAAGGTCAATCGGGACTGAACCTACAGTTTATAGTGGGATCTGCATCAATTGTGCCTCCATCGGGTATCGAACCCGGGATGACTTGATTACAAGGCGACGACATTACCACTACGCTATTGAACGTCCTACGAAGAAGAGAAGTTGGCATTTGAGTGCGTTCATCTTTAACGTCACCCCCCTTCACACCCTCCGGTTCCCGGTTAATTTTCTCATATTCTAATTATCAAGCGAGAAAGAGCTTTTACCTCACTACATAATTTTCCCAGGTCTATTACAACAAGTGGAGTTGCTTTTGATTGAGCAAACGCACGAACAATGCACGACACTAGCCGAGAATCGATTCTGGATTCTGATGCGATATTCAAGGCGCCCCGTCACAACACGATAGCCACACAAGTTGTACGTATACAGGGCAACCGGTAATTACATGTATTCCCTGAAAGGGGTTAAAGTAGAGGCAATTTGCAATAAATTTGACCATATGATACCCCGTCCGAAAATTAGTAGTTTTCGAAATAATCGAATTTCTAATTTTTTAATGACAATTTTCCACATACGAATTGAGAATAGTTTATTGTATGGCACATACTTCAGCGTTTTCTGGCAGCTAACAAATACAGGGGATCCAAAAAAAATGTACTCACTGTTTGATAGTCCATATCTTGTGACAAAATTGACTTGTGGGTACAATTTTTGGCACTGAGAGAGAGTTATGTTAGATGTTCAAAATAACCACCAGCAACTTGTAAACAACTCCTATGGCGCCGAACTGCAGACCGTACTACGGCTGTCAGTGTATCTGGCATAATGGCAGCACATGATGCTATTTTTTTTCACGTAGCTCGTTGAGTGTAGTTGGTTTTGTCGATACACATCATTCTTGACGGTCCCCCACAGGTAGAAGTCCACTGGTGTCAAATCAGGGGACCGAGGTGGGTACTCAATAGCACCGCGTCGACCTATCCACCGTTCGGGGGGGTGTGTCATCCAGGTACGACCTGACATCGCGATGGTAGTGAGGCGGGGCTCCATCTTGCTGCAGGTAAAACATTTCATCGCCAAATAGGGTTCGGATGGCAGGCAGAATCCTTGACTGAATCATTTCGAGATACACCTCACCGGTTACGGTACCCTCGAAGAAGAAGGGACCAATCAAACCACGCGATGACAGACCACACCACACGTTAAGCCCCGGTAGATTCACCGCCTTCTCCATATAAACGTGAGTATTGACGGGCGACCAGTAGACACAATTGTGGAGGTTCACAGTACTGTTAAGTTTGAATTGCGCCTCGTCAGACCACACAACTGTCCCTGCAAATTCTCTATCCTCGCGAACCATGTGCTCAAACCATTCGCAGTATTCGACCCTACTATCCGGATCGTCCTCGTTGATCGCGTGTAGCAGTATTGGAATGTACACTTTCCACTGTGCACCCTTCAGAATGCGTCTTACGCTAGACAGGGTATTAACTGGTTCCGCTGCTATTGGTGGGTACTCATTCTTTGCTAACATCCAAGACTTGGTAAGTGGTAGTACACCATGTTTCAGTTGAAGTGTTCGGTCTGGGAGCTGCTCTTCTTTCTCCAGAGGAAGTTCGGTGGTTGATGCTGGGGGCATAGCATATGGATTGCGCACCCAATCATAATTGTCGACAGTAATGAAGAAAAAATATTGTGCCATGTTATTCTAACGTCAGTCACCGCTCGCACTGTGACCAACTCGTACGTTAGTGTGCCGCGGGATCTACTACAAAGTACTATAGTGCGCCGTGAGAAGGAGGACGTTGGGAACCACTGGACTACACAGTGCTAGGAACTGTCCCAGGGTAAGGGCCCTCCTCGAGAACATAGTGGTAATGTCGTCGCCTTATAATCAACGGGTCCCCGGGGTTGATGCCCGTTGGAGGCATATCGTAACAAACTCCGAGGTTCGCGAGATCGAACCAAGAACCTTGAACTATTGAGGTGGGTGATGCAACTCGAGGTATTATTCATTCTCTTGATTTGAGCACTCGCTCTTCATGGTAAGTCTAATAGTAACGAGCAAGAGGTACTAACTACACACTTGGAAATAGCAAAACACGAACATTTGGATTTATACCTACAAGTCTAGATCAACATGGTTGGAATGGACTATACCTGTCTGTCTTTGATGATAAAGTTCCCGCTGAAAGCTGATCGAATCGAATTGTGATCCACCGCTCAATCTCCTCAGTTGCTACTTGTTCGACGACTCCAGGCAAAAGACCCCACACCGCCCGTTGCTCTCAGTTTTGTTCTCTTGCCTGTTACCCTGGTCAGAGTAACAACGTTGAAAAGTTTCAGTAAACGTTCTTATACGTTCTTAAACGTTTTAACGTTTATATAAGAAACGATAAAACGTACTGTGATACTTATCTTCACGATTAGTCAAACGTATCATTCATTCGCTCTTCGTATTTTCTATTCTTAAATTCTGATAATTATGTATTTTATCTAACAACAGATTAAATTATATACCAAACATTATCGAGAAGCAATTCTCAAAACATTATACTAAGATATTAACATTATAATAAGTGTCCTTCCATAGCCATTTCAGTCTTCAAACTGCTTCCAACGACTTCCGTACGTTGATTCGCGATTAGTCAAACATGTCAAATGTAACTGCTATTAGTAAACGTACGAGGAAAAATAAGTTTTTTAGAAATTCTCTTCTCAATAAGAATACTATATTACTACCTTCATTATATTAAATATTAATTAATTAATTAATTCTCTAGCACTCTTGATTCTGAAAATTCGTAGTTACAGTTCAATTTGTACTTATCCTGAGCAAAATTTATATATATTCTATTCCAATCTTTACAGATTTCTTTTAGATTCATCTCCATGTTCGTTTTGGTCCTTTACCATCAGGTTTCCCAACAAGATTCCTGTAAAAATCTCCTTTATTCCTTTCTCATTCGTGCCGGTTTAAAAAAAACATAGAGAGTTAGTTAGTTAGTTGTTTTTTACTGTACTATTTCAATTTTTGAATAATCACATGTTAGTTATGAATGCATCGTTGACATCCTGTCTGATCATATGTGTGTTTGGGCTGAGGCTCCGTATCTACCTGCAACATTATTTCTTTTCTTCTTTTTTCTTGTTATCTGCTTTCTATATTTAACATTAGAAACAACACATTCCCATTAACAATATTTCATGTTATGCAAAACATTTAAGTTTTATACACCATCAGAGGTGTGATTGCAACAAACGTTACCACTACGTCATCCGACAAAAAAGTTAGAATCGGTATTGTTATATTTTATTGCTCAGGTCATTTCATTTTTTTAATATGTATAGCTATAGTGAATATACTAACTTAAGCCCTCAGACTCGTAAACCAACAAATATACACACCTCTGTTAACTGCCTTGTATTTTGGGGGGAGGGGGACAATTGTAGCTGTTGGTGCAATACACTTTGAAGTTTTTGTTTTCTAAATGCCACACATCAATTTCATCATAATTATCATTATTCATCCTCATCGTTGACATTAGCCTTTCCTTTTTTACAAATTTTTTCGTACTGATATCGCCTTAGCAGATTAACAGAAATCGTCTAAAATTTGAACTCGTGACACCTCCCAATACCATTGCAAGCTTACTTGTGATTGTCCCCCTCAATTATTCAAAATACCTCACTTTCATATTCAAATACACACAAGTAAAAAAGTTGATATCACATTAGTGATTTTAAATTTTATTCTTGGGGGCCACTTTCTAACATTGTTGCCTGATATTAAAATAAGCGAAAACACTCTGCTATGCTTAATAAAAAACAACATCTATTCATTGCCAGATTGTACAACTGTATAGGTCGAGGTTCATAAGCCTCATCCATTTTATTCTAGGGACTGCATATTTTGTATACAGTTTTTGTAGTGGAATCAAAACACAGGTTGTTAAGAATATCGTCAGTAAATATGAGAATTCTTGCTGTGAAATTTCTATGCTGTTTAACCTAATAGAATTCGAATTTGTGAGAGAGCCAAGTACTAAGTTTTAGCATTCCATATTAGGAAAACCTTTATACGTACGTATTTATAACCTCAATTTACTAATCAAAAAATCCCCCTTAACCAACCAATTAGCACATTTATATGACCTTCTATAGAGGAAGAGGACATGACATTTCCGAGCCGGTATTATTAATGTGACATTCTTAACAGGTTAATGCATCAATCTTTAAGCAAACACTTAGGAATGTTTGAAATTCAAACAATTCTTGTGACCAAAAAAAACAAATAATTAGGAAATTCTTTTTAACTAAACAATCAACACAAATCTCTCTTTTTTATAGAGAAAAAAAAAGCATAACATTCCTGAGACAGTAATGGTGAACACTGTCGTTTGAAATTAGAAGAAGATTAATCACACGAGCATCATCATCGTCGACATCGCTTATCCTGACGGGGATGCACGACATGTTTATCCAACGTATAGAAATACACGTTGATGATTAAGCGTTTTCCTTCTGCATCTCGTGCTCGTGTTTCGAATTTTGATGTATCAGAAATAGTCACCGGGTATTCGATGCCAGACATTACACTTTCAAAACTCGGACTCGTATTGTTTGTAATATTTAATTTACTGTGGATTATTTTTGCAATAAACAGGATGCAGTGCAGCCAATATACACCAAAAAAAACACTTGTTATCGCTGTTCTGTATATTTAACACAGCCCTCTCGTGTTGAATGTTCGGTGGAAGAGGCATAAGCTAAGTACGTGTTGCTAGAAGGCCTTCGTCGTTGCAAGTCATCCATAACCCATTCACTAAGAAATAAGAAAAAAAATATTGACGTACTGAAAAAAAAAGTTGACTTGTTCACCGAGTTCACAGATGTTTACTCATTGATGACTCCGTCGTTGTCGTCTATCAAAAAACCTAAGTACGTTGGAAACAGTAAGAGCGTTATCGAAAAATCTCCCCCCTTGTCGAGAGGCGCGAATTCCACGCCGCCGGAACGGACGTTCCGCCCGGTACGGAAGTTGATGTTTATCGCGGCGTTATAAATCCAGTCGGTTGTACGGAAGCTGATCTTCACATGTATTTCTCGCGAGACACGCTCAACGCCACGTGCATACGCAAGATCATGGCCTTGCGTAAAAAAATCAAAAAATTTAAAAACGATAAGACTTTACCGCCGGGCAAACTGCTCGAAATAGACGTCAAACAGAACACGGCTAAATTAATAATAAATAGTATGCACAGGTAAATATACAAATTGAAAGACATCCCCGAAGAGATTCGCCCCCATGTCAATCAATTTTACGTTCGAAGGCCGTACGGGAAAACCTTTACTTTTTTGGTTGGGCACCACGTACTCCTGGGCGGGGTTATGGGGGCCAGGAATCCTAAAAAACAACAATTATTATTATTTTGTTTGTTTGTTTGTGTCACAATACAAGCGCACGCGTGTGTGTGTGTGTGTGTGGCACATCGTTCCCCCGAGAGAGGTTTACAAAGGTCACGATATACAAACATTGCCGGAGTTGGAAAATTACGATATGGCGCATTCGCTCGTCACTGTTGCCAGCCATAAATCTCTCTCTCTCTTCATCTTACAGCAAAGTTGGCATCTCTATTTTTTTTTAGTTGTAAGTAAATTGCCAACACACTCTAGTTAATAATGCTACATATTATACGCACACACGCATGCACATACTATATTACCATCCACCCATCTCTCTCTCTTTTACGGCAGTACATATTTGTTGCCGACTCTCCTTGTTTAGTGTGTGTAGGTTGACAAAAATTGCTTTATGCACTGTAAGGCAAGCCTCAAGCAAAGTTGCCAGCTCCTTGCTTTAGGCTAGGTTAGACCAAGCAAAAAAGACTGTAGGTGAGTGTTGGCAGTTGTCGGTTGTTTAACTCTTCCCTCTCTTTTTTTCTCTCTTTTTTGTAAAAAGCCATGGCAAAAATACCAGTAGGTTGGCAACCTTGCTTTATGCACTGTAAGGCAAGCCTCAAGCAAGGTTGCCAGCTCCTTGCTTTAGGTTAGGTTAGGTTAGGTTAGGTTAGGTTAGGTTAGGTTAGGTTAGGTTAGAGTAGGTTAGGTTAGGTTAGGTTAGGTTAGGTTAGGGTAGGTTAGGTTAGGTTAGGTTAGAGTAGGTTAGCTTAGGTTAGGTTAGGTTAGGTTAGAGTAGGTTAGGTTAGGTTAGGTTAGGTTAGGGTGGGTATTGGCAGCTGTCGGTTGTTTAACTCTTCCCTCTCTCTCTCTCTCTCCTCTCTCTTTTTTGTAAAAGACTATGGCAAAAGTACCAGTAGGTTGGCAACTTTGCTTTATGCACTGTAAGGCAAGTCTTAAGTAAAATTGCCAGCTTCTTGTTTTAGGTTAGGTTAGACAAAAAAAAACTGTAGGTGGGTGTTGGCAGCTGTCGGTTGTTTAACTCTTCCCTCTCTCTCTCCTCTCTCTTTTTTTTTTGTAAAAAACTATGGCAAAAATACCAGTAGGTTGCCAATTTTGCTTTATGCACTGTAAGGCAAGCCTCAAGCAAGGTTGCCAGCTCCTTGCTTTAGGTTAGGTTAGACCAAGACAAAAACCTTGGTGATTTTTTTTCGAGTAGGTGTTGGCAACACTGCGAGCCCCACTTCCGGTTGCAGAACTCTCAAGCAAGATTGCCAGCTCCTTGCTTTAGGCTAGGTTAGACCAAAAAAAACCTTGGTGATTTTTTCGAGTAAGAAGTTGGCAACACTGCGAGCCCCACCGAGCCCCACTTCCGGTTTGTGAACTCTCAAGCAAAATTGCCAGCTCCTTGCTTTAGGCTAGGTTAGACCAAGAAAAACCTTGGTGATTTTTTCGAATAAGCAGTTGGCAACACTGCGAGCCCCACCGAGCCCCAATTGATGACTTGGTACCGGGCCACTTGTACTACTTACTTTGCCCCCTTTTAAAAGTAGTGCGTTTTCAATTGTGTTACTAATCATTAAAAGGATGCCTCAATACCATCTTGGAGGATGACAATTAATATTTTCCCCCTCCTAAAAGTAATAATATACTTTCGCTTTCTGAATCTCCCATATAAATACTAGGGGCCGTTTGCTTCAGCCGAGCTCACTGCTTCTCCGGTGACGTAACGCGTTCGTGTAAGATCGGCAATCTTCGGATGGCTTTACCTAATCTCTATGTACCTTGGTGGCAACCGGGCTCGCTCATTCGCGGACCTGATTGGTTCTCGCAGACACACCCCCATATTGTCGTCTGCTGCAAGCCCGCGAAACGATCTTCCTAAGGCCTCCTGCACTATAATTATCACTTTTTTGTCTGAATTTCAAAATAATGGCTCTTAATCATTTGCTAAGTTCTCCGTTCCTCGTTGATATTTGTCGGTTCAATTACAATATGCAGGTAATGTGGATGCTTAAAACATCCAGTTCTGATTTCAGTCTCGGCAAATGTCGTCCGTGTGTAGTTACTGAAGATGAAGCATTGTGTTTCCTTTCAGGCATGTCGTGGGCAGGAGACCGATGATGGTGTCACACTGGTACCAGATGATCACAGAACACAAACTGATGATGCGACTACCTGTTCCATTCCCAACCACGCTGATTTCCTCATAGCCTACAGCACATTTCAAGGTAACAGTTTCCCAAAACAACAACTGACGAATTATTTAGTCCCCAGTAGTCACAATTACTTGCCCCATAAAGTTCCTTATTTGAGAAGTAACTCAAGAGTGACCATTGCATTAAAACAAAACTATGTTACTTGTACAATTACTTTATTCTACTGAACATGTAACTTGTATAAAGTGTTTCGTGCGTAAATTGAAAGTGGTTCTTCTATTTGTCATGGATAACCACCAGAATTTTCGTTGAATAATAATTAACCCAGTGGTAACGCCAAACGTGTGAGTCGCTAGATGGCTTTCAAAGATTTGGGTGGGCCATACTCTAGATCAATGTATTTTGACATTCACATTGTTATTACGTGATCCATTTTATTCATTTTATATTTATCACAAAATTTGCAAATTACATTTTGACACGGTGGGTCAGCAATACGGCCAGACTCATTTGGAATTTTTCGTGACACTGAATTAACCTCATACTTTTAAATATGAAAATATATACGGAATAAAATTCATAGCAAGTACGTACATTTGAAAATTAAGATTAATATTTCATATCATTTTCAGAAACAAAAAAACAATTTAATCACTGTTGAGCCAAGAGGATGTGGCATGTCCAGAATGATTGTCGAAGATTATTATGCGTATATACCCAAATGCAATATGTGTTCTAATACAAATAAACGTGCCACATGCGTTGGAAATTTTGGAGATGAAAATTTTTCTTCCAGTTTTAATAATTAAGTTTCCTAGCCTTTCATAAGAACACTAGATTCAAGATATTCCAAAATTTTTACGGAAACAAATATTTTATGGGAAATCAAAAGTAACTGTGTAAGTAATTCTTAATTTAGTTACTATTTACTTCAAAAAAGGAACTTTAATTTCGTTACTATTTACTTGAAAAAAGGAACTAACATCAAAAGTTAGGTGGGTGGCAGAAGTTCGCGGTGTTGCCACGTCGGGGCACAACTCCGTGCATTTGGAGGTTTAAGAGAATGAATGATCTCGTTGTAGAGTTGGTCTTTGTAATCCATGTGATGCAAACTCACAGTATTTACTCGAAAGGTCAAGGATGACAGAAAAGTGCCCCGGTGAGAGGTCGGTCTGACGCTCGAACTATGCAACGCAGTCCGGCTGACGTTGCCACATAGTGCGCGGGAACCAGCAACTTTTGTCCCGCTCTCGCTTTGCTTTTCCCAGCTGTGACACCAGCGCAATTCTGCCCAGCCGCCTATTTTCATGGCCGTGCGCTTAGTCATAATTATCGTACCTCGCGAAAGTAATTGGTAGGTTTCTTGTAACTGCAAATTGGTACTAGAATGTTAGAAATTATTGTTGAGACGGAAAAAAATATATTCTAAAAAATATTTGAAATAGCCACTGTAACGAGAAATAAGCGCTCTATTAAGGTAAATACTAGAATAATAGAGTAGGGTAAAAATGTGCTTGAAGAGGAAATGTAGGTACTAAAAAGTAGAGGTCTTGAAGAAGGGAAAATGTACACAAAAATGAAAGTAGGTACGAAAAATTTGAAGAATATATTAAAAACGGGAAAATAGTTAAATGTATTGAATTTAAGCACAAAAATTTAGAATTATGTTTTAAAATATGGAATATAATCCCATAGAATGGGTCCGATTAAACATAATAAATGGTTAGTAGTGTAATTGGATGTACTATAAACCCGATAAATGAGGAGGTGTTTTGACTGAATAGAAATACTTAAAACTAAGGCAAAATGTCTATAAAATTTTATTGTTACTGTGTAAAACCTACGATTTTTGTAAAAAAAAAGCTTCCGAGAAAAGAGGACCCCCCTCAAATTGATGTTGCTAAACCTGAATTTGCTAAAATTGCTGTTTATAAATTTGTTAAAAATATGGCTTTTCTCGATATTGTCTTGACCACACTTAAAACTAATCCAAGATGCTCTTAAGAGTTTTTTGATTATACAGTAGTACACTGTAATATAATTTTAAATATTTATTCAAAATATTTTTGTACTATTATGCTAATATGTTAACCTGAAATATTTTAATTCAAGACCAGGCACAACTTGTATATCTAATACTAAGACAATGTAATATGCAAAACTCATCTAGAATTGCTCTGTGACTCTCTCATTTCTTACATCATAAATATATGATTTTTCACCTATAAGAATAACACTACATATGGTGTCATCAGGGAGTGTTTCATGGAATTCACAGATAATTTTAATGATTGTCCTGTCATTAACCACAACTTGTTTCCTTTTTGAGGTGTTGATGACAAACATGGGTCTCTGTGTTTTGAATTCATCTGGTGAGTAATACATGTCGGTATTCCCAATTGTAACACTTTTGAATGCTGTAAATGCCTCATATAATTTGAGGAAATCATCCTTGGACATGTTTAAATTATAACTTTCTCTAGGAAATACCTCATTTCTGCCATTTTTAAGATATATGTTTTTCATGTTGCAGTTATCAAATTTACTTGATTTTTTTTCTTGATTATTGTGTCTTCCAGTCTGAAACAGTACCACCACAAAATCCGGCATGTCATATTGTATACTGGAGAATGAGTTTGTAGCATCAAATTCATAATAGCTACCAGTGGCAGGCTTCTGTACACATTGATATGTATAAAATTGTAAAGGTACCTGTGGATTTTTTAGGATATCTGCTTTGTATTTAAGAGCATAATTAGCTTCATATTCAACTACTGGAATTCTTAGCTCCATAGTCTGAATAATGCATTTGCCTTCATCAGGTAGGGTATTAGGCAGAGCTGCCCCAGTAGAGTTTAATGAACTGTACCTCATCAAAGCATTATTATCATTGGCAGCTCTTCTAAATGTTATTCTTAAACCACCCTTCCACATAATTTCTTTGTAATCTGAGAAGAATCCTGGCAACAGGCGCATAGGGAATAATACTGTGTGACTCTTAGATATTATTTTATCACCAGCCTCAAATCCACCTATTTTGTAGTATGAGGCCTCGGTTTTAGATAATTTTAGTGTGGCCAAAGCTGTAGAGGTAATACCAGGGTAGTCTACTCTGTTTATAACAACACCATGTTTTCTGATCTCAATTTCAGAGAACAGATGTGGCACAAAATTGTCTACCAATCTTATATTTGAGTTAGCCGGATAATCTGTACCATCGAGCTTTACAACATCAAATTTAATATATAGGTCTGCTCTGTGAGGGTGTATAAATCCATCTCCTACATCAAGGTCAACCTCAATCTCCGTGTTGGCTTGATTTAAATTTGCAAAGGTCCTCCGGTTTGGGGGGAATGATTGTAGCTCATAACTCTCAATATTTTCCATTTTATTTATTCATTTATTTATTTATTGTATGTATTTTTATTTAAATATTAATTGCTATGATAGCAGTTGTTGTGGCTCCAGCAAAATCAACTAATTCTTCTTTTTCATTAGTGACCATCAACTCAATGTAGTCGATTCTATTATGGCACACAGGAAAATATAATGTTGGTGATGGATTGTAGATGATCGGTTCCATAAATTCAGAGTTAGGTTTAAATGTTGCAATAATACCAGTTTGTTTGTGAGTGCCTATGCCATTTGATTTGGTGATCATACCCTCGGCCACATTACAGTGAATATTTAGAATTTCTATGGCTAAGAATTTAGGTATATTAATAGCAGCGTGTTTCATGGCTGGTTCAAATTTTGTGTTGTTCTCGAATCCTAATAGCTCTCCTATAGTACCCAGATCTACTGTTTCTGTAGCAGACACAATTTCTACTCTGTGAGTAACAGAATTTTGAGTTAACAATATACCTCTAGGTAACTGAGCATTTAGAGTAGAGAAATTATACTGGCCTGGAGTAATGACAATTTTTTGGTCACCAACTGTGATTGTGTTGTTGTGGTGTGTAATATTAGGGATCAAGTACATGCCATAGAATGCTCTAAGAGCTATTGTTTTGGGATAAACTATATCATCATGTAGTCTGAGCTTCAATATTGAATTTTGGCTGGTAAGATGGAATACTCCCATGATGTTTTAGATACCACAAAGCTTTTTGAAAATTTTCAATTGATGGTTTATTTATTTGAGACAGATATCTAAGAACAGATAAACACAAATGTCCACAATTAATATCTTTGAAATTTTGAATACGGGTATTATTATAATAAAGATTAGTTGATTTTAGATATTTTACTAAATTCTCAGGTGGAACACCTCCAAATGAATCAAACACAAATGCGTCATTGTTTAAATATGTAAGATAGCAGATCCAGTGAGTGCCCTGATTTTTGTACTTATCCAAATTGACTATGCCACACTCTTTTTTGAGTGGTTGTTCTGGTAAAGAATCAGACATGTATACTCCTCTAAAATATTTGATGCCTAGTGGTTTTATTAAAGCTTCAATATCTTGGTTGGTAAGCGGCTCTTGTTTTTTTTAATTTATTCATAACTTTCTTAACACCTTTGCCTTGTTTTTTTTTGGCCAGATTATGGCGTTTTTGTTCATCTAATTCTGCCTTATTCTTCTTGGCATCTATTACTGTTTTCGCTATGGCAGCTGATCCCCCAGCCAAGCTGCCAACTGCGACGAGAGCTGCTAAAATAGCTGGGATACTAAATATGAATCCACCTATATGTGATTTTTTTCTAGATTGCTGTAATTTTTTTAATTGTGGGGTACTAAGTAATAATTTCATACCATGTCCCTTGGCAAGACAAGAATTTTTCTTCATGCGCTGCTTTTTGGTTAGAAGACTATCAATAGTTTTAAGAGATTTAAGACCTGCATAAGGTATTTGATACATAACACCCTTGGCCTTCATTCTTGGTTTATTATATACATATTCTGGGATTAACTATCACAATTAAATTATAGCTAAATTAGTTACTCAATTACAACCCCCACCCTAATTTTTGTTTGGTGTTCATAGCTATGGTGGTCCCCAATGCTGCTATTCTCTCACCCAAAGAAGCATCTATGCTTACAAATCTACCAAAAGCAGCTTCTTCTAATTTTTTGTCTGCCACATGTCGCTTGTCAAGGTCGGTATGTGTGTTGTATGCTATGTCATGGTCTCTGCAAGCAGCATCTAGAGGATTAACACCAGGGTCTCCTCTGTTTAGTCGATGGTCTAGTTTGGTACCTGGACAACAATACTGATAGCCTGGTATGTGTAGTTCAAATGGCAACTTGTTTATGATGTCATTAACCAGCCCCCGACCCTCAGAGATATTATATATTAATAATTTTTATAAGATATCCAATGCCCTTAGTATCATTCAGTATAAAATTAGACAATTTGGTGCTTATCATGTCCATAATTCCAAACTTTTCATTGTAAAAATTGTGGTTACCGGCATTTTCTTCCCCAGCTATTACTAGCAATCTATCTACAAGTCTCCTGACATCGTCAACCCAGACAAATTCTTTAGGCAATGTGTTGTACTGTTTGATCCCACTACCTGTTTTGATTTGTGACCATATTGGCTTGATTAAGTTGTTGTATTTTGCTCCACTGCTAGACTTGACTCTTTTTGTGTGGGATCATTGTTCTGGTATTGAGCATCTGATTTTATTAATATTTCTTTGTAGTGCTCATAGTCTTGATCTGTATAGCTGCCAGGTTTCTTACGAGTCACCAGTTCCCATAATCCAGCTGTTCCAGGATACTTGACAAAACCACCTCTTTCTCCAAGATGAGATTCTGAATATACAATTAGATCATCTCCCATAAATGTTACTCTAAAATTGCCAGTTCTATGTATGATGCTACCATAAACCTCTGTGTCAGCATATAAACCAAAAACCTCATCTTTGTTGTCTTTAGGTGTGCTCAAATATTTCTGAGCAAAAAGACCCAATTCAATAGGATCCTGAATAGCTTCAATTCTTCGAGGAGCAACAGGACTAGGTGTATGAATACTAGAAAGTGGGGTGATTGGATAATATAATATATTCCTAGCAGCTACAGGTACAAGCTCTGTAATCAAATTTTGATTCTGCTCTGTAACAGTTTTGATATTTTTACCTAGTTCACTAATAGCATCAATAATAGGTTGTTCTGTGCGCTTGTGTTGTTCATAGATACCTCGGTTCTCTACTTTCCATCCCTTAAATCTTTTTACAAGATAGTCTCTTAATTTAAGATAATCAATAATTGGTCTTTTCATGGTTATTTTTATATATTTCAATATCTAGAAAATTGTTAATTTTATTTCTATATTTACCACTATTAGGTTTTCTTGTCATATCAATTGTGACAAACCCATAACTATCCTGGTTCCAGCACCTACTGCAAAACTTAGAAAAATTATTGTAGCTCAAGTCCCCACCTACATATTCATCATGTATGTGTTTGAGGTTGGTATGGTCTTGATGAAACACACATATAAAATTGCTGTTGTCTCTTATCAGCTGTTTTGGTATTTTAGAAAAAGTCTGTGCCAGGTAGAAGCAATCTATGTTTTTGTGTCGGCCCTGTGTAAAAAAATTTCTAACCTTGTTTTGGTTTTCCAGTATAATATCATCAAATACAACAACAGAGTTATCGAGACATTCATGAAGTGGTTTAACATCTGATTCAAAAGTAGCTATATCCAGTCCATCATATATCTTCATCAAGTGCTGATATTTTAATTGTTCTAAGCTCTTAGAGAAGACATACAAGTGCCTATTTTTCCAATCTAACCAATTAGGTGCCAATAAAAAATTATCAATCATTAGTGTAGTTTTACCACAAGCCGATGGCCCAACAATAAGACATCTAATATTATCAGCCAACAGTTTGCCATTTCTCTTATTCTGCTCTTCAGGATCTGGTAGTCTTTTTATAACATCCCAGGTGTTCATAGTATCACTTTGTCTGCCTCGATCCAGCTGTGTTCTGGGAGACCTAGCCATTTGACCAGTATTTTATTGCCTTTTTTGCGAATGACTTTTTCTATAAGATATGTGTCCGGCTGCTTAGTTTTGTTAAGTTCTTCTTCATAAAACCTGCCTTTGAGAATTTCTCCTCGGTGATCTTTTATTATATATGTATTACGAGCCCCAGGTTTAACCTGAACCACTTTAATAATTCAGTACTCCAATTTCTGGTAAAACCTCTTTTGAATAAGTGCTTATATTTGCTAATTCTTACTTGATCACCAAATTTGTATTTAGCTTTTTTGTTGTTGGTTGGTATCTAGGATAATAAACAGTACTGATCAATTTTTGCTCATCAGATGAAGTTACCTCAGAGGGTTTCATGTTAATTGTGGTGTGAACTGAATTATTATATCTATCTAAAAGTTGTGGTAGAATAGTAAGCCATTTATAATTACCTTGAAGGGTAAATTGTTTATACATATGATTTTTTAGAGTTCTGTTGAATCTTTCTACGATAGAAGCTTTGAGATCACTATAACTCGAGTAATGTTTTATTGAATGGTTTTTAATAAATTGTTGGAACACCAAATTATAGAATTCTTTGCCATTATCTGTTTGTAGATAGCGTGGTGATCTTCCACTCTGATTGATGATTGTCCTAAAAGCTTCTGTAACACATTTTCCAGTCTTAGATTTGAGCGGCATAGCCCAGGCAAATTTTGAAAATGTATCTATGACAGTAAGTATATACGTGTATCCTTTGTTGACCTTGTGTAAGTTTTTCAGCTGTCCCCATGAGGTGCCATTTCCACCAAGTCAGACTGCCATAAATCATCTATGCCTTTTGTGACTACTGGTAGTCGCTTATAATTATGTCTGGCTGGTTTGTGTAATTCATCAACAATAATTTGTCTAGACATAGTATGTAAACAAGAATATTGCAACTATAGGGTGTTCAGCAGCTGATACTACAGGATTTTCTAAATATAATTTGTCTCCTATTTGTATATTAAATTGCAAAGATCCATCATCTTCAGCATAAGATGTTTCTAATGTATTGGGATCTGTAAAATCTTCTAACTCTACATTGGTGACCTTTGGTTTGTTGTTAGCATTAGTTATTGATAAGGTAGGGTAGTGGTGTGCTTGTGGTTGTAACCAATATTTGATCTTAATTGGTCTAAGTGTGCCTCCAACAAAAAACTGGTAATAAAATTGTACAGGGGACAGCTTATACAGTTTGCCACCTGGTGTAAATGGTGAATCATATTCTTTGTTAGGGATACTGCTTAATTCAAGGATTACTGTATGCTTAGGATTCTCGATTAGGCCAGTTATTTCTTTTTCTGCTGTAAGCAATCTACTTGTTACAGTTTCAAGATGCTCGTTGATAGTCCTAACAATCTCATCGTGACCTGGTTTCATTCTTATGTCCACAGCAAGTTTTTTTGTATTGTTGGACAATCTCTTGAAGCTGGGTGGCAAAAACAGACAGAGCATTTGCTTGGTTGGATTCCATGGTCCCTAGTTGTTGCTTGATGTTGGCTACAATTTGCTGTAGATTTTCAACAATTGCCAATTTTGAATTTTGAGCAGTAAGATCATGGACTTGTCTTCTGATATCCTCAAATAGAGCATGCAGTTGATTAATATGTTGATTGGTTGGAAGAGTGGCTACTGTCTGATTAAGGTGTTTGATCTCTGTCTGGATATTCTTAATATCTTCTGATTTCAATATGCGATTCACAGCTCTCTTAATATTTTTAAGTTCCCGTGATGTAGGTAGATTGGATACAGTATTCTGCAAAGATTCAAGTGCTAATTTCACATCATTTAATTCACTAGCGTCAGCCACACTACGCATAGCATCTTGGAGCAGGGTTATGTCTGCCTGACTAGGTGTCGATTGTTGTAAAATTTCAAGTTTTGTTTGGATATCATCGATCAAGTGATGAAAATGAGATAGCTCAGATTCGGTATTGAGGTTTTCAAGTTTTGTGATCTGTTGCTGGACACTGACAAGGGTATCTACAATACCAGGCAAGCGGGATTCTAGAGTTTCTTGTACATTCGTCAGATCACTTTGTACTGCTGCTATGGTACCCTCAAGGTGAGTTATGGTACTCTGAATTTTTACAAAATCTTCATATGTTTCAAGTTGCAGTTTGATGTTGGCAACACTGCGAGTTATAACACTCAGAGCATCAGAAGATGGTAAGTTGTTCATAAAATTTTCAAGTGTCTCAATTTTTTCTTTAACCTCGGCTATGGCATTGTTCAAGGGGTCCAGATTAGGTATTTCTAGTGATTGAATTTGTTCTTTTAGAGTAGAAATTACTAGATCAAAATCTTCTTGTGACTTTATGCTTTTGACAATTGTTTGGAGCTGTGTCTGGACACTACTAATCTGCTCTTCTAGTTGTTGTTTCAATTGTTCAGAGTTGATATTCTGAGTTTTTAATTTGGCTTGAAGAGTTGCTACAGCTTCCTCTAAATTTTGAAAATTATCCAATGTTGCCAATCAGTATATTTTTGAAGCAATAATTTAAGTTCTGAATCAATTTTAAGAAGAGGATCCATGCATTGTGATTGTAAATTTGTAATTTCTAGTTGAAGACTGGCATTGAGTGTGGTTTGTAAAACTTGTAAATCACTTCTTAATTTTTTAACTCTGACGTCAAGCATCAGAGTCTCATCACTGTGATCTTCATGTCTTGTATGGCCAAATATATCATTAGGCATTTTTATTTTTTTGATTTAGTGGTTATTTATTATAAAATATCTAATTCTTAATTCTATAAAAAAGGTATAAGTTTGTCATAATATCCCGGGACCTCAATATATAAACAATCACCGGCAGAGACGGTATATACAGTACCAGAAATCATGTTTGAGTGCTTAATTCTATAAATATTTCTCCCTACTGAAATTTTGACATCACCCTCGGGAGTTGTAATAAATTGTAATTGACCACCTATAGGTAATTGGTAGTGGTTTAAATTATTGTTAAATATGTATAATATTTTACCTGTTTTATCATCAACATCTGCAAGTATGCTATTGAGATGAATAATTAGCAAACCACTTAATTTAGATGTTATATCAGGAGAGGGTGCTGGTGTCGGCAAGTCCATAATAGCTTTTTTTTTTAAATCCAAATAAATTCATTGGCATGTTTTATTTATTTCAAATCATGCTCTGTACACAATGCCCCCACGGTAGAGTATGTATGCCACATGATAAAATACATCCCTTATCGTCATGTGGGTCTAGAGCTACTTTTCTTACAATATTACTAGTTAACAAGTGATCCACACCCTGAATTCTATTTTCTGATGTTTTGATTAACCTCTGTGACATGAGACAATTTTTATAATCTTCAAATTCAAGATCTTTATCTACAGTATCTCTACCAATACCCTTAGCTTTTTTGGCAACAGTACCACTACATGTTTTAAAACTATACATTTTAGCTCTTAATCCAGCAAATCCTACAATAACATCGCCAAGTGTCTCATCTTTTAACTTGCCAGGCACCTTTTTGTTGTGGGGTTGAATTTTTAAATGTTCACTGGTATCAAAATATTTAAATAATTCAGGATGTGATATATCTTTATAAACATCTTCTGTTTGAATATTAAGAATAAAACTATCTGTGTCCATATTCATTAATTTTATACGATCACCATAAAAAGGTTTCAACACATCATAATAAAGTTTTAACATATGCAATTTTGCCAATTCTAATATCACCGCCCCTACATAAATAGGTTTATCAAACTTATTTTTTGTTTTTTTTTCATGTTAAAAACTGCCATATTGTCATCATAAATTTTTCTATAATTAAAATTCGGCTTTGCCACTAATTTTTTGCTCCGACTGGGGTCGGTAACTAATTTAACATCACTATGCTTTCTAACATTTTCTATTGTTTTGCCATATACTGAATTTACCATTAATTTAAACAAAGTTTTATCAAATTGGCTTACTGCAGATGTTCGAAGCTCGGTGTTCGTATCAATATATGGTTTCAACCATCTTGAGTGCCTGAACCTCAAAACTTTGCCAACCTTAGTTACTTTAACACCGTGATGCATCAAAAATTGAAGGTTTTTGTAATATATTACATAATCCTGTTTTGATTCCAAAGTCATCATTAGCTTTTTTTGTTTAGAATTAGGTGAACACTTAAATTCAGAAATTGGGGGCAAATCAGAAAACTTATTGTGTAAATCTTCAGGAATTATCAGATCAACTTCTAAGAACAGGCCATAGTTACTATCATCAAAATCCTGAAGATCCCCAATACTAAAATTTTCAACCCACTCAAGCCCTGCATATGGCAATTTACCCATCATAGCATGACCATACAAATTATTGGCATCCACATAAAATATATAATTTGATGGCAATTCTGGATCATAATTAGAAATATATTTATTATTAGCTCTGGCATATCTCTGAGAACATTGCACCATGCCCCCTCTTATACATTGCTCCATAAACAAGTACATATCTTGATCTTGGATTAAATTTAACTCCATTTTAGTGTTTAAAAACATTGCAGACCATGCTAGACCTGGAGCACTATAGAAATAAATTGGATCTAGCTTATAATTTTCTATTGAAGATTTTCTAAATGCCTGAAGTATATCGGCTAAAAGAGTTACATCAAGTTTTAAATATGCCATATGATAATCACCAAATGTCTGGCATTTTAAATTGGTCCACATCAACTGAGCATGGTGATAATCTTCATCAGTGATTTCGGATGCCCTGAGTTTACTGTAAAATGCTTTTTGTGGTGGCAGAGAACACTCATCAAATTTAGAAAAATCAGTAACATAGTCATATGGATATACACCTTTTCGCCTAATTAATTTGAAGTCCTGATTTGGAAACATGGCACAAGTAATTTTAAATTCATCATCAGATAATTGACTGGCCAGAGTAGCCAAGCTAGCCGACAGAATTCTGTAGGAATCAAGAAATCTTAAGTGAATGGGAACACCATTAACTTTAATTATTTTGCTAATAGCTATATTTTTTTCATCATTTTCTGCTAAAATATTTAAATTCTGCTTGTCAAACCGTTCGTACCTGATCAGATGATGAAAATCATAATTAGATGCACCATGGCAAAATATCGGGACAAATTTTGGTCTCTGGATTTTAATATTACAACTATTACACAGAGCCATTAAGAATTTACCACTTGTATGGGAATGGTGTTTCACCTTGATATTTGTATCTGAAAATTCACAATCACATACCAGACATTTTTTTGCATTTTTAAAATTTTCAATTTGTTCTTCTGTTAAAGATATCATAGGCCTTGATTTTAATAAAATATTAGATGCTATATCATGGCACTCATTTTCTATTCTATGTGCAAATTCTTTGATAGCATTTGGTCCCATGTATAATTGTGGTTCACTAGCAACACCATCCCGTATAACTATATAACAAAAAATAAAACGTTCATGTAACTGGTATGATGTAATTGAAGATTCATCAGGATCTGGGTTGCAGAATGCAAGGGGTTTGAGGTTTGATTCAAAATCACAAACTATATATGCTGGGTGTTCCAACAAAGCTTCAAATTTTTTGAATTCGGCATTTTCACTTGGATTAGGCATCACCATATGAACAGGTTTATGGTTCCCACAATATTTTAAATGTTCAACTAAGTTGTTTTTAGCAATTTATGCATTTTCTTTACGAACCCCATTTATTATTTTTCTACCATCAAATACAGTTAAACATCTTCGGCACAACTTGTATATTGTTTTAGATTTATTTATTTGTTTTCTTACCAAAGCTTCAAGATTATGTATCAAAGTGTAATGGTATGTGCCATCCCCCTCAATTAAAAGCAAATCAATCGGAACAGCAAAATCATCATCAACTGTACTAATTCTGAGAGGTTCTATCAAGCAATTCCCAGCACCAGTGGAACAAATAAATACATTAATAGATAATGGTTTACCATTGATATCTCTGGCCTTTTTTTCAAATTATCAATATTCTGAAGAGACATTGGATATTTTAAGCCCTCCATAGCATCATCAAAATTGTGTTCATATTGTTTATAATAAGTTATTCTCTCAGGATGCCTTAAAACTGGATACAAAGCAGCTAAAATACACCACAAAAAGCATTTCTCATCATTATTTTCTATGTTAACCACGGCTCTTTTGTTTTTAATATTGGCAGCTAAAGGCACATATGTCGAACCTTGTAGTGGGTTAAATTTAGAAATATTAATATATAACTTGTGTGGACTTCCACATAAACTCCATCCGGATTCTTTTGCAGCAAATTCAGAATGTTTAATAATCAATTGTTCTATCGAACTACTTATTATTTTGTCTAAATTTCTATTTGAATAAACAGCTACAGTTTCTGTTATGTGGGGGGTGTAAATTTTGATCCATTTGGCTTCTTATATTGTGTAAATAATTTGAAAGATAATTTATAAGAGCTATTTTGTTTATTTAGAATATCTTGCACATCAGAATTGATATTATTCAAAAAATTCTTAATATCACATTTTGACTCTGATATAAAACGGTAATCACTTAGTTGACCATTAAAACTACTATAGATAGGTGCATAGCAAAGCTGCTTTGCTGGTTTATAATTAATAGGGGTTTCAAGTTTTCTTTTTAGACCAGATGAAGATGTAGATAGTTGTGATAAACTAGAAAACTGTGCAGAACAATTATTTTTATGTTTATATAAGAAATATTCCAGACTATATTTTTTATGACATTTTGGGCATATTTTTGTGGGAGTTCTATATTTGCCTGGATCACAATTCTTTTGGTGCCTAGCCCAATTGTTGCTAGAAATATTTGTATTGCATTGATCACAATATCTTTGATTTGGCATTTTTGTTATTAGTTATAAAATTTCTTGAGGTTCAAATTAAATCTCTATATTTAATATAAAATATGAATTGGGTTCAGCAGTGTACTTTGTATAATTATTGTATATATTTAATATGTTAATATTATTAATTTTTATTCTTGGTTTATTAGATCAGATTTCTTGGGTTTCAAATCAAAATTTTATACTTAATAAAACTATGACAAATTATAATGCCAATGGCTTACGTGCACGAAGATAGAATAAGTATTGATCGACAGTAACACTGGCATGCAGATTCACTAACCTTTCTCAATTGCGCGTTAGTACAGGCACGTCGGTGGCAGTGACCCAATAGCGTGTGCTATGTATTGATCTTGTAAAACACACGGAAACAGATTGCAACAGCAGCAGGCCAAAACTCTAAATATAAACTAATTACAACTAGATGTAACAAATATCAGACTTTTTTATACAAAATATAAGATGCTTGTTCAGTATACTAGAAATATGTTTAATATAAATAATAAGAAAATCAGTATATCAAACCAAACAGAGCTATAATATGAGGAGCACTGGAACAACGCCTCTATACACTTCAACTATTCTCACAATATTAACTGATTTGTAATGCAAGAACTCTTTAAATAGCATAAGCGCGGACCATATCTGAAACAGTGAGCCACCCCATCATCGCATGATGTCATAATCAACCAATCAGAAAACAACACACGTCTAATAATTTGTTGCATAATATTGAATAATAATTTGTTGCACAACATGATGCCAGAAGTAGACGTGTGTGTGTATGTGTGGGTAAATATATGTAGGTGTAGGTGTGTGTAGGTGGGTGTGTGTAGGTGGGTGTGTGTGGGTAGGTGTGTGAGGGTAGGTGTGGGTGGGTGTGGGTGTGTGTGGGTGTGGGTAGGTGTAGCTCTTAAGAGCATCTTGGATTAGTTTTAAGTGTGGTCAAAACAATATCGAGAAAAGCCATATTTTTAACAAAATTATAAACAGCAATTTTAGCAAATTCAGGTTTAGCAACATCAATTTGAGGGGGTTCTCTTTTCTCGGAAGCTTTTTTTTTTACAAAAATCGTAGGTTTTACACAGTAACAATGAAATTTTATAGACATTTTGCCTTAGTTTTAAGTATTTCTATTCAGTCAAAACACCTCCTCATTTATCGGGTTTATAGTACATCCAATTACACTACTATGGTTGCTTATCAGTAAGTACTCCAATGCCATCGACCAACAATAACCTTAGATTCCTCGTTCTTAATTTTTCGTGGTATTTAAGGTTTTGTTACATGTATTTTATTCTTGAAGAAATGAAAACATAGTGCATATCCTTTCATTTTAGGTTATCGGTCATTCCGAAGGGAAGTGAGCGGAGCTTGGTTCATCCAGAGTCTTTGCCACGAGTTGCGGGAGAGAGGAACTTCTACTGATCTGGCAACTCTCATGACCCGAGTATCCAAACGAGTTGCCCTGGAGTACGAGAGTCACAATCGAGCGCCACAACTGGACAAGAAAAGGCAAATTCCTTCCATTGTTAGCATGTTGATTCGCAACGTCTACTTTACATCTAAGGTACCTCATAAAGAAAGCAACAGAAATTTCATTTGTACATTGTGTTGATCCACAGCCATATTGTACCTTTTGCACTTGCAAGCATGTAGTTGGAATATCCGTCTGGCCTGAAAGTAGTGGCGCTAGCGTCGCATCACCACAGATAAAGATATATATTTTATCTGTGATATCACTTTGAAGCATGCAGTTCGCATATTTTTCGAAGGGCAGATATTGTGGCAAGGTAACTTAATATAGTATAAGGTAGCGGCATCCGAAAATTGCCGATCATGCACGAGCGCGTGACCTCATATGGGAGGCTCGGTTATGCTAGGTGCCCCTTCGGTTATGTTCGTTCGGGGCTTGGCCGAAGCAAACGACCGCTATCATTTCTATGCGAGTTTCAGAGAGGGAAAGTGTTTCATTACTTTGAGGGGGAAATATTAATTATCATACTTCGGGATGGTATTGAGGTATTCCTTTAATGATTAGTAACATAATTAAAACATGCTACTTTTAAAAGAGGGAAAATTGCACATGCAAACGTATTGTAAAAAAAATCATGTTTCTGACACCTGATCGATATATTACAAAGAAGGTTGTCTGTGTTCTCATTAGCATTTCAGAATTTTAATAAAAACGTTGCATGCTAAAGAAGAATTGCATAGTGAAAGAGTTACAAAGAAATCATGGATTGACACATTTGGCTTATTTTTGCTTTTCTGTCTTTTTTTTTAATATGAAAGGAAATCCTATAAGAGGTGCCCCACCCCACGTCGTTCTCTTTCTTTGTTTCCACAAGCCGCCTCCGTGGCGTAGTGGTTAGCACATCGCGCTTAATCCGATAGTAGTCCGGTATAATCTATTTACAACATTTAACACAACGCAGTACAAAAGCCTAATATTTAGTTTTCTGACTGAATCGTTCCTTCTTATTCATTCAGAACTTTGCAATCATTTCCAAGAACATTTCAAATTTTACATAACATCAGAAAGTATTAAAATAATACTGATATACTTAAAATCCAATCTTTACCGTTCTCCATAATAGAACTTTATTTTTCAAATTATCAAGTGAAAGAAGCAATATACAATCTATATAAAATGTTACTCTGCATTTGAAACTTACTTAACCTTCTTCATATATTTATTTACTGTACAATAATTTACGGATCAAAGTTCCACATGCAAAATTTTTTGGGAAAGTTTTATGTGGAGGAAGATTGACGAAATAGTTTGTAAGATAGTAGTTTCAGACTTTGAAAACTCAATTCCAGTTTGTAATTTGAGGATTTTATTTAAAATTTCTCTGGTTGAAATTTGGCTACAAGTTATCGTTGCCATAGTTCTAAAAAGTTTTTTCGTATTAAGAACTGTACATACACATGAGTGCAGAAGACGAGCCGAAGTGTACAACTACTAATTTAACTAACTTAACTTACTCGAAATACTTGATGAGTGCTAGGAACATCAAACTTAAATGTCTTAACCTGCTAATTCAAGCCTATAGAAACAGATTTATGATCACACGGTAAATGAAACGCTTTTAGAATATCCATGAAAATATCTTAGTTCTTAGTTTAATTAAACAATAAAGGAGAAAAGTTACATGTACTCACAATGATTGACTGTGTAAGTGTACGAATTATTATTCGTTAAAGGACTTTGTCCGCAGATTTTCCATTTCCAATTCCATGTATGTCTGAGTTGTATAACCGGAAAATATACTCCATGGCTGATATGCGACACACATTTGTACATTAACGAAGTAACTTGCATTACACTAATCATAGATATTGCTCTTTTTGACAGAAATGTACTACAAAGAAGTAAGAGTACAAAATTATCCACAATGTATTTGTGAAATACCAAAATTGAACAAAGTTGCAAAAATTTCAATGATGGGTGTAATATTCACTCATGCAATATTTACCATCGTGTATACAACGCTATGTAACTCGAATTGAAGATGTAAGTGAATTTAATTTCCAATAGCGTGAAAGTCAATACGCGATCTTCGAAATGCACATTTCCGACAATATTTTTCACAATAATGTGAACATACAAATCACAATCAACATCGGTTTGTGTAAAATAAATAAAAAGGTAAAGGGCTCCCCTGTGCATAGCAGCACGCCATGAAGGCGTATAGGGGGTGTGGGGTAACGCCCCACACTTTCTTGATCCGGTCGTGAGTGGGGGTTATGTGATCAGCATCACGCCACTGACCGCCCTTACCCCCCAGGGTTTCCCCCAGGTACCCATGTTATTCGACGCTGGGCGGCCGCCGGGGCCGCTTCCATCGTTAGAAAAGCTCCCGGATTTGAACCGGCCGGGGATCGAACCCGGGACCTTTAGCATGGTAGTCAGACGCGTTACAGACTGAGCCACCGCGGTAATTACAAATCCTACTTACATAAAATGTACATAACAAATCAGTTAGGCTCACTACGTACTTCGCACTATTTGAACACATTTTCAATATATTGATGACTTTTCTTGTAGTACTGTCGGTTAGGTTACGTTGTACCCTGCGTTCATTTCGATCTTCAGCCGAGAGATCGGGAGAAGCGTGGCGGGCGGCGCTGACGGAGATGCCGACATTTGCGGCCTGTAATGCCCGCTTATTTTTATGGACATATAAATATTGCAAAACGAGCACTAACCTGTGTTATAAGAGTACGGTTTTAATTTTAGTAGCTTAGTGGCTGTATGTGCTGATGATTTTGACACGCCCATCTCCTGTGAAACACGGCGTAGAGGTTTGTTTGGAGAACGTTCTAACGCTGCACCAATTTCATCGAGTTTTGGCTTCGGTTAGAATCCGTCGTTTTTGCTTAGGTGTTTTAAAATTTAACGATCCAGTTTCGTAATTTAAGGACAAGATGTCTATCCGTATCTCTATGTGGAGGTGAAACGCCTGGGAATTTCTGTACAAATTGCCTACACACGTCTCGACAAGAGGCTGTTTTCACATAATTGTCATACATAAAAATTCTTTGTTCTAACGTGAACCTTGCGGCTGGCATTCCAATCGTCTCACAGACACAACACACATACACACAAAATAACACAATAACACAAAAAGTAACGGCAAGTAACCAAGAATAACACACTTGTACACAGTACGAAATTAACACGCTCTTGGTTTACATCTGCTCGTCACTATATTCACAGCTCTGTCTTCGTCTAGTCGCGAAGGAACAAAAAAACTCGAGCTCGGAGATTTCGGATTGCAAGGAAGCTCACGAAAACCATTCACTTTTAACGGTTTCGTCTGCAGCGTAATCTTGATACAGTGTTGCACATTCGAAACCTCCAAACGATCCCCATCGACACAAAACTCTTTCAAGGATATAAACTTAAGCAGGACGTTACTGGTCAAAACTATGATTAAAATGTTTTATTATCTGTGGCTCTTAACATCTTTTCTAAAGCGTATTTATTTGTGTATATAAGGGCAGAGCTTGGATGAATTACAGAAGAACTTTTGCGTGTTATAACACATTTTAGTGCTCGTTTTGCAATATTTATATAAATGTCTGCATATGTCCATAAAAATAAGCGGGCATTACAGGCTGCAAATGTCGGTATCTCCGTCAGCGCCAACCGCCACGCTTCTCCCGATTTCTCGTCTGAAGATCGAAATGAACGCACGGTAGATTTTCAACTTCTTTATTTAGTTAAAACAGGTTGAAAGAGGTTGTTTGTAATCTTTAATTTATTTGCTTCATTATGCAGACGTGTTTCTCCTTTGTAAACGATCGAATATGTTTTCCAACAACGAAACATTGCTTGCAGTTTGTGTATATACCATCGTCTATATAGTTTTCTCTTTTTTGGCAGCATAGTCTTTAGCCTGTTTAGGGCACGTATACTTATTGCATGTCTTTCGTAGCGTACATCTCTGCAAACCTTATCAACACGTCCTATAAGCGAATCATATTGTGAAGATAAGTGTTTAGGAGAGCTACACCATTTCCTCGATTATTTGGTACTAAAGCAATTGGGTGTAATTTTAGCGATGGCACTGCAGTTGGCTTCAGCACGTTCTTTGGTGGAAAATGCAGAAGTTCTGCTTTCAGATCTCGCACATAGTCTTCTTCCCAATAATTGGCACTGCACACTTGTATTTTTGACATTTCGTCTACAAGAATGAATCCACTGTTTACTTACGCAATTATCGACTGGAAATCTATGATATTTTATGTTAGATACATTAGTTTTCTGGTTATAGTTTTCATAGCTTGCTACAGCACAATTAGACATGTTTGCAGTCTACAAGTACAAAAATACAATAAAAATAAATCGAACGCTACAAAATCAACAACCTGCTTGTTCCGATTTTTGCGACGTGTTAGTACCTAAATGTGCCCCGCACCAAACACAATTCTTCCCAAATGACGTAATGCATCCAAGGACGACTGCGCAACGAGCACCCCCAAACTCGATCCTCCCAGATGACGTAATGCATACGTACTGCACATAGCAACGAGCACCCCCTGATATTGTGGCACTCTAGTATCAGCGACGACGTGGGAAAAAAAACTCAAGACGATTTCAGACAAGATTATGACTCAATTATCAAAAATTATATATTATATCACATACAATTAATTACTTTTTGTGTTTTTCAAAGTTAGAAGCCAAAGTCATGCCCAAGTAAAAATTTTCGGGAGGGGTTTTCAGAGGGTAATAATTATCATAAATAGTAAACACACAAGAAAAAGTTGCCTAACTCTCACCAATGGGCTAGAAACCAATCGACTGAACATTGGATCGATTTAATAGCTTTATTTGGAACCTCAGACCACGCCAAGAATAAAGCATGTCAATTGGTGTCGTTGGTAAGTGATAGGAGTTGTGTATGCGTTTGAAGAAAGCACATATTCTTAATGCCATAATTTGCAGCTTTTCACAATGATGTAGAAGACAAGGGAGACAAATTTATTTAACTTTAGTTACCCTAATTTTTGTCAATTTTGTTCGATTATTTTAAACAACATTGAGCTATGCTTACACAGTGAGGCAGGAGAAATAATTTATTTCAAAATGAAGGGCTCCTAATTCGCTCGACGCCGCTCATGCTCAAATATCACCAGTGCTAACCCTCAGTTAATAACCCATTTAGCAAGACGGTAGCCAGCAAAATATGGTTTTATGGATTTCTGAAATAGAACCCACAATTGAGTCTTCGGCAGTCAGATTGATTGATTTGCTTTATTTTACTTAGCTTTTATGTGCCACTTTTGACTCATTTACGAAGATGAGGATGAGTGATGGCATGATGAAATTGATGACTGGACACTGACAAACATCCATGTCCAGGCCGCGATTCGAACCCGGGACCCCTGGCGTCGTCGACAGTCAAAGAATGTATCATTTCAGAGAACCAACAGCGCAGACAAAGAACTGTGGAAAGATGCAGATGGTGAAAATAATCGAACGACGAAATGCATCTCCGTCTGCACTTCAAGATCTCAGACTTACGAAGGTGAAGTTTTGCGACCAAGACCCAAGCTGCTCCTGCGTGGAGAAACTGTGGAAGAAAACATAGTACAATGCAGCAGATTCGTGTTCTGGACTCTCAAAATAGGAACTGCATTTTCTACATGCGTAACATGTGTAGATACATTGCAGTTAAATGTTTGTTTACAGATATTTTCCAACTTCTAAAATTACCTAGACTTTTCGATCTTCATGACGAGAATATCTTTACTTGCTTTTCATTTTTCTTTTCATATACTGAAGACCTGGTATGTCACATGCGGCTTGCAATGGGTATGGACTTTCATTAAATAAATATACTTCAAAGAGGATTCTTGCCACTCTATTAAGTAGTAGTTGAAATGTTATTTCTTAATATTTTAAATAGCGGTCCGATTTAGGAGACTAGTACCGAAATTGCACCATTTGCAATGATTTAGAAGTTTTTTTGATATATCCAATCAGAATAAAATTAAAAAAAGAAATTTATGAAGTAAGAGATCTCTTTAGAAACTTTAGAACTTAAAAGTTTAACTAATTTTGCAGCTACGCCTAAATATTTGAAAAGTAGAGCTATTTGGGTAACTCTTCCTGTGTTAAGGGATAGGTTAATACACCACAGTTTATCTGTCTTTTGAGTCAAACTCTTTCATACGAACCGTAATCAGATTTTTGTCTATTTAATTTTAGTTATTTTGTTTATTAGAAAGTAAAAATCTGTCTAACTTAAATTTACCAATATATAATTCCGCCATTCTTTCACAATTTTTCCCCAAGGAAAGTAGTAGTGAAAGGACAAAGGCAGTAATGGAAAAGGACACTTCAAGTTCCGAAGAAACGATGGATCCACCACAGTCGACAAGCTCTGTGGCTGACACTCTACCTTCTCTTCCATCTGTGTACGAAAGAGAAGCTATAAGCCAAACTCCATCAGAAAGGTATGTTTATATTTCTCTGTTAACAATAATCACATTTTTAACACAAATACTTATTTAGATTTTCAAACGTACATACTCCTCTCTGATGCCGTAGTAGAATTTTCAACCAGGGTGCGTGGGTGATGCAATCAGCTGCTTGCCATGTAATCCTGCCCGTGCATTGCCAAAACGTGTGTTATTCTTCAACACATCGTCGTCACCTTTATTCAGTGCATAGTTTTTGTGCCAATATGAAGGGAAAATCGTACACAACGAAAGCAGACACGACACGTAATATTTAACGTTCTTGAAGTTTTCGACAACAAAGTAAGGGAGGGAAGTTATAATATGGTAACACTGACCGCCCTCGAGCACAAGCGAAGAGGATCATCTTCGTCTGAGGTGACTGCTGGAGGAGAAAACAAATTACTTTATTTGGTGGGTTAGCTGCAGTCTTTTCCTTCTTGGTATGACTGTATAGTTTGGTGCTTACAAATATCATCAATGGATTTTCAACATATTTGCTATTCTCAAACTCACAGCATACGCAGTTTTGTTGTAAAGAAATATTCATCAATATTTCAAGTAAGTATTATTAGTTCTATGAAAATTAAATATATTAATAACTCTATTGCCCGAAATCTATAAGTTGCAAAACCTATGCAATCCCAATTTTGTTGTTTTCATATAAAACCTTTGCACAAGAAGACAGGGTGTTGTAAACTATTCTCGGTAACGCATTTATATAAAATCAAGACATACGATTATGTCTTGTCGTATTAAGTAAAATAGTTCTCCAAAAGTCAGTTCAATTTTTTTTGTTTCAAAATGCAATAACAATTCGTGGAAAGAAATCAGTATATACCACCAATTGAACAGTTGAAAGATATTGTGAAAGGAAATGGATACTTTCCTCTAACACGTATCTACTATTTATCACTTCAATGCTGTTATTGTTGTTGTTGATGATGATGATAATATGTACTTTATCGCTCCCCAAAAAGAGAAGAAGTTTCCTTGGACATGCATGAATTTCGTGTTTACAACAAAATGATATCCTCTCCAAAGCATTCACATACTATATAAGTAAATTATATGTATGAAGATAAAGAAAAATCTATCAAAAGTAGTAAGCAGAAATTCAGAACTAAGAGTATCATTTTCTAAAAAAAAATATTAAGCACAACGTCAGTACGCATGGGGAAAAAACCTTAAATATTTTTAGTTTCATCCCAATCAAGTGCTGAATAACTGGCATCTATTACGAAGTGGTTAGCATAGCATTGAATTCTGGGTCAGACACCCGTTTCATCAAGTGATCACTCATCTTCATCGTCCTGATTAACCTAAAGAGGAAGTTAGCCAACATTTAAATAACGATACAAAAGTGGTTCAAAGAAATTCCTCTTTCCCAATATAATTCAAGCCTATCTTTCAAGTCTATCTTTCTCTTGCAGTTTCAAAAAAAGTACAGTACATCCGCTAGATATTTTGCAACTTTTTTCTCATTACGTAAATAATAAAAGTATTGCACAATTGTTTCCATTTCTTTCTCGTTTCAGAACTGCAGAAAGGTTATCAGCGAAAATGCCTATTTTCAAGGATTCTGATGTCTACAACATGAACCACGTCCGTAGGGGGAAAGCAATAATATTCAACAACGAGAAGTTCAGCAGAAAATTAAAACTCTCCGTGCGTACTGGCACGTCATTGGACAGAGACAGACTAAAGACGCAATTCACGAATCTTGGTTTTGAGGTCGTGTGTCACGACAATTTGAAACATGCGGAACTGCTGGATGAACTAAAGAAAGGTAAAGCATTTGGATCCTATACTTAAGAATTATTTTTCCAATAAATCAATTATAGATGTAATGTATCTTCTCCGAACTGAGAAACAACGATAATCCTAAGTTTAATTACTTTTGTCATTCTTGGTGGAAACATTGCGAACGATCTTAATTCTCGCTACTACATTTTTCTCGCTACTATCAAGGACATGTCAGCATACATAGTGAATCATTATTAGCAACTACGCACAGTTTATTTTATAAAATCGTGGTAAAAAGTTAATTGAACGAATCCGCACGAACTAGTGCAATTCACATTTATTTGCGCCTCGCACTATTACGTTTAATTGTAGGAAAACTATAATTCATATAATATTATGCTACAAACAATTCCGACAGAATTGTATTGTATGTGTGTAAATTCAAACTTGTAGGTTAGACAATTATTCTTGTATGTAACGGGGTGTAAGGGGTGATCCTTCCTCGTAATCCTATTGTCAATCTTACTTCCACGTAGTGCACCATGGACTGCATTTTGCAGACTAACGATGCTCTGACGTCTGAACCTACAGTCAGTATAATCTTCGTAGTATAATCTTCGTAGGACAGTTTGCGATGTCTTGTGTTTTGTCCTTATGTGTGCTGAGGCTGTAAGCCTCAGCTTTTAACCGAAGTTAGAATGTTTTAATAGCTTATTTAACGACATTACAGTTATTCTAGTTATGGTAAGGGGCTGAACCCCGTATAACGTGGCGGGTGCAAAATAGCCTTTAAGTGCTGACCCACCGCAAAATTTAAATTCAAATTAAAAAATTCCAATTCCTGTATGTACACTTATTTTCACTTTAAATTATTTGTAAACATACCCCATTATGTGCCGGAGCAAAATTGTTGATTGATTGATTTGGTTTATTCTTCTTCGCTTTTCTGCCGCTTTTGGCTAATCGCGAAGATGAGAATAGTTGATGATTTGATGAAACTGATGACTGGACGGACATTCACGAAGAACACCCATGCCAAGCTCGGGATTCGAATCCCTAGATCCCTGACGTGGTGTGTTAACCACTCCGCCAAGGAGGTGAGCTTAGCATAATTGTAGATATACCTAGGTAAACATGGTTAAGTGGAAGAACATGGTAAACTATGTAAAATAAATAATGGAAAGACAGAGTTATTATTAAGGCTAGGATTTTGATGACCTTAATATTGCCAAAAAATCACCTTTAAAAAATGCATTTATTTATTTATTTGCCTTCTACAGAGAAAGGATATCTCCAATTACAGAGGCATTAATATAACATAAATAATGTGAACATGAATATAAATGAGATTAAATAACATGCATACATATTACATAGTTATTAACTATAACATAAGTACACTTATATAACGTAGAGTAATGACGTGCTCGCACACACACACACACACACATATATATATATATACATATACATACACATCTACATATACATACACACATACAAACATATACACAACACACATAAATTATTCATATATCCACAACCAATATTATCACCTTTCTCATGAGGTGTACAGAATAAATATGACCATAATAGGATAGAAACAACAATGAAATAAATACATACACATATTAATGGGCACATATCCTTAAGCTTATCTACATACATATATTTACATTATATATACACACACACACACACATTTATGTGGATAATAATTAATAATTATAATAATTAATTATTATATAATTAATTATAAAAATATAATTATAATAATCAATTATAATAATAATTAATAATTAATAAATACAATAAATAATCAACCATTTGTGAAAGTATCTGTGTTAAGTGTGGCTTTTATAGCATTTTTAAAATCCAAAATGTTAAGATTAAAGTCAATATTTGGATTTGTGGATGTTATTCTATTATACATACTACTCATTCTAATTAATGGTGATTGTTTGTACTTTTCAGTTTTAGGGATATTATATAGCAATAAATTTATTTTTCTTAAATTACATGTGCTAGCATTGAAACATATTTGGTGAAGAAACTCTCTATTATCCAACAATCCAGTTATAATTTTATAAAGAAATATCTGTTGTCCTAATTCTCTTCTATTGCTGAGTGTCATAAATGAGAATTCCTTCAGTAAAAGGACATATGAAACTCTGTTTGCGTATGCAGACATGTTGTACCTCTTGTAATATAGGTATCTCAAAAACTTTTTTTGCACTTGTTCTATTTGTTTTATGTGGGTTTTGTAAAGTGGCGACCAAGCAATAGATGTATATTCTAGTTTGCTTCTAACTAAGGCACTATACAGAAGCTTAATAGAAGTAGTACTGCTAAAATTGAGACAATTTCTTATTAGTAAACCCAAAGATCTATACGCATTATTTATTATATGAGATATATGTTCATGAAACTCTAGTTTACAATCAATTATTACTCCCAGATCTTTAATACTTTTCACTTGTTTCAGTTTTTCCTGATTAATGAAGTACTCATAATGTGTGGTGTGTTCTGTATTTGATATTATCATAAAACAGCATTTCTTGATATTGAGTCCAAGATTACTTTTAACACTCCACTCAAATAAGCTGTTTAAATCTGTTTGTAGTTTCATAACATCCTGGGGCCCGTTAATTTGTTTATATAACTTTACATCATCAGCATACATTAAACAATATGAATGTTTAACATGTAACGGTAAATCATTTATGAAAAGAATGAAAAACAATGGTCCTAAGTTGGATCCTTGAGGTACCCCTGACTGTGCAGTATATATGTATGACTTAGCATTTTTATATGTTACATACTGTTTCCTATGATTCAAATACGACCCAATAAGAGATAAAAAATTATGTGTCAAACCAAAGCTTGAAAGTTTTTTTTAACAAGACATCATGATTAATTTTATCAAATGCTTTGGAGAAATCAGTGTAAATGACATGCATACTTGAACGATCATGCAGTATGTTGTGTGCATATTGGACAAAATTAATTAGATTCGTTGTTGTCGATCTACCAGTAAAAAATCCATGTTGACTTTCACTTATAAAACTCTTTACATGATTAAATATTCGTATATATATATAATATGTTCAAATACTTTTGCTGGTGCACATAAAATGACCTAACACATGAAAGAAAATGCTCTATAAACTTAGAAAAAATACCTAAAAATTCTGAAAGATTTGTAGAACAAATTTATAAACTACCAAGAGAAATTCAAATTACAAATTAACGTTACAGTATTTATCACATGTTCATTTCGTATGGTAGTACAAGTAAGAAAGTTCACTTCTTGTCCTCTTTTACACTTTAAGTACTGAGTTGCAGTACACAACGAAAATCATTTGCAAATTTTCAAAAAATGACCTTTAAAAAATGACCTTTACTCCAAAAAGGGTCAAAAATTGCAATAACAAAGGCATCCCAATTTATTCACTTACGTGTAAAAAAACAATCCTATCTACTTATGCAACGTTTCTGCCTTACCAAAAAGAAGATGCATTTGCATCAAAATTTTAGCCCTAGTTATTATTAAGGCAGATTTTTCGATGGGGTGGACTGCAAAGAACTAGTGAATTGCGAGAGTAATGAAAATTTGTGGATTTGTTTGAACTTTAAGTCTGCGTTTCTCACAAGTCCGAGAATGTTGCTTAGCACTATCTCGCCCCGACCCCTTCAACTATTGATTGAGTTGGTGTTTTAAGTCCACTTTATGAACAGTAAGGTTAATCGGGACTGGACTTACAGTTTAATATGGAATCCGAACCACTACGTGCTTCCACCGGGTATCGAACCCGGGACCACTGCATTACAAGTCGACGACCCTATCACTGCGCCATCGGGCAGGCCTGATCCCTTCAATTAGTGTAATTACCTAAACAATTAGTCATTTTATAAATAATGATCAAACGTACAGTGGGATGCACAAGTATTGATAGAAAAATTGTCCATAACTATTCTATTTTATTATTTTTATCTTGCATCCTATGTTTTAAGGAAGGAATTTTTACGTAGGTTGGTGCAGAAGTTGTCAGCAGCTTCCTTGTTTTGTTTAAACGCTTGAATCCCTTATCGAGTGAAACTAAGCGAATGAACATGGCTGAATTACTTGGTTATGCATTTCATTGTACAAATTAAAATTAAATTTGGAATGTTAACTGATTAGTCAATAAACAAATGAATCACTGTTAAGAAATATAATTTAAGAATTATATGTAAGAAATAATTTAAACTACAATAGTACACCACAATTTACATTACATACAGCAATACGTTTCATATTTGTGTTGTTTTCAATATAAAATAACATTTGCAATACCAGATATACTTGAGTACCTTCATTTCGACAATGAGAATGTACAGTCACGGACAATTCTGGCTTGTAACAACTGCATTGACTTTCAATGGCATTATTGCAACCCCGAAGTGTCCGTGAATGCACCACTATCTTAAGAGAAAAATCATAAAATTTTGCCACATTTCCTAGTTTATGGTAAATAAGAACTTAAATTGAAAACAGTTTTCCTTCTCTTTGTTCCAGTGCAGGGAGAAGATCACTCGGACGCAGATTGTCTTGTGGTTGTCGTCCTCACACATGGAGTCCAGTCCTTCCTCTGCGCGAACGATGTCGCCTACTCTGTCGACGAGCTCTGGACACCCTTCACTGCAGTCAATTGCAAATCGCTTGCAGGAAAGCCAAAGATTTTCTTCATTGAGGTTAAAGCTTCTCAGCGTCTCTCTTCATATGTTTAAAATATACAGCGTGTTTCAAAAAGAATATACGTATTACAAAGTAATATTTTGTCCAAACTATCGATCGCTGCGCCCCGGCTCGGCTATTAGAGAAACGAATACATAGTCTAGTTTATATAATAGCCGCTAGATGTCAGTTGTGTTCTGTTTTGCTTGGTAACTGTCAGTTGTTTGAAATGGCTACTCCGCAGCAGAAATCATTTTGTGTTCTCGAGTTTGCGAAGTGCAATTCCGTGATTACAGTGCAAAGACGTTTCAGGTTGAGGTACCAAATTGATCCTCCGAATGGGTGGAACATTCGCAGATGGTATCGACAGTTTGTAGATACAGGATGTGTATGTAAAGGAAGAGTCCTGGCCGCCCTCGTGTTCCTGAAGAAAATGTTGCACGAATTCAAACTGCTTTCCAACGTAGCCCTTCAAAATCAACGCGTCGTGCCAGTCGGGAGTTACAACTTCCTACAACAACAATTTGGCGTGTTTTGAGACGTCGGCTGGTTATGAAGCCGTACAAGGTACAGCTGTTACAAGCTCTGCGTCCTGATGACAAACGCAATCGTGTGGCATTTGTAACGAGATTCTTGATGCTATTGACAATGACAACACTTTCGCACAACGCATCGTGTTTAGTGATGAAGCTGCGTTTCATGTCAGTGGTCAGGTAAACAAACATAATGTTCGCATTTGGGGCCTACAGAACCCACATGCATTCATTGAACATGTACGAGATTCGTCCAAAGTGAATGTGTTTTGCGCGATATCCCGATCATCTGTTTACGGCCCATTCTTCTTTGATGGACACACGGTTAACGGTCAGCAGTATCTCTCTATGTTACAAAACTGGTTGTTTCCGAGACTGCACGAAGACAACTTTATTTTTCAACAAGACGGGGCACCCCCTCACTGGAGTCGCCAAGTGCGTGATTATTTGAATGAAACTCTACCGAACCGTTGGATTGGTCGTCAAGGAGCTGGCGACTTAGCTTGTATCAGCTGGGCTCCACGGTCACCGAACTTGGCACCCTGTGACTTCTTCCTGTGGGGTTTCATTAAAGACAATGTTTATGTACCACCACTCCCACAGAACCTGGAAGAGTTGAAGAACCGGATCCGTACTGCCGTAACATCAGTGACGAAGGACATGCTTGCCCGAGTATGGGAGGAATTTGAGTATCGATGTGATATTGTTCGTGTCACTGCTGGAGGACATATTGAACATCTGTAATCTGAACTTGAGAGATTCGTAAGTATGTGTGTCAAGTTTCATCTTCGTATGTCTTAAAGTTTAATAAATATGTGCATGCGAAATACGTATATTCTTTTTGAAACACGCTGTACTTTTTACTTAATTTGCATAACATTCTTATTTATGGTAAAAGATTCGTGGTAACTAATGTATATTTATTCATTTATATTGGCTATGTATGCATGGCGACAATAAGACTTTAATTATTACTTTTCTTCTACATTACCATCAATTTACATCTGTTCACAAAAATAAAGTTTAATAGAAAGAATTAAAAAGTAATACAACAAGAAATATACCGTTTTTAGACGCAAACACAGACAATAAGTTGATACACACACACACACACACACACACACACGGTTCATAGAAAGATGTCAATGGTGTAATTCTTGATTAGCAATTTATTGTAACTGGTGCACATTCTCCACAGTGGAGATGTCTTTTTAATTTCCGATCTAGCCTTCTTTATAAGAAAAACTTCATTCTTGAGTCTAGTTTTCGACGACGGGATTCGAAAATGTATGTGGCAGAGTAGATGTTCAGCATCTTCTTCCACAAGAATACTATTCCCTGTGACGTTCTTCTATGAAACAGTTTTGTAAACCGACTTTCATATATTAGGTTGTCGTAGTGTTCAAATCTGGGGTAAACTTTCTTAAATTTGTATTTTAAAAATCTAAGAAATCTTGATTGGACTCTTTCAATTGCTACACTGTGTCTGTATTCCATACAACAGATGTATATTCGAGTTTTGGTCTTACATATGAATAATACAAATCTTTTAGTGCCTCTATACTCTTGAAATCCCTCCCCATTCTAAGAATAAACCCAAGGTTCTTGAACTCTTCACTAATTATTTGTTCTACGTGTTTATTAAAAGTAAGATTTGTATTCATGCAAGTAACTCAGAAATAGTATTTTTTTCACGACAAAAATAATGTCGTTGAGTTCAAGAACAAAAAATAGAGTACCTAGTAACCCTTTACTTTCACATTATGCATTGTCCATTCTACATAGACATACAATTCAGTGGCGGCTGTTGGTCTGCCTCTATGGGTGTGCACTTCGGTCTCGCGTATGAGCGTGTAACGTGCCAGTCTTAAAAAAAAAAATATTATTTTCAGGCCTGTCGCGGAGATACGACTGACAGAGCAGTGCACGTGGAATTTGAAGGCGGAACCACGAGAACCGATGCTGGTCCCACAGACTATACAATTCCATGCTGCTCTGATATTTTAATGGTTTTCGGTACATCTGAAGGTAGGTTAGTTTTGTGCATTATAATGCGATTATTTACAGCACGGGATGTAAAGTTCAAGAGTGGAATTTGAGCTACTGGAATATATTATTGATCACCAGAATAACTGAGAATTCAATGCTAAAAAACTACATCTCGTCACCATGTTAACACAGAGTAATTCACACGCATTCTACGAGAGAGAAAAATTACTTCTGACAGAATAGTAGGTGTATAGTGTAAAGACAATAATTTCTAATTCAAATTATTCATTTCTTTGAACAAGGTTCAGCCTGAGGTAGTTTGTCACCTAAGTGATGCAAACAGTTGTCAGACAGTAACAGTGCAGAAGAAGCGTGTACTGTGTGACCAGATGTGACAAGAAGGTTGGTTGCCTTAGAAAATAATATTCGCATAAGTTAGCACCAGAATCTGTGTCTGTGATATTTGAAGAATTGGACATAATAAAGGGTCTTTGCTAATTAATTTTATTTACGTGGAGTGGATAGTGCTCGTTCTTCCTACTTCTCTGTGAATTCTTATGGGGAGACGTCCAAAAGAGGTTGGGTCAGGTGACTGGGGAGCCCATATTATGATGTCGGGAAAGTCTTTTTCAGTTATTTACGAACAATGCAAAGGGAAAAATAAATTAAAGATCTCTCATTACAATGGAGTGCTTTTGGACTTCCTGTGTAAGAACAACATCACGTAATTGTACAAATATCTGACTTACAAATATAGTCTCTTAGCACCTTTTGGGTCAACCATTTTTAGCAACACACCAGGGGGGGGTACGGGGGCCATGCCCCCCTCTCTCGAGCCATGAAATATTTTAATTTGAACGTATAAAAGCCTATGAAAATAACGTTGATGATTTTTCAAATTTTGCTAGAATTTCGATTTTGTTCTTGCACAAATCAATGGGCTCCAGAATTCTGCAGTCTGCAATATTTGGCAATTTTAGGTTTATATCCATTGATGCAAGGCTATCAGACATCCCGATTTAGTCGGGAAAGTCCATTCCTTTGAATCCATGTTCCGACGTTTATCGTCTCGGCTCGGACACTACGTGCTATAAAGGAAGACTCTTGCGCCACTGCAGACATTGTAGCTACTGGTTATGTAGGACTTTCTGTAGAATTCTGTGTACATTTTAAAAATTGCCTGAATTTTTTTTACGAGTCAAAAACAGTTGTTTGACACTCGAGAACCCCTTGATTATTGAATGTTTTCATCTATTACAGTGTAACTTATCTTTCACATTAATTTGCATAAACGGGAATTTTGTATGCTTTTACATTATGGAACAAAGGTTCCTTAATGATTGCAATACAAAACCAACCATATAAGGAGGGGGCGCATTTAGCTCTGCACCAGTACCGCAAGGTCTGGTCCCTTTTCGCAGCCACTGAGCAGAAGCATAAAACCTTTATCTTTCTCCAGCATAAAGGTTTTTCTGCAACTGATATCACAGAATGGCTTACGATTATATGTAAATAGGAGAATCCACTTTGCTGCAGAATCGTTGCTAGATTTTGGGGGCAAAAGATTACCTGAAGCACTTTTAACAGATATTGTTATTTTCCCAAAATACTCAAAAAAATAAGTACAATATTATTTACGAGATTCAGTCAATCTGAATTTATTTTACTACAACTTTTGTTCTTTTCTACTTGTAATTGTCTTGAACATAAATACACGGGGTGTAACCATACAAGACTGACAACTTTCACAGTGTGTAGAGGACATCAAGATGAAAAAAGTTCGATGTAGCAAGGTGCTGCAAATTGCATTTTCTATCCCACATGTATGCAACCCCATTTAATAGCTTCTTGGTTGCCACTGGCATTTATTTTTACTGTCAAATAAGATTCCCAAAGCGAAAAAAGCGAAGCAATATTTTGTCGGCAGAGACGCTGCCAGGGTGAAGTCACTTATCTTAGCCGTTCCCTTCAGGTTTCGCACTGGGCAACTGGAGGAGTCAGGAAAACCAGGATAGGAGTGAGAAGGTAATTGGAAACAAAGGATTTTTTTTAAAAAAAGCGTTCAAAACCTGGAAAAGTCAAGTGAATTACAAGATTTTCGCTGCTTGCCAGAATTTGTAACCGAAAACACATTTCGTTTTATCTTCCCAACAATCTTCCTTTTTGTTAATATTCCTTCTTTTTATTTTTAATTTACTTTCAAAAATGTTCAACAAACTTGATTCATTTGATTAACTTGCAAAGTTGAAGTACAACTCTAATTTATTAGCATGTTAAATCATTATACGTACAGTAGTCTGAAAAGTTATGTAAAATGCCTGGTAAACTCAGGAACTTTGATTTTGCAAAATGGGTGAACACTCATCTATCACCGCACAGACATATGTTGCTTCTCGTAGGCTATTTTTATTATTTAATTCTTTAAAAATCGCAGGTTAGAAAATGTCGTTCTTCAAGGATTCCTAGCATCGAAATGAGCAAATTTCTCTACACCATATATTTTATATATATATATATATATATATATATATATATATATATATATATATATATATATATATATATATATACCGCGTAAGGCACCTAAAAGTACCACCTGAAATTGCGAAGAAACCAGAAACAGTAGCGATGTGAGGTTTGCGGGAAACAATAATATCAAATGGGACTCGTAAATCGGAGGTATGGGTGGGTCGAAAAATATCGACAAATGGGGCATCTGGAGCAAAGTCATATTTTTTTTAATGGAACGATATACAATAACATGCATAAAATAAAAGACCACACGCAGAGAAACACAACGCCGTTGGTCTCATGCATCTACTGCACATAGGAACGAAGATATGGCCATGTGAAAATATGTAAACAAACTAACAAGTGGCCCACTTGACAGTCAGTACCACGGCATGTACAAGTATGAGATGTCTGAAGCCATTGGACAAGATGAAGACAGAACGTGTTAAAGGAAGAAGAAATACAGTAGACATCGTCAGCACCATGTATTTGACAGTGTTACAGCATAATGAAAATGACCATGACAGTATGTCGAAGAACCACTGCGTAAGAAGCGAAAACCTGTCAAAGTGTGTGTTCAAAGTGGTGGCCGTCAGCTGCGATACAGGCATCGAGGCGCCCACGCAAAGATCGTTGCACAGAATGTAGAATCTCGTAGGGAATGTCCCTACAGGCCGCAGTAATGCGGTGTTGCATATCCTCTGGAGTTGTTGGCACATCCCGGTAGACAATGTCCTTCAGCTTTCCCCACAGGAAAAAGTGTAACGGTGACAAATCTGGGGAACGAGCCGGCCATTTGACAGGCCCTCCACGTCCAATCCAACGATTTGGAAATGTATTTTCCACACATGCTGTAGCACGTCTTGCACTGTGAGCTGGGTACCCGTCATGTTGGTACCACATGTCCCTCCTTGTCTGAAGTGGTATGTCCTCCAAAAGTACAGGCAGTTCATGTTGTAAAAACTGTATGTATCGGTCAGCATTCAGTGTCCCTGGTATAAAAAAAGGGCCAATGATTTGTTCACCCACTATACCACACCACACGTTCGCACTCCATGGGCGCTGGCGTTCCACTTGGCGAAGCCAATGTGGATTTGTCACCGACCAATAGTGCATGTTCCTTAGGTTGACATTTCCATGATTGGTAAAAGTTGCCTCGTCAGTGAAGAGGATACGTGACAAATCGGGTGTGTCGTGTCGTAACAACCATGTGCAAAACGGAACACGGTCCACAAAATCATTCCCGTGAAGTTCCTGATGGAGGGAGATATGATATGGGTGAAACTTGTGTGTGTGCAGAATGCGCAATACACTTCGCTGACTCATCCCAGCATCCCTGACAATTTCACGGGAGCTAACGTGCGGATTCACAGCAACAGCGGCGAGAACATTTGTTGCACCTGCCTCACCTGTAGTTGGCTTGTTCCGCACACGTGCTCGTGGTGTTACAATTCCGGCGTCTCTTAATTTAATAAATAACTTACCAAACAGACGTCGAGATGGCTGTCGTCTGTCCGGATAATTCTCTGCGTACACACGGTAGGCTTCTGAGGCATTCTTTCGGCATTCCCCATAAATCAGGATCATGTCCGCTTTTTCTATGTTTGTGAACACCATAATCTTCGCTCTTACCACTACGACTGCTTGCTATGAACTAACACGATCTCGTGGACCTGCTATCAAAACTTGCTCTGCGTAAAGGCAGTTCTGTCAGGCACCTGAGAAGTCTTACATGCCGTGGTACTGACGGTCAAGTGGGCCACTTGTTAGTTTGTTTACATATTTTCACATGGTCATATCTTCGTTCCTATGTGCAGTAGATGCACGAGACCAACGGCGTTGTGTTTCTCTGCGTGTGCTCTTTTATATTATGTATGTTATTGTATATCGTTCCATTTAAAAATATATGACTTTGCTCCAGATGCCCCATTTGTCGATATTTTTCGACCCACCCCATACCTCCGATTTACGAGTCCCATTTGATATTATTGTTTCCCGCAAACCTCACATCGCTACTGATTCTGGTTTCTTCGCTATTTCAGGTGGTACTTTTAGGTGCCTCACGCGGTATATACAGGGTGACTGGTAATTAGATGTATTCCCTGAAAGGGCTTAAAGTAGAGACAATTTGCAATAAATTTGACCATATGATACCCCGTCCGAAAATTAGTAGTTTTCGAGATAATCGAATTTCAATTGTTTTTTTAGAAAAATGACAATTTTCCACATAAAAAGATGAATTGAGAAAAACTGCTCATTGTATGGAACTTATTTCAGCGTTTTCTGATAGCTAACAAATAAGTGGTTCGTTGAAGAAAAAGTTTTTTTTCCAAATAACAATCACATGTAAGTAACGGGTGGGTCTAAACTTACAAGTGATGATAAAAAATTGCACTCTTAGTTTACTTGGCAACGTATTAATAACAAAAATGGTATGACACGAAGCGTACAAATTACTAAAATTACTTCCTTGTGTCATCTGCTATCCAACAAGGTACAAATGTTGCTGACATTTACATTAGTGTACAAGAAATAATACTTCATTCATCTTCATGTGAATGGAATCAATGAACAATACAATTAAAGAACATTACACGTCTTGCTCAAAGTGGGCACCTCCGTTACGAATGCGGGCACGGAGGTTTTTACGGACATTTTGTCTCTTAACTCGTGATGTGATGATGTCCTTGATGTGTTGACCAGCTGTTAAGATCATCTCCCTGAGCTGCTCTTACGAGTTTACCGGCGTCTTGTGATGTGGCTCCAAATGTAAAAGTCGCAAGGCTTCAAATCGATAGGGAGATCGAGCTGGGCAGTCATCATGCTGATAAATCATGTCACATCTTGTAGCTAGAGGCACATACTCCAACAACATTGCCATCCCGTTCCTCAAGAAATGTTCATAAGTGATGCCTTTTAAGATTTGGGGCAGGAAAATGGCTGGATCAAATGATTGTTGATTACCACCATCCATACTTCTGCCTGGGCGTGCGACTGTGGCTGGATGAAAATTACCCAAAAAAATGGATTGGCCGAGGTGGCTCGATTCCCTGGCCGGCTCGTTCCCCCGATTTGAAGCCTTGCGACTTTTACATTTGGAGCCACATCACAAGACACCGGTAAACTCGTAAGAGCAGCTCAGGGAGATGATCTTAACAGCTGGTCAGCACATCAAGGACATCATCACATCACGAGTTAAGAGACAAAATGTCCGTAAAAACCTGTGTGCCCGCATTCGTAACGGAGGTGCCCACTTTGAGCAAGACGTGTAATGTTCTTTAATTGTATTGTTCATTGATTCCATTCACATGAAGATGAATGAAGTATTATTTCTTGTACACTAATGTAAATGTCAGCAACATTTGTACCTTGTTGGATAGCAGATGACACAAGGAAGTAATTTTAGTAATTTGTACGCTTCGTGTCATACCATTTTTGTTGTTAATACGTTGCCAAGTAAACTAAGAGTGCAATTTTTTATCATCACTTGTAAGTTTACACCCACCCGTTACTTACATGTGATTGTTATTTGGAAAAAAAACTTTTTCTTCAACGAACCACTTATTTGTTAGCTATCAGAAAACGCTGAAATAAGTTCCATACAATGAGCAGTTTTTTCTCAATTCATCTTTTTATGTGGAAAATTGTCATTTTTCTAAAAAACAATTGAAATTCGATTATCTCGAAAACTACTAATTTTCGGACGGGGTATCATATGGTCAAATTTATTGCAAATTGTCTCTACTTTAAGCCCTTTCAGGGAATACATCTAATTACCAGTCACCCTGTATATACAGGGTGTCATTTTAATGGCGCCCACGGACCACGGAAACATATAGAGGACATCAAAACAAACAACTTTTCTCAGTAACTTTTTTTTCGTTGGTGCATCGTTTCGGCACTACAGTCGTTCAAAAAAGCCCGTTTTGCCGCCTGAATGCTAGCAACCACACACAACATTTGATTGCATTTGTGACGTCATGTCCCGTCGTGAAGCTATACGTTCCAGGTTTGCCAGGAACACACATATTCTGTGAAAAATGACATGGTTACAATCAGCCACATTATGTACCGTAAAACAAAACGAGAAAACACGTTCTGTAACCTAACAGGAAGTAAACAAACGATACGAAAAATGGTAGAAAGAAATTAGAATTCAAGTGGAAGTGGTAATATTGAATTTTGTCTTAGCTTGCATGTCAAATATTTGCAAATCTAGTTGCCAAATTGGCATCTACAATTTAGTCTATCCACTTCGTCCTTCTCATACTAGTTGTCTGTGACACACTGAACAGATGACAAAATAGAAATGAAATAACTCAAAATTCCAAAGGTAATATAATGTACCTAGTCTTACCATAAATACTGTCCCAAAGTTGTAAGTAAATGGACACAAAATGGTGAGAGATATTGTAATAACATAATAACATGAGGTGTATGGATGCATTATGAACCAAAATCACAAATAATTATTCGAAATGGCCACCTTTAGCACTGACACACTTCTGAAGTCTTCGTGGCCACGCATCAATTGAATTACGCAACACATCAACTGGAAAATGAGCAACTGCCTTCAGAAGAGACCGACCGCTTTAAACTTTCAATATTGGGATGTCTCTTCTTCCAAGCCATCTCCTGAAGCTTGGACCACAATTTGTAGTCCAAAGGGTATAGGTCCGGACTTGCAGAAGGCCAATCTGAAGTGGAAATGAAGTCTGGAACATTTGCTATGAGGGCACGCTCCATTTCTGTGAAAAAGGGATAAAAACATCATCCAAAGTGTACCAGCAGACAGTGCTTGAGAAACTAAGCAAGAATCTTACCGACACCATCTTCCATGGAGAGAACTTGAGCTTCCAGCAGGACTCAGCCCCAGCACACAAAGCACGCACCACCCAGCAGTGGTTGGAGGCAAATGTTCCTGACTTCATTTCCACGTCAGATTGGCCCTCTGCCAGTCCAGATTTAAACCCTTTGGACTACAAATTGTGGGCCAAGCTTCAGGAGATGGCTTGCAAGAAGATACATCCCAATATTGACAGTTTAAAGCGGTCTCTTCAGAAGGCAGCTGCGGAGTTTCCATTTGATGTGTTGCGTAATTCCATTGATGAGTGGCCACGAAGATTTCAGAAGTGTGTCAGTGCTAAAGGTGGCCATTTCGAATAATTATTTGTGATTTTGGTTCATAATGCATCCATGCATCTCATGTTATTCTGATATTACAATATCTTTCACCATTTTGTGTCTATTTACTTACAACTTTGGGACAGTATTTATGGTAAGACTAGGTATATTCAGTGCATTATGAGGCAAGTGACAAAAATGGTTGAAAATACAGGGATATAAATAGTAGTAAAACAAACTCTCCGACGACTGTGTTTATCTACGCACCGGATACACATGTAATAGTTTGCAACTCTGAACAGGGAAGTATATTCGCTACTGATTCATCATTAGAGTGTTACTGTGGTTGTACGTGTTTTAGCCGTAATGCAACAACGTGAACCTCAGATACTTCCGTTATCAGCACAAAGTACCACAAGGCATCTGGACACAAACCTGTAGATATCAACCTTGCAACGAGATTTGCAAATATAATTGACATGTAGCTGGGCGAAAACAGCCACATGTAAGTTGTAAGCAAGGTAACTTAATATAAGTACAATAAAAGTTATTGTTGTTGATATTTGACATGTAGGTTGAGACAAAATCAGATATTGACTCTTCATTTTGAATACGTTTTTACCATTTCTCATATCGTTGGTTCACTTCCCCCTTCATCAGAGATGACTGCTGATCTTCTGGCTGGTAGGCTATGATGTTCGGTTTACTGGAAGCGTTTCTCGCTTCGTTTTACAGCTAATAATGTGGTTGGTAGTTTGTTATTTTTCACAAAATATGTGTGTTCCTTGCAACCCTACCGTGCGCTGTTTAGCCGCAGGAAATGACGTCACAGATACGATCAAATGTTGTGTTGGGTTGCCAGCATACAGGCGGCAAAACGGTCTTTTTTGAACGGCTGTAGCGTCAAATTGACGCACCAACGTGAAAAATGTTACTGAGAAAAGTTGCTTCTTTGATGATCTCTACACGAATCTGTGGTCCGTGGGCGCCATTAAAATGACACCCTGTATAGTGTATAATATGTTTAATTAATTCACATACTGTGCCTCTTTAGAGAACATTTATAAAATCCGCCTTTGGGTCTGGCCTCTCCCTGAAAAAAATCCTGGGTACGGGCCTGCAACACACACAGATATATCATGTAGTACGGAGTCATGAAGAACTCTGATGTTCAGTGACAACCTATTCAAGCATTTTCCAAACGTCCAAATTTAGCCTGGATGCTGTTTTCATCCCAACAGTACATATAAAATAAACATATAACTGTCTTTTTTTCAGGTTTTCAGGCCTGCTGGGACGACAGGGGAGGAAGCTGGTTCATAAGGAAGCTCTGCGATGAGCTGAAGGATAATGCAAGCAGAATCGACCTCCTGAGTTTGTTGACTCGAGTAGCCAGAAGAGTTGCGCTTGACTGCGACAATGCAGAGGATGGAGTGGATCCACAGAACCTTATGAAGCAGATCCCTTCAACAGTCAGCATGTTGATCAGAGATGTGTACTTCGCTCCGAAGGTAAACCGCAGCTAACTCTTTATAAACTTAAGTACTCATTAATGACAGAAGTATTGTTGTTGCTTTATTGCAGCATTCCTTTCCTCTAAATTTTATTTCCATTTCTATTTTGGCTATTTCACATCGATATCGTACCTCATCACGACGATGAGGATGAATTCAGAGGCGACGCCTTTAAGGATTTACAGGAAGACATGAACTCTCCATTGTAAATGCAGAAATGCTAATTTAAATTAATTTATTTCAGCATTATAATGTTTCATTTGCATTCATTCATACAATATTCTCAATCAATGCTGTGCCTCCCCGATGGTGGGGCATAGTGTTTCGGAACCCACTTCAAACTGTAAACCCGTCCGATTAGCTTCTTTGTGCACATAGGTGATTTAAAAACAAACTCAACCCTTCTCTATGAAACTACATCTCAAAGCACTTCGATATAAAGGAGGTCCGCCAAGTGTAATATGAACATCACATATCACAACTATAATTGGGAGAAGTTTGATTTACGTCATTAGCACACACAGTCTACTGCGTCCCAGGAGACTGTGGAACAAGCTCAGGAAAACAAGTTCTCTGCGCAAGTTGAAACTCGAAAAGGATCAGCCAGTGAACGCGTGAGAGGGAGAGGGAAAGCCCTCGTTGAGAGGGCAACGAGACTGCAGCAACCAGCCCTTTGCAGCAATGCTCCCTCCTGTTCTTTTTCGGATGTTCAACAGACTCCTGGAACAAAATACAGGCATGCTCTTTGATATGGAGCCTGATGCAGTGCAGTGAAATGTGACCCAAGCAGAAATCGAATTTAAGAACCTCTGATTATGAAACTACAGCTCAAACCACTTCGGCATAAAGAAGGCCCAAGTGTAATATACAGGGTGTCATTTTAATGGCGCCCACGGACCACAGATTCGTATAGAGGACATCAAAACAAACAACTTTTCTCAGTAACATTTTTCTCATTGGTGCGTCTATTCGACGCTACAGCCATGCGCGCCGACTACGTGGGTGCTCCGGGGCTCGAGCACCCACATAAATAATCTTGTGGGTGCGCCGCACCCACAAGATTTTTAGTTTGGTAAAAACAAAATAAAATAAATATTTCTCACTTGCCATTATCAAAAAATAATAAGCAATTAAACATTGAGATGGAAGTTAAAATTTCTAACCTCTAAAACATTATTGTTTCAAATGTGTTTGTGCAAAGACAACCAAGCAACACATTCCCCCCATCCTTGCCTGTCTCTGGCCAAGTCAAAGGAGTCCCCACAATAACAATGGAAGTGTATTGTATTGTGAATAGAATCCCGTCTTCTCGGCTTGCTTTGATGTTTCCTTACAAGTGTAACACTCCAATACGCCCACACCATTCGTCAACAATTGTTTTAAAATAACTACTTGCCGATATTGAGCACTAATAAAGAATAAACCGAATGGTGATTCTTCGTGAATTAATATAATTTGTAAGACATTCGCCAAAGAGGCTAGCAGTGTTTCAATCGGTACAAGAAGCCAACGAAGATGGCGGTGTAAAAAACATTCCCAGACTGACTTTGCGACCATTCGCTCCCACAAGGTGGTGTGTGAGGGTAAAATCACTACAATCGTTGGAAAGTAATTATGACGTTCTCTTAAAATTTTTGGAAGATCTGTCAGAAGAAAAAAGTGAAGTCGGTGGGAAGGCTAGTGGATATTTTTCAAACCTACATCAATTCAGATTTCATATTTTCCTGAAAATGTTAATTTCAGTTTTAGGCAGGATTGAACAACTTCATTCTTCTTTTCAGAAGAAATCATTGTCATACCGAGAAATCAAAACTTTGGTGGAAACTTTGTCTGCAAGTTTAGCTTCACACAAAGGGATATATTTTTTGAGTTGTGGAATGAAACCATGAGGAAAGGGAAGGAATTGAACATTGATAACGCAGTTTTGCCTAGAAAAAGCAAGATGCTAGAACGCTACGACGAAGGTAGTGATACTTATACGTATCAAACGTCGGAGGAAATGTACAGACAAATATTTTTTGAAATAATTGATGTGGCTGTGGATTTGCTAAATCGTAGATTTCAAACAAAGGTTTTGGAACTTATTTCACAACTTGAAGCTTTTGCTATCGGTCAAATTTGGTGCTGATCGAATTCTGCAGTTCTATGGGACAGACTTTGATAAAGACAAGCTAACATTGCACAGGGACATGTTTCTAGATGTGTGCAGAACGAACAAAGAAAAAATGGCCAACTTGTCAGACATTACAAATATTTTAAGTAGAGAAAACAGTGGTCGTATGCGTGAAATGCTCACAGAATTTGTGAAGTTTGTACGGGTGATTTTAACTATACCTGTTACTTCTTGTACTTCTAATCGGTCATTTTCAGCACTTAGATGATTGAAAACGTTTTTGCGGTCATCAATGACCCAAAAAAGATTGAATGATTTGGCAATTTTGCAAGTTCATAAAGAAATTACTAAAAATATTGACATTACCAAAATTGCAAACAAATTCATAAGTGCAAATGACGTAAGAAGGAATGTGTTTTATATTGAAAGTTAACATGTCATGATTATTATTATTATTATTAGGTACATAAAATTAGTCATTTTGTAGTTTCTGTTCACAACAAAATCCTTGCATAGTTCTTTCTGCAATACAATTAAAATTATTTGCATTTATGAAGTTTTTTCATTTTAATTTGTATGAATGTGGTATTTTCTTTTAGTAACGTGTTGATAATATCATTGCATCTTGCAATCATTGTGCATGTAAGTTGCTTAAAGTATAAAATACTTGATAATTGCAGATCTAACCGCCATTGATATGCACCCACAGAAATTTTGGAAAGTCGGCGCCCTTGGCTACAGCCGTTCAAAAAAGACCGTTTTGCCGCCTGGATGCTGGCAACCCAGCACATCATTTGATCGTATCTGTGACGTAATTTCCTTAGGCGAAACGGCGCACGGCAGGGTTGCAAGGAACACACACATTTTGTGAAAATGACAAACTACCAACCATATCCTTAGCTGAAAACCGAAGCGAGAAACGCGTCCAGTAGACCGAACATCATAGCGTACCAGCTAGATGATGAGCAGTCATCTCACGTGAAGAGGGAAGTGAACCAACAATATGAGAAATGGTAAAAAAGTATTCAAAATGAAGTGTCAATATCGGATTTTGTCTCAGCCTACATGTCAAATATCAACAACAATAAATTTTATTGGCCTTGCAGCTTACATGTGGCTGTTTACGCCCAACTACATAATATTTGCAAATCTAATTAGTTGCAAATTTGATATCTACAGATTTGTGTCCAGATGCCTTGTGGTACTTTTGTGCTGATAACGGAAGTATCCGAGGTTTACGTTGTTACATTACGGCTAAAACACGTACAACCACAGTAGCAACGTAATGATGAATCAGTAACGAATATACTGCCCTGTTCGCAGTTGCAAACTAATTATTACATGTGTATCCGGTGCATAGATAAACACAGTTGTCGGAGAGCTTGTATTACTACTACTTATATCCCTGTCTTTTCAACCAATTTTGCCACCTGCGTCAAAATGCCCTGAATATAAATTATATTATGTGTTGCTTACCTTTGGAATTTTGAGTTCTATCATTTCTATTTTGTCATCTGTTCAGTGTGTCACAGACAACTAGCATCAGAAGGACGAAGTGGGTAGACTAAATTGCAGATACCAACTTGGTAACTAGATTTGCAAATATTTGACATGTAAGCTGAGACAAAATTCGATTTGACCACTTCCACTTGAATTCTATTATCTTTCTACCATTTTTCGTATCGTTTGTCTACTTTCTGTTAGGTTACAGAACGTGTTTTCTCATTTTGTTTTACGGTACACATAGAATGTGTGTGTTCCTGGTAACCCTGGAACGCATCGCTTCACGACGGGATATGACGTCATAAATGCAATCAAATGTTGTGTGTGGTTGCCGGCATTCAGGCGGCAAAACTAGCTTTTTTGAACGACTGTAGCGCCGAAACTACGCACCAACGAGAGAAATGTTACTGAGAAAAGTTGTTTGTTTTGATGTCCTCTATACGAATCTGTGGTCCGTGGGCGCCATTAAAATGACACCCTGTATAATATTCGTTCTAGAATAATGCAAATTCAATACGAAAAGTATAATGAAACTGAATTTTACAATATAAAACATACTATGTAGGCCTTGCAGTTGTTTCAGTATTGTCCTCAGGCGGATCTGCTTCCATAACAAATCCACAATTTAATCACTAGTCAATTTTTTTGCGGAGTACCAAAATGTCAATATGAAGAAAGTATACCACATACTACAAAGTTAGGTCATCTTTATTTATGAAAGTTCATTTCTTCTAGTCAAATATAGTTAGTGTAGAAACATTTCGGAGTTTCCCGCACACATTCGAAGCTCGAGGATCCCGGGCTGGGCATGAGTATTCTTTGTGAGTGTTCCTTCATCATATCACCACTCATCCTCATCTTCGCGATTATCCAAAATTAGCAGAAAAGCGAAGTAAAACAAACCAAATCGACAACAACAAATCGAAGGTCGGGAACTCTACGACACACTTGAAGCTCGGGAATTTCCCGTAGAAGTGAAGCTCGCATGAAATCATCATCGCAGAAGTTAGTTGCCAACTTTAGAGATAAGTTGCTAAATCTGTCAAACTTGTAATGCCGATTGGATACAATTAAAAAAAAAGCAATGAGCATTTTTCGGATACTTTGAGTGTTTTTAGTGCCTAATTTGGAGATTTCAATAATAATAAGTTCCAACGTTTATTATTTATTATTATATAGCTATTATTATTATCTGTGTAAATGTGTCCAAAGAGCCATTCAGACATGTGTACTGTGTTTTAAGAAGTATACTTAAACGGACATATGGAGATTTTGATCAAGTAGGTAGGGATATTTTTAGACATTAAACTGAATAGACGAATGTTATATTCTAACTTCCCTATTAAAAGCTTCTGGTTTTGTGTGTTATCTGTGAAAGTCAATTTCAATTGAGCCTAGAACAAGGTCTAGAGCTTAATCCGTTCGGAAGTTGTGTGCATTTTAAAATCCTGTTTAAAAAGTTTATATTTTGATAATAGTCATTACATTTAAAAATATATGTTGGCTGTAAAGAATTTTAATTTTTTTCTGTTGATAGTGATTTTTCTTGGAAGTACAATGTTATGCAGGCTTACTTTAAAGTCAGAGCTCTTTGGCAGGCTTTATGTGTGTGTGTTAAAAAATAAGGGAACTATTTTTATTGTCACAAATCTATCGTGGTCAGAAACCTTAAAGCTATAGCTACTTCTTTGTACGGGCCTTGGGTTTGAAAAATGAAGCATGATTTTATTTGTCAGGAGTAAAGCTTCCACTCTTGCCACGCACGTCGCTTGTCATTGAGCATGAAACATCTCATCATTTACATCTCTCAAGTGGAGTTGTACCTGCTTTCCATAATGAATTGTTGTACTGTAATATATTCATCACTACTTCACTGCTCATTTCGAGTACATTTCGAAAATGATGGAAGAAATCAGATGTTAAAATTTTATATCTCAGAGGTTACAGAAAGGAGGGTGCAATAAGATCTTCTTCTGTGAATATTTTGTAGCCTGTGCAGACTTATAAAATTATATATTTTTTAATTTTCAGGTTGATGCAGTCAGTGAGACAGCAAACGATTTCTTATCGGGCGGAGGAAACTAGTTTGTACCGTCAACTAGAACTACTGCAAGGTGCATTAGAAATCCATTGCATTCAACTAACGAAGTTCAATCTGAAATATCTGGTTGAGAACATGCTGCCTGTGTGTCCTGACAGACCAGTACCAACATTCTTTTCGTAAATTTTGTAACTAAACTGCTGAAAACAGGGACATGTTTCTAGATGTGTGCAGAACGAACAAAGAAAAAATGGCCAACTTGTCAGACATTACAAATATTTTAAGTAGAGAAAACAGTGGTCGTATGCGTGAAATGCTCACAGAATTTGTGAAGTTTGTACGGGTGATTTTAACTATACCTGTTACTTCTTGTACTTCTAATCGGTCATTTTCAGCACTTAGATGATTGAAAACGTTTTTGCGGTCATCAATGACCCAAAAAAGATTGAATGATTTGGCAATTTTGCAAGTTCATAAAGAAATTACTAAAAATATTGACATTACCAAAATTGCAAACAAATTCATAAGTGCAAATGACGTAAGAAGGAATGTGTTTTATATTGAAAGTTAACATGTCATGATTATTATTATTATTATTAGGTACATAAAATTAGTCATTTTGTAGTTTCTGTTCACAACAAAATCCTTGCATAGTTCTTTCTGCAATACAATTAAAATTATTTGCATTTATGAAGTTTTTTCATTTTAATTTGTATGAATGTGGTATTTTCTTTTAGTAACGTGTTGATAATATCATTGCATCTTGCAATCATTGTGCATGTAAGTTGCTTAAAGTATAAAATACTTGATAATTGCAGATCTAACCGCCATTGATATGCACCCACAGAAATTTTGGAAAGTCGGCGCCCTTGGCTACAGCCGTTCAAAAAAGACCGTTTTGCCGCCTGGATGCTGGCAACCCAGCACATCATTTGATCGTATCTGTGACGTAATTTCCTTAGGCGAAACGGCGCACGGCAGGGTTGCAAGGAACACACACATTTTGTGAAAATGACAAACTACCAACCATATCCTTAGCTGAAAACCGAAGCGAGAAACGCGTCCAGTAGACCGAACATCATAGCGTACCAGCTAGATGATGAGCAGTCATCTCACGTGAAGGGGGAAGTGAACCAACAATATGAGAAATGGTAAAAAAGTATTCAAAATGAAGTGTCAATATCGGATTTTGTCTCAGCCTACATGTCAAATATCAACAACAATAAATTTTATTGGCCTTGCAGCTTACATGTGGCTGTTTACGCCCAACTACATAATATTTGCAAATCTAATTAGTTGCAAATTTGATATCTACAGATTTGTGTCCAGATGCCTTGTGGTACTTTTGTGCTGATAACGGAAGTATCCGAGGTTTACGTTGTTACATTACGGCTAAAACACGTACAACCACAGTAGCAACGTAATGATGAATCAGTAACGAATATACTGCCCTGTTCGCAGTTGCAAACTAATTATTACATGTGTATCCGGTGCATAGATAAACACAGTTGTCGGAGAGCTTGTATTACTACTACTTATATCCCTGTCTTTTCAACCAATTTTGCCACCTGCGTCAAAATGCCCTGAATATAAATTATATTATGTGTTGCTTACCTTTGGAATTTTGAGTTCTATCATTTCTATTTTGTCATCTGTTCAGTGTGTCACAGACAACTAGCATCAGAAGGACGAAGTGGGTAGACTAAATTGCAGATACCAACTTGGTAACTAGATTTGCAAATATTTGACATGTAAGCTGAGACAAAATTCGATTTGACCACTTCCACTTGAATTCTATTATCTTTCTACCATTTTTCGTATCGTTTGTCTACTTTCTGTTAGGTTACAGAACGTGTTTTCTCATTTTGTTTTACGGTACACATAGAATGTGTGTGTTCCTGGTAACCCTGGAACGCATCGCTTCACGACGGGATATGACGTCATAAATGCAATCAAATGTTGTGTGTGGTTGCCGGCATTCAGGCGGCAAAACTAGCTTTTTTGAACGACTGTAGCGCCGAAACTACGCACCAACGAGAGAAATGTTACTGAGAAAAGTTGTTTGTTTTGATGTCCTCTATACGAATCTGTGGTCCGTGGGCGCCATTAAAATGACACCCTGTATAATATTCGTTCTAGAATAATGCAAATTCAATACGAAAAGTATAATGAAACTGAATTTTACAATATAAAACATACTATGTAGGCCTTGCAGTTGTTTCAGTATTGTCCTCAGGCGGATCTGCTTCCATAACAAATCCACAATTTAATCACTAGTCAATTTTTTTGCGGAGTACCAAAATGTCAATATGAAGAAAGTATACCACATACTACAAAGTTAGGTCATCTTTATTTATGAAAGTTCATTTCTTCTAGTCAAATATAGTTAGTGTAGAAACATTTCGGAGTTTCCCGCACACATTCGAAGCTCGAGGATCCCGGGCTGGGCATGAGTATTCTTTGTGAGTGTTCCTTCATCATATCACCACTCATCCTCATCTTCGCGATTATCCAAAATTAGCAGAAAAGCGAAGTAAAACAAACCAAATCGACAACAACAAATCGAAGGTCGGGAACTCTACGACACACTTGAAGCTCGGGAATTTCCCGTAGAAGTGAAGCTCGCATGAAATCATCATCGCAGAAGTTAGTTGCCAACTTTAGAGATAAGTTGCTAAATCTGTCAAACTTGTAATGCCGATTGGATACAATTAAAAAAAAAGCAATGAGCATTTTTCGGATACTTTGAGTGTTTTTAGTGCCTAATTTGGAGATTTCAATAATAATAAGTTCCAACGTTTATTATTTATTATTATATAGCTATTATTATTATCTGTGTAAATGTGTCCAAAGAGCCATTCAGACATGTGTACTGTGTTTTAAGAAGTATACTTAAACGGACATATGGAGATTTTGATCAAGTAGGTAGGGATATTTTTAGACATTAAACTGAATAGACGAATGTTATATTCTAACTTCCCTATTAAAAGCTTCTGGTTTTGTGTGTTATCTGTGAAAGTCAATTTCAATTGAGCCTAGAACAAGGTCTAGAGCTTAATCCGTTCGGAAGTTGTGTGCATTTTAAAATCCTGTTTAAAAAGTTTATATTTTGATAATAGTCATTACATTTAAAAATATATGTTGGCTGTAAAGAATTTTAATTTTTTTCTGTTGATAGTGATTTTTCTTGGAAGTACAATGTTATGCAGGCTTACTTTAAAGTCAGAGCTCTTTGGCAGGCTTTATGTGTGTGTGTTAAAAAATAAGGGAACTATTTTTATTGTCACAAATCTATCGTGGTCAGAAACCTTAAAGCTATAGCTACTTCTTTGTACGGGCCTTGGGTTTGAAAAATGAAGCATGATTTTATTTGTCAGGAGTAAAGCTTCCACTCTTGCCACGCACGTCGCTTGTCATTGAGCATGAAACATCTCATCATTTACATCTCTCAAGTGGAGTTGTACCTGCTTTCCATAATGAATTGTTGTACTGTAATATATTCATCACTACTTCACTGCTCATTTCGAGTACATTTCGAAAATGATGGAAGAAATCAGATGTTAAAATTTTATATCTCAGAGGTTACAGAAAGGAGGGTGCAATAAGATCTTCTTCTGTGAATATTTTGTAGCCTGTGCAGACTTATAAAATTATATATTTTTTAATTTTCAGGTTGATGCAGTCAGTGAGACAGCAAACGATTTCTTATCGGGCGGAGGAAACTAGTTTGTACCGTCAACTAGAACTACTGCAAGGTGCATTAGAAATCCATTGCATTCAACTAACGAAGTTCAATCTGAAATATCTGGTTGAGAACATGCTGCCTGTGTGTCCTGACAGACCAGTACCAACATTCTTTTCGTAAATTTTGTAACTAAACTGCTGAAAACAGGGACATGTTTCTAGATGTGTGCAGAACGAACAAAGAAAAAATGGCCAACTTGTCAGACATTACAAATATTTTAAGTAGAGAAAACAGTGGTCGTATGCGTGAAATGCTCACAGAATTTGTGAAGTTTGTACGGGTGATTTTAACTATACCTGTTACTTCTTGTACTTCTAATCGGTCATTTTCAGCACTTAGATGATTGAAAACGTTTTTGCGGTCATCAATGACCCAAAAAAGATTGAATGATTTGGCAATTTTGCAAGTTCATAAAGAAATTACTAAAAATATTGACATTACCAAAATTGCAAACAAATTCATAAGTGCAAATGACGTAAGAAGGAATGTGTTTTATATTGAAAGTTAACATGTCATGATTATTATTATTATTATTAGGTACATAAAATTAGTCATTTTGTAGTTTCTGTTCACAACAAAATCCTTGCATAGTTCTTTCTGCAATACAATTAAAATTATTTGCATTTATGAAGTTTTTTCATTTTAATTTGTATGAATGTGGTATTTTCTTTTAGTAACGTGTTGATAATATCATTGCATCTTGCAATCATTGTGCATGTAAGTTGCTTAAAGTATAAAATACTTGATAATTGCAGATCTAACCGCCATTGATATGCACCCACAGAAATTTTGGAAAGTCGGCGCCCTTGGCTACAGCCGTTCAAAAAAGACCGTTTTGCCGCCTGGATGCTGGCAACCCAGCACATCATTTGATCGTATCTGTGACGTAATTTCCTTAGGCGAAACGGCGCACGGCAGGGTTGCAAGGAACACACACATTTTGTGAAAATGACAAACTACCAACCATATCCTTAGCTGAAAACCGAAGCGAGAAACGCGTCCAGTAGACCGAACATCATAGCGTACCAGCTAGATGATGAGCAGTCATCTCACGTGAAGGGGGAAGTGAACCAACAATATGAGAAATGGTAAAAAAGTATTCAAAATGAAGTGTCAATATCGGATTTTGTCTCAGCCTACATGTCAAATATCAACAACAATAAATTTTATTGGCCTTGCAGCTTACATGTGGCTGTTTACGCCCAACTACATAATATTTGCAAATCTAATTAGTTGCAAATTTGATATCTACAGATTTGTGTCCAGATGCCTTGTGGTACTTTTGTGCTGATAACGGAAGTATCCGAGGTTTACGTTGTTACATTACGGCTAAAACACGTACAACCACAGTAGCAACGTAATGATGAATCAGTAACGAATATACTGCCCTGTTCGCAGTTGCAAACTAATTATTACATGTGTATCCGGTGCATAGATAAACACAGTTGTCGGAGAGCTTGTATTACTACTACTTATATCCCTGTCTTTTCAACCAATTTTGCCACCTGCGTCAAAATGCCCTGAATATAAATTATATTATGTGTTGCTTACCTTTGGAATTTTGAGTTCTATCATTTCTATTTTGTCATCTGTTCAGTGTGTCACAGACAACTAGCATCAGAAGGACGAAGTGGGTAGACTAAATTGCAGATACCAACTTGGTAACTAGATTTGCAAATATTTGACATGTAAGCTGAGACAAAATTCGATTTGACCACTTCCACTTGAATTCTATTATCTTTCTACCATTTTTCGTATCGTTTGTCTACTTTCTGTTAGGTTACAGAACGTGTTTTCTCATTTTGTTTTACGGTACACATAGAATGTGTGTGTTCCTGGTAACCCTGGAACGCATCGCTTCACGACGGGATATGACGTCATAAATGCAATCAAATGTTGTGTGTGGTTGCCGGCATTCAGGCGGCAAAACTAGCTTTTTTGAACGACTGTAGCGCCGAAACTACGCACCAACGAGAGAAATGTTACTGAGAAAAGTTGTTTGTTTTGATGTCCTCTATACGAATCTGTGGTCCGTGGGCGCCATTAAAATGACACCCTGTATAATATTCGTTCTAGAATAATGCAAATTCAATACGAAAAGTATAATGAAACTGAATTTTACAATATAAAACATACTATGTAGGCCTTGCAGTTGTTTCAGTATTGTCCTCAGGCGGATCTGCTTCCATAACAAATCCACAATTTAATCACTAGTCAATTTTTTTGCGGAGTACCAAAATGTCAATATGAAGAAAGTATACCACATACTACAAAGTTAGGTCATCTTTATTTATGAAAGTTCATTTCTTCTAGTCAAATATAGTTAGTGTAGAAACATTTCGGAGTTTCCCGCACACATTCGAAGCTCGAGGATCCCGGGCTGGGCATGAGTATTCTTTGTGAGTGTTCCTTCATCATATCACCACTCATCCTCATCTTCGCGATTATCCAAAATTAGCAGAAAAGCGAAGTAAAACAAACCAAATCGACAACAACAAATCGAAGGTCGGGAACTCTACGACACACTTGAAGCTCGGGAATTTCCCGTAGAAGTGAAGCTCGCATGAAATCATCATCGCAGAAGTTAGTTGCCAACTTTAGAGATAAGTTGCTAAATCTGTCAAACTTGTAATGCCGATTGGATACAATTAAAAAAAAAGCAATGAGCATTTTTCGGATACTTTGAGTGTTTTTAGTGCCTAATTTGGAGATTTCAATAATAATAAGTTCCAACGTTTATTATTTATTATTATATAGCTATTATTATTATCTGTGTAAATGTGTCCAAAGAGCCATTCAGACATGTGTACTGTGTTTTAAGAAGTATACTTAAACGGACATATGGAGATTTTGATCAAGTAGGTAGGGATATTTTTAGACATTAAACTGAATAGACGAATGTTATATTCTAACTTCCCTATTAAAAGCTTCTGGTTTTGTGTGTTATCTGTGAAAGTCAATTTCAATTGAGCCTAGAACAAGGTCTAGAGCTTAATCCGTTCGGAAGTTGTGTGCATTTTAAAATCCTGTTTAAAAAGTTTATATTTTGATAATAGTCATTACATTTAAAAATATATGTTGGCTGTAAAGAATTTTAATTTTTTTCTGTTGATAGTGATTTTTCTTGGAAGTACAATGTTATGCAGGCTTACTTTAAAGTCAGAGCTCTTTGGCAGGCTTTATGTGTGTGTGTTAAAAAATAAGGGAACTATTTTTATTGTCACAAATCTATCGTGGTCAGAAACCTTAAAGCTATAGCTACTTCTTTGTACGGGCCTTGGGTTTGAAAAATGAAGCATGATTTTATTTGTCAGGAGTAAAGCTTCCACTCTTGCCACGCACGTCGCTTGTCATTGAGCATGAAACATCTCATCATTTACATCTCTCAAGTGGAGTTGTACCTGCTTTCCATAATGAATTGTTGTACTGTAATATATTCATCACTACTTCACTGCTCATTTCGAGTACATTTCGAAAATGATGGAAGAAATCAGGTGTTAAAATTTTATATCTCAGAGGTTACAGAAAGGAGGGTGCAATAAGATCTTCTTCTGTGAATATTTTGTAGCCTGTGCAGACTTATAAAATTATATATTTTTTAATTTTCAGGTTGATGCAGTCAGTGAGACAGCAAACGATTTCTTATCGGGCGGAGGAAACTAGTTTGTACCGTCAACTAGAACTACTGCAAGGTGCATTAGAAATCCATTGCATTCAACTAACGAAGTTCAATCTGAAATATCTGGTTGAGAACATGCTGCCTGTGTGTCCTGACAGACCAGTACCAACATTCTTTTCGTAAATTTTGTAACTAAACTGCTGAAAATGAAGAAATTTGTGTAAATAGTACTTTTCTTAAAATTGTGGTTAAAGAACAAATAAACTGAATTCAACATACTCTTGCATATTATCATGCACAAAAACACACCCAGAGACCTCTGATATATTTTTGAGATCATACTTATGATTCCACGGGGATTGGGATGGAATCATGCAGTGTATTTCTCTACTAGAATTTCGAGTTGCTTCACCTCATACATACAAAAGGGAATTTTAAAGTTGAAAAGGGATTTTTTGTAGCTGGTAGGAAAATTTCGATTAGATCTATGAACATCATATGCATAAATAACTTTTCTCGATATCTTATCTTTGTTGTTCCGACAAACTGGACAAAAGTCATATATGGTGACTAATTGGAATAGAAACCAGATTAAAGTGGTAATTGGAAGGAACTGTTGCTTCTCACACTTTGGTCTCAAGCATCATCGTCACAGGGTTTGTAGCAACTTCTTTTATTGTAAGTATCTATTTTCCCTTCTTCTCTTGCGTAAAAAACTTTATTTTGGAATCTCCTTTTATCCTCGGTAATGACTTATCAATTCGCATCATCACCAATTAAGTTCCGTGTTCGTTTGTCAGGGTGTTTATCAAAATAACCAATCAAAAATTCTTGACTCTTTCATTTCATGTAACAATGTAAGTTCACTATACTGTAAAAAATAGCAAACGTTCTTGACCAAAATCGGGCCTCCTCGATGGCGCAGTGGTAGCGTCGTTGGCTTGTAATCAAGGAGTCCAGTCCCGATTAGCCTTGCTGTGCATAAAGTGGACTTAAGACACCAAATCATTCAATCAATCAATCTTGACCAAAAGCATTATTTCTTGACTGGTAGACACCCTGTTTCTGATAATTGCACTGATTTCTTCCTAAGGGAACAGACTTCGGATGGGACCGAAATGCAAAAATCGAGACGAGACCAAAACTCGCTGTTCGAGTTTCCTGATGTCGTTCAAAACTTTCGTTCGATACTGAAAATTTACTTTACTATGCAACTTCATCAGACATATCGAAAGGATTTATTCCTTATTATATTCTACACGGGTCTTATAAATTGCAAAGCCAATAATTTGTTACGCGTAAGGAACAAATTAAATAAATCCTCAACGTTTTTTCTTTTGAAAACATTCTTAAATTCAATATTTAAAAGACAAGAAACCCCTGTGTCACGAGTGTTACACTTGTTTCTTCACGGAAAATCAAGTTCAGTACCAAATAGACATGCTAAAAACAAAAGTGAAACAATATACTCATTGTGGCCGCGGTGGCTCAGTCGGTGTCGACCTCCGTGGCGAAGTGGTTAGCAGAGCGCGCTACAACGCCAGGGCTTCTGGGTTCGAGTCCCGGGTAAGGCATGGGTATTTGTGTTCGTCCAGTTGATAAGAAAGAAAGAAAAATGTAAGAATTGAAAAGTGTAAACGCGTCTGACTACCATGCTATAGGTCCCGGGTTCGATCCCCGGCCGGTTCAAATCCGGGAACTTTTCTAATGGTGAAAGCGGCCCCGGCGCCCACCCAGCGTCGAATAACATGGGTACCTGGGGGAAACCCTGGGGGGTAAAGGCGGTCAGGGGCGTGATGCTGATCACATCACCCTCACTCACGACCGGATCAAGAAAGTGTGGGGCGTTACCCCCACACCCCCTATACGCCTTCATGGCGTGGTGCTATGCACAGGGGAACACTTTACTTTTTTTTTACTTTACTTTTTAAAAGTGAGAAAAAGAGTGAATGGTGGGGGATACCTCCGTGTAGGAGGTATTTCCTTTTAATATATAAAAAAAAGTCGGTAACGCGTCTGACTACCATGCTAAAGGTCCCGGGTTCGATCCCCGGCCGGTTCAAATCCGGGAACTTTTCTAACGGTGGAAGCGGCCCCGGCGCCCAGAAAGTATAGGATACCATAAACCGAGAAAAAGTAAGCCATGGTTTGATAATGAATGTCATAATCTAATAGAAATAAGAAATCAATCTAGACTTAGGTAGTTAAATAACTCTGATGATACAAATCTAAACAATTATAATAGAATAAAACGAGAAGTTAACCGCACGTTTAGAAGTAAAAAAAGAGATTACTTGAAAAGCAAAATTAACGAAATTGAAACAAACAGCAAAAATAAAAATATCAGAGATTTATATAAAGGTGTAAATGAGTTTAGAAAGGGGTGGCAACCTAAAGTAAACTTGATAAAAGATAAAGACGGTGATTTTCTAGCTGACCCAAGCGATATTCTAAATAGAGGGAAGAACTACTTTAATGACCTTTTAAATGTTCATGTAGGAGATAAATCAGAAGTAAATGAAGTCCACACAGCAGAACCTTTAGTTCCAGAACCTAACTTGACTGAAGTTAAAGATGCTGTTAAAAGGCTAAAGAATAACAAAGCACCTGGCATTGATTTAATACCAGCTGAGTTAATTACAATAAATATGGTGGAAATTCATTAATATGTCAAATTCATAAATTAATTTGTTTAATATGGAATAAAGAAGAAATCCCTCAACAGTGGAAAGAATCCATAATTGTTCCTGTGTTTAAAAAAGGTGATAAAATGAACTGCAATAATTACCGTGGAATTTCTCTACTCTCAACAACATATAAAATATTATCTAACATTCTTGTAACAAGACTAACCCCATATGCTAATGAAATTATAGGTGATTATCAATGTGGATTTAAACGTAACAGATCAACTACAGATCAAATTTTTCACATCAGACAGACACTTGAAAAAAAGTGGGAATATAATCAAAATGTCCATCAGCTATTCATTGATTTCAAAAAAGCATATGATTCGGTCAAAAGAGATAAATTATATAATATATTAGTAGAGTTTGGAATACCTAAGAAGCTTGTTAGTATGATAAAACTATGCACCAGTGAAACAGAAAGTAAAATTCGTGTGGGTATTAATATGTCTGACAAATTTACAATTCATGATGGATTAAAACAAGGAGATGCATTATCTCCATTGCTCTTTAATTTTGCCTTAGAATATGCTGTAAGGAAGGTAAAAGAAACTAAAGAAGGACTAAAATTAAATGGTGTGACTCAGTTGTTAGCATATGCAGATGATGTAGACTTACTGGGGGATGATGTGAATACAATTAAGAATAATGCTAAAATATTTTTCAAAACTGCTAAAGAGATAGGTTTGGAAGTTAACAAAGAGAAAACTAAATATATGCTTACAGGCCGAAACCAAGTGTTAAGTAATAATCAAGATCTAATTATTGATAACAACTCGTTTGAACCAGTTTTAAAATTCAAATACTTAGGAATAATATTAACAAATGAAAATTATATTAAAGAGGAAATAAAAGGTAGGCTTAATTCAGGAAATTCATGTTACTTCTCTCTTCATAAACTCTTGTCTTCTCGTTTAATATCTAAGAAACTAAAAGTTAAAATATACAAAACAGTAATTTTGCCTGTAGTATTATATGGATGTGAAACTTGGTCCCTTACATTGAAAGAGGAACATAAATTGAGAGTATTTGAAAATAAGATCCTTAGGAAAATCTATGGACCTAAAAGGGATGAGGAGACAGGTGAGTGGAGAAGGTTACATAATTTAGAACTACATAATTTGTATTCATGTCCAGATATTATTAGAATAATTAAATCAAGAAGACTTAGGTGGGCAGGCCATGTGGCACGAATGGGAGAGGAAAGAGGAGTTTACAGGATTCTTGTTGGGAAACCTGATGGTAAGAGACCTGTAGGAAGGCCAAGACGAAGATGGAGGGACAATGTTGAGATGACCTAAGGGAAATCGGTAGGGATGGAAAAGAGTATATAGAACTTGCTCAAGATAGGGAAAGATGGAAGGCCTGTGTTGCTGCAGCCATGAACCTTCGGGTTTAAGAAGGCTAGGAAGTTAGTTAGTTACCTGGGGGAAACCCTGGGGGGTAAAGGCGGTCAGGCGCGTGATGCTGATCACATCACCCCCACTCACGACCGGATCAAGAAAGTGTGGGGCGTTACCCCCACACCCCCTATACGCCTTCATGACGTGGTGCTATGCACAGGGGAACACTTTACCTTTATATACTCATTGGATCCATGAAATTTTGACATCTTTTAACTGAAAGAAAAAAATCTGCTTAATTAGGAAATGATTACCGCCGCCAAGGATTTGATTTCTTATTGGACGACGAAGTTTAAAACGTTGAATCAGCCTCGATTAGCCTCTGTAAAGAAGTTGCACTTACCAAATACAATCCCTCAAAAACTAAATATACGTATTTATAATAGTACGAGCTCCAAGAATCCAGTAATTAAGTTAAAAGTTCACACCCAGGTAATTCGGCACTAGAGAACAAAGATATCCAGTGTGGGAAATGCTTTGAATTACTTTGATTTTTTACACAAAAGTTTGGGAATCTATCTTGAGAGGGAAGGAAAATGTGCACAATGGGGCGACCTCCAAATATGTATCAATCAAGTTAAAATTTTACGCACAAGTAAGCCAGTACCAGTCAGATATGTGGAGAAAAGTTTTGAGCTATTTCAGATTCTACTACAAGAAATTGGACCACCCTCGACGCAGACAGAACGCTATACCTGCCGCAAAATTAGTTTGGTATTGAGAGCTGAAGGAACACGCGTCACGGTGTTGCCATATCATGCGGTACGGTACGCAGTGCAGCCGTCTGACGCTGTGTCGAGGAAAACGTGTTATGAAAAAGAACAACAACGATGAAATGTGTTATTGTTTTTCGAGGAAAACGGAATAACAATGATGACAACAATGATGAATGTGTTATTGTTTTCTCTCTTCATTTCCGTCTCCCTTACAACATGAACGAATTAACGAAACGAGCATTGTTTACAGGTTACCTTTTCAATCCATTCTGTATATACACTTTCAATAATCATTTCTTTCCGAAGTCGCCGTTAAAGTCTGACTATCTTTCAATTATACCGCAACTGAATTGCACAAAGTCCAGTTGGTGAGGCGTCTGACTTTTACGCGGAGAGACCCGCGGTGGTTTGGGGAACTCTTTCAAATATCCTTAGCAGGCCTCCCCGATGGGGTAGTGGTAATCAAGGGGTTCGATACCCGGTGGAGGCACATGGCACAGTGGTTCGGATCCAACTTTAAACTGTTTTACCAGTCCCGATTAGCCTTCCCGTGCATAAAGTGGACTTAAAACAACAAATCAATCAATCAATCAAATATCCCTAGCGGCTCCGGAGTCGACTCAGTCCAAATGAGTACCTGGGGCAAACCTGGGTAAAGGCGGTTGGTGAACCACATCACCGCATCACCTCCATAATATGGTCGAGGTCGAGAATGTGTGGAGCCCTACCTCCACATCCCCATATGCTTCCATACTTTACTTTATTTTGCGTCCATTATTTGTTTTTGTATGAGAATCCCAGAGATTTTATGACTGTCCTTAAAGATGTTTTCCCACCTTGAAAAAGTCCCGAATCTTTCAACGAAACGCGCAGTTTCCTTACAGTGGGATGAACTTTCCTCCTATAATAAGAGTAAATATGGCGACGAATAGCGTCTTGCTGAAAGGTATCTAAATTTGTTACGCGTTTACTGATATTCCTCTACTTTCCTGGGGTTTCCAGTTTTGAAGCCTCGCATTGATTTATTTCTACCATATTATATTTCTTTTCCCCTATGGTTGTTCTTAGACACGCCGACAGCAGCAGCAGTCCTGTCCAGAACTTTATTTACAGAAATGATTGAACCCCCATTGTTTCGCTCTTGCTCAAAATATTTGCGCACAGAACAAACGTTTTCCCGCGTTTGGCCTTTGAGAGGAATTCCTCGAGTATTGCCTCCTGTGCTTGACATTCTTCACACAAGCACACGACATACTCAAGCAGAAAATTATGTACAAAAAAATAACACGCTATATACAACAAAGAATACACTAAATTCAGTAAACACTAAACAAACGGACTGGTTAAAATATCACAGCAACGCAACAAACAACACGTCCTCTCCCAACAACATGAAAACTGATCGCAAGAACAATCGCCCGATAAGCGGCAACACCGTGATAAACGTTTTCTGTTGCTAGGTAACCAGAGCTTGGGTGAAGCACTGGGATTATTTTGATTGGCTCGCATGCCAGCAACCCACCCTGCCGCAGTAAAGTAAACCCTCTTTCTCCACGCGCTTCCCAAGCGTCAATACCAAACTAATTTTGCGGCAGGTTGTGACGGTTGATATATATATATAAATATCATCCCGCCACAGTCACTCTCTTCTCTTAATATACGAGAGTGAGATATGTCACGCGCCGAAACAAGTCATGGACCGTTACGTAATGTTGCAAGTTGCGCTGATTCTCGAGAGAGGCCGTTTGCTGCCTCGGCTCGTCATTCGCGCATGCGTAATACAGACTTGTCGTTTGACCAGCGGTGGGAGCTGAGAGAACGAACAGTCACGATACAGATTTCTTACACGCGATACCCACCACAGACCAGGATTTACGCCAGCCGGAGCGGAGAGACGACAGGTACATATAGTAGTTCGTGAAACAGTTGCCCGATCTTTTTATCCTCCCTTCGTTGCGTATTTGGCATGGCATATTAGCTAACGTCTACGTTTGAGCTGCCATATCGTCCTAGTCATCAGGACTTTTGCCATATTACGTAACGGGGAAGGAGGAAGGTCAATATGGGGCTTTTGTCAAATTCATTCTGGTAACTTGTTGTGTAGCAACAGATTAATCCTTCTAAATTGTTGAGTCAATTGTGTTAAATTAGTTATTACAAAAGAAATCAAGTAGATTAAATTATTTATTCCTTTTTTGTCTCTCCACTCCGTAACCGGCTGGAATATTGCATCTACCTTTTTTTTTTAAGATAACCTGATCAGTAACTTGTTTCGGCACCATCTCAAATACTCTTTTCATAATTGTTGGGACATATTTCAAAACGGGTGTAACTATTTATATTTATTTGTTTTAACGTTTGATGAAGAATTGGGAAGGGATATAATGCGTGTATATACGAACTAAATTTTGGGGAGAGATCGATCATTGTTATTTATTGTAAGTTGTTTAAATGGGATTCAATGAAGTGTCACATTCCGCATAATTTAAAATATTGAATCTATTGTACTGATCAACTTACTGTTACCCTTTTTACGAAAACTAAACTGTTTATGAATAAAAGTTTGTTTGAATAGGGTATAATTTGTGATCAATCCAAGAATGGACTAAGTCGTTATTCTTTTGACAAAAAAGGGAGTGGACGTAGCTTTATCTAGTAGATTAGAGATAAATTAACTGGGTTGTTTAGGGGCGTACGTAATTTTCTTGGGAGGGGGAACTAGACGATTCCCCCACTTCTCAAGAAGATTTCGTTAACCCAGCTTGCATGCACTCGGCGATTTAAGTTGTTTGTGTCCTGGAGGAAATAAAAAAAAACAAAGCAAATCGATCCACGAAGTTCGGGGTGCCAAACTGGGCCGGGCGAATTAACGATACTACGGTAGCAGGATCTATATCATCGTACGCTTCAATATTGCCTTTTTTTGAGAATTTTTGCTATTGGGTAGCAACAGTATTTGGAAAATTGAAGCGTAACTAATGAAATAAGTAGTATTCGCCACAAAAAAGATGGTAGCAGGCATGGAGAACTTAAATTGCGGAGTGTAATCTTTAGTAAACTTTAGTTTTTTTTTTCCAGCTCCTTTTGACAGACTTATAAAATTGATTGTTATTTGTAACCTTACTACGTCATGTCTCAGTTTAAGGGCTTTGTTCAATTAGATCCTACAACTACTCCTAAGCGGCCAGAATATGTTAAAATGCCCAAAGTACTTTTTACCCCACCCGCTCAAACAGGTGCGGATAAATCAGACATTGAGGACCCCAAAGAGTCGGGATTCAAATCATCGTTGTCAAATAAAGTAATGTTACGCAATTTGGATGCCGATATCGATGCACTGTCTTTATGTAATGGAGAAGATAGTAATAATTTATTCTTCTTCGTCTTATCAGTTCAGCTGATTGTCAGCGTAAATATGTACCCGGAATCACTAATTTTGACGAATGTCCTCAGGAAAACGGGGGGAAATCTCAAAATGTTGTGGCGTGAGGCTTTGGCTGCAAATGCATCGTGGTTTGCATTAAAATGTCAAATTTGGAAAACGTTAGTAACTTCTAATATCCTTACCCTTCTTATAAATTCTAATGTTTGTAGATTTCAAAAAACATCCGAAACGCTATATTCATTTGCTTCAGCAATAGTTGACTGTGCTAATGCATTAAATATTATATGGGAGGAGTCTGTTTTGATTCAAACCATTTTACAAAATCTACACCCCACCACTCGTGGATTTTTGTTGTTTAAACCAACACCAACTACCCTTTCGGAATTACTTGCATTAGCTCAGGAAATTTCCCCATTGGAGCGGAATTTTTCACGCGCTCCTGTAAATGATGAAAGGATGGATTATGAGAATCATAGGTTGATGGCGACAACTTCAAATCGGGTCACAGGCAATATACCTACTTCTAGTGTTTCTAAACTTAATAAACAATGCTATAGATGTTTAAAATGGGGCCATGTTAAGGCTAACTGCCGTGTTAAATTACCGGCCAATGTACGGTCCGGAGGCAAATTTAATCAGAGCATTAATAATGATCGTAGACAATCTGAATATAATGTAAACAACTAATAAATTTATGCATTAGACGTATGTCACCTTCTGGTAGAAATGTACATCTGTATATGTTAATCATATGGTATTCTTCTTCTTCTTTCCTATAATTCTTGTTTTTCCTTCTTTTCTCTTCTTATTAGTAATTTTTGGTTTGTATTTATTTTCATATTATCATTTCGTGGAGAATTGTACCGTGATGACCTACTACACCTATTGAGCATATCGACATCTTCATCGAAGTGCCCTGCTATCAGATTCTGCCTTTTTGCCTGCACTCATACGTCACAGTCGTCTATCTGGAGATCTTCGCTCATCAACTGCACTAGACAAATATGGATTTAAATTTTCTTCTACATAGATCACCTCTGCATCTCTTTGACCCCTGATGGATAAGGATTCTAGTACGGATACTTGGGATTAGTACCGATTGACTCTGGTGTTCCTCAGGTATGTTTTGCAGATAGTGTTTTACGACAAAGAAGAAATTACGATACGTAAGAGGCACATTGTGACACACAAAAAAAAATTTCAGAAAATATACCGCATCGTGACCTTAGTGTACTGCCTGAAATGCCTCTAGTGATGATACTTCCCTTGATGAACATGTATTGAGCTATCTCAATTGTTACAAAAAGAAATTACCTTGTTCAACAAGATGGAATAGTTTAAGGATTCCTTGGGATTGGATTATATACACGTCTTGCCTTGTAAATGTATGAACTGTATTGGATGTTCCCGATTACAGGATTAAAACATCCCCTTTTCTTATATGGAAATTTTCGTCGAGTTTTTCTCTTCTTTGTGTACCTTGTGCAGGAAGCATAGGGATTCTTAGAAGATGATTGTAATTATATATGAACATTTATTAGGATTTCTGTCACCAGGAACTTGTATTGTGCGAAATCATACAATATATTGGGTAAAATTTATTTCAACACCATGGAATGAATGGGATTTTATAAAAAGGAAATATATTCGTAGTGCAGAAACTTTGTTAAAAGCAGGACACCTTCTTTAATATTTTTTCAGTGATATAATGAAATTGTGTGGTGCTATATAGGTGTTCCTCATTGAAATATATAAGTGGTATATATATGTATGTATAAATATAGGCTCATAATGCCTCTTATTATTGCCAGTCTTTCATCATAAGTGTATTATAATATATTCATTTTCATTTATATCTTGGGATACATTCTCCCAATATTTATTCAGATTAATCATATGATATTATTTTAATCTTGTCTTATACACTTTTAGACATATTTATTAAAATGAGTTACTTGCTATATTTGCGGAGTGGATCTCCTCTAATGCATTGTTGAATGGTTGCCACAAGGATGTGTATATTTCTGTATTATTAGTGGCTTGTATTTAATCATGAATTGGACCTTATTTGTCTATATATATAATTAATTCAATAATTATGGGTATCAAAAAATTTTTTTGGGTTTTGTAGTTCATTATGGGAGTAATTAGAGAAAATTTGCAAAAAACCAAACAAAATAAAAAAAAACAAAAAACAAAAAGAGTATATACACATATATAAAAATTACTTGCTGTAATTTCAAGAATATGTATTTAGCGGTTTTAGGGGTGTAATTTTATGGTTGTTTATTGTTAAATTTATGCTTGTGTGACCTGGATTTTTCGGAGCAGAGGGAGGTTGTGACGGTTGATATATATATATAAATATCATCCCGCCACAGTCACTCTCTTCTCTTAATATACGAGAGTGAGATATGTCACGCGCCGAAACAAGTCATGGACCGTTACGTAATGTTGCAAGTTGCGCTGATTCTCGAGAGAGGCCGTTTGCTGCCTCGGCTCGTCATTCGCGCATGCGTAATACAGACTTGTCGTTTGACCAGCGGTGGGAGCTGAGAGAACGAACAGTCACGATACAGATTTCTTACACGCGATACCCACCACAGACCAGGATTTACGCCAGCCGGAGCGGAGAGACGACAGGTACATATAGTAGTTCGTGAAACAGTTGCCCGATCTTTTTATCCTCCCTTCGTTGCGTATTTGGCATGGCATATTAGCTAACGTCTACGTTTGAGCTGCCATATCGTCCTAGTCATCAGGACTTTTGCCATATTACGTAACGGGGAAGGAGGAAGGTCAATATGGGGCTTTTGTCAAATTCATTCTGGTAACTTGTTGTGTAGCAACAGATTAATCCTTCTAAATTGTTGAGTCAATTGTGTTAAATTAGTTATTACAAAAGAAATCAAGTAGATTAAATTATTTATTCCTTTTTTGTCTCTCCACTCCGTAACCGGCTGGAATATTGCATCTACCTTTTTTTTTTAAGATAACCTGATCAGTAACTTGTTTCGGCACCATCTCAAATACTCTTTTCATAATTGTTGGGACATATTTCAAAACGGGTGTAACTATTTATATTTATTTGTTTTAACGTTTGATGAAGAATTGGGAAGGGATATAATGCGTGTATATACGAACTAAATTTTGGGGAGAGATCGATCATTGTTATTTATTGTAAGTTGTTTAAATGGGATTCAATGAAGTGTCACATTCCGCATAATTTAAAATATTGAATCTATTGTACTGATCAACTTACTGTTACCCTTTTTACGAAAACTAAACTGTTTATGAATAAAAGTTTGTTTGAATAGGGTATAATTTGTGATCAATCCAAGAATGGACTAAGTCGTTATTCTTTTGACAAAAAAGGGAGTGGACGTAGCTTTATCTAGTAGATTAGAGATAAATTAACTGGGTTGTTTAGGGGCGTACGTAATTTTCTTGGGAGGGGGAACTAGACGATTCCCCCACTTCTCAAGAAGATTTCGTTAACCCAGCTTGCATGCACTCGGCGATTTAAGTTGTTTGTGTCCTGGAGGAAATAAAAAAAAACAAAGCAAATCGATCCACGAAGTTCGGGGTGCCAAACTGGGCCGGGCGAATTAACGATACTACGGTAGCAGGATCTATATCATCGTACGCTTCAATATTGCCTTTTTTTGAGAATTTTTGCTATTGGGTAGCAACAGTATTTGGAAAATTGAAGCGTAACTAATGAAATAAGTAGTATTCGCCACAAGGTATAATAGCGGCTATTAATTAATAGTTGTAACGTGTAGCAGTGTTCACGTTACAAGGATGTATATAAACTTAATATTTTCCTTTGTTTGGTATTTATAATTTTTGGGTGTTAATGGTTAATTACCAAGAAAAGTGGAACCCACCTCGTATATAGAGTATACATCCAGATGTTAAATATAAGTTCAAAGAGTTGTTTCTTTCTGCCAGCAAGCTGAGCTGGAATTTCATTATCGGGGACAACAATGCGAGAAAGCAATCGCTATTGTGTAGAAGCCAGGCAGACTCAACTTTATGTAAACGTTGAAACCGGGGAAAAGACGAAAGATTAGGCTGTCTTCCCCACGCTATATCAGTCGTGTCCCTTGGCGGACAATAATTTAACTAATATCATATTAATCTCTGATTCTTTTACTGCAAGACGGTGCAATCAGAATTTAGTTATGTTAAGGTAAACGAAAGTTATACCCGCGCAAGACAAAACCTGTATTTAAAGAAATTTTGCTTAACATTTTAACGTTGTAAACTTTCTTTCTTTTCTTTGTTGTCTTTTCGCGTGGCCGTTGCAGGGAGAGAGGGGAGTTGGAAGAAGCCATACTCCCTAGTCAAATTAAATGCTGAGTGTTCATTCATTCATTCATTGTTTTCTGCCTAATTGGCAGGTTTTTCACTGCAATCTCCAGCTTTCCCTGTTCTCTGCCTTACGCTTCGTAATAGCATACGACCCAGTTAATTTAATATCATCCATAAGCTGATATCTCTTTCTTCCACGGACTTTTCCTCCTTCAACCATTCCCTCCAAGGCATCTCGTAGCAGGCAGTTCCTTCTTAGACAGTGCCCTAACCAGTTTCTTTTCCTCTTCTTGATGGTCTCCAGTATAGATCTTTTTTCACCAACTCTTTTCAGTACGGCTTCGTTTCTTACCTTGTCCGTCCATTTTACACGCTCCATTTTTCGCCATGTCCACATTTCAAAAGCTTCGAGTCGTTTCTCTTCATTTCTTCTCAACGTCCAGGTTTCTGCACCATATAGTGCTACACTCCACACAAAACATTTCACTAATCTCTTCCTTAGACCTATGTCCATGGGTCCACAAAAAACATTTTTTCTTCTATTGAAAGCTTCTTTTGCTATTGCGATTCTCATTTTCACTTCTTGGTTGCAGCTCATGTCACTGTTTATAGTGCATCCGAGGTACTTGAAGCTATCCACTTGCTGGATTCTTTCACTGTTTGCTCTCACATTAATATTCCTTGGTTTCCGTCCTATAACCATTGCCTTTGTCTTCTTTACATTAATCTTCATCCCATACTGCTCACAGCTGCTGTTTAACTCTTCTAACATACTATTTATGGTTATTTCATCCTCAGCGAATAATGCCATGTCATCAGCAAATCTTATGCAGTTTATTCTTCTTCCTCCTAACTTGACACCTCCTGTGCCCTGGAAACAAGTTTTCACTATATCTTCTAAATAAATATTAAACATAGTAGGCGATAGGCAGCATCCTTGTCGTACTCCTCTTCCAATTTCACAGCCTTCTGTCATTTCGTCTCCTGTTCTCACTTTAACTCGTTGATTCATGTATAAGTTGCTTAGAAGTCTTCTCTCTTTCCAATCTACACCAATTTTCTTCAGAATTTCTAAAAGTTTAACCCAATTCACTCTATCAAATGCTTTCTCCAGGTCTACAAATACTACGAACACCTCCTTTCCTTTCTCTAAATATCTTTCCCCAATGGTCCTCAGTAAACCAATTGCATCCCTTGTACCTCTTCCTTTCCTGAAACCAAACTGTTCTTCCTCTAACTCGCCACTGACCTTCGAGTATAGGCGTCTGTTCAGAATTCTTAGAAGAATTTTTGCCGAGTGAGATATCAAACTGATTGTCCTGTACTCAGAACATTTTCTGGCATTGCTTTTCTTCTGCAGAGGTACCAAAACAGTCTCCGTGAAATCTTGTGGCCAATCCCCTTTCTCATAGATTTCATTGCATAAGTGCAGTATTTCTCTTTTTCCATCTCCCAGGCATTTGATAAGTTCAACAGGAATTTCATCAGTGCCCGTTGCTTTCCCATTCCTCATTTCTTTGAGTGCTTGCTCAAATTCTTCATTCAGGATATAGTATCCTTTCTCATCGTCAGGCACGTCGTCTTCATTTTCTACATTCAGACTGTCTGGGCGATTCTCTTTCTGGTAGAGCTCTTCAACGTACTTTCCCCACACATTCGATATTCCTTTTTTGTCTGTGATTTCACATCCTTCCTCGTCTTCTATCATCCACATTGTTTTCCATTTCTTCTTTTGGAAGCCCAAGCAGTTTACTTCACGATACATCAAGTCATACCTTCCTCTTTTTTCCAGTTCTTCAATTTCTTCACATTTTTGTTTCATCCATTGTTCTTTTGCCCTGACAGTTTCTCTTCTTAGCTGGTTATTCAGTATCTTGTAATTATGTCTTCCCTCTTCTGTATTTACATTCTTCCATTTTCTCCGTTCCTCCATTTTTTCCAGCATACTTTCAGTAATCCATGGTTTCTTTGCACTTTTCCTTTCCCTGTAGCCTATTGTTTCATCCACTGCCTTCTGTAAGCAGCTTTTTATTCCATCCCACATCTCATCCTTATTGTTACAACTAGCTTTAAACTTATTATAGTTTCCTTGGAAATGTTCTGCAAATTTTTGTCTTTCGTCTTCTTCCCTTAGCTTCTCTAAGTGGGGTTTCTTGCTCACCTGGTTTTGGGTTATCTTCTTCAATGTAAGATTGATTTCTCCTATTAGCAAGATGTGGTCTGAATTAATGTCAGCTCCTGGCAATGTCTTCGCATTTTTCAAACAATTTCGAAATCTTTCTTGTACCAGTATGTAATCTATCTGGTATCTTTTACAATCTCTTGGACATATCCAGGTGTACCTCCTTCTCTTATGTTGTTGGAACAGTGTGTTTCCAACAATTAGGGAGTTTCTTTTACAGAAATTTACCAGGCTTTCCCCTCTCTCATTTCTCTCGCCTAATCCATATCTTCCTACTGTACTTCCATCCTGCATTTCTCCTACTACAGCATTCCAATCACCCATTACGATAATGCACGAACCCTTTCTCTCTTTTTCCATCAATTCCTCTATCTTCTCATAGTTTTCCTCCACTTCTTCTTCTGACAACCCACTATGTGGCATATACACTTGAATTAACACTAAGTCTTTCTTCTTTCCTTGAAGTTTCACCATTATAATCCTGTCATCCACATAACGCACTGCTATAACTTTATGTTTCACACGTGGTCCTAGCACTATTCCCACACCACGGTTTCCTTGTTGATCACCTCCAGAATAAAACATTGCATATTTAATATTCACAAAAGGTTAAAAATAGTAATTTCTGCATGTAGCTAATTATGTTCCTCATTGATATTTTATTAATATGTATTTTATTGTAATGTAAAATTGATGTTAAGATAAAAGTTGGTAAATTCTTCACGGCACCGAGAAATCCTATATAAGCAACAAAGCTCGGTGGCCCGTGGCCTTTGTATTCGAACTCCAGATAAATACGGAACTCGTATAACCGTCTTTTCTTTTCACACCCGAATTTCTGCGCTTACTTCCACGTCGCTACTAGAAATTAGTTTATTCTGGATTACCTTGGGACAATTACTTAGCTCTTCTGGTCAGAAGGCTTATATTCTCTCGGTTCTATGCTCCTGGTCAGGAGATATAATTGAGAGGATTGTGATTGTCTTAGGATATACCAGAATTCGGGATCGGTCGATAGACTGTTAGTAGTCAACGTTTGTGTCCCTGGTCAGGGAACACCTTTTCTTATTCTGTGGTCACGGATTAATTTTCAGTTCTCTGGTCAGAGGCTGAAAAGAGAAAAGGAAGTTGGATACTTAACCGAATATTGACAGAACCTAGTGGGAAAAAGGATTGTTGATTGCTTATAGAATCTTGGTCAAGATCTATAAGTACATTGAGAACCTTTGACCTATTATTACGAGGGACCTTACATCGAAGACTGAAGCAGCCGGATTAACCCGAACCTTGAGCCGAGGAGACTCAAGCCCCGAAGAGATACTGAGCGTGAAGCCGAGGCTCAATAGACCCATCGAACCAAGTACGATCCAGGGCGGACCGTTACAAATGGCGCCCAACGTGGGGCTCGATAAAAAAAGGGAACCTGTAATTGCTCATATTGTAAAAAAAAAAATAGTTGTATATTATTCCATAAAATATTCTTATTGTATATAGAATGCATGAACAAAAGTAAAGTGAAAAGACACTGGATGTAGTGCAGATAAGTGAGAATTGTGTTTGAACTGAGATTGTCTTGGAAAGTGGACTACAATTTGAAGTGACACACTTATTGATACCTGACTGAAAGTGAAGATTCTTGGACTTTGACGAAACCCGAGGAAGAGATTGAAATGGAAATACGAAGTAGTAAAACCAGCAGAGAAAATGGACTCTTTGGAAATTTGTGACTTGGTGAAAGCAGAGGATGAGATAAGTGACACGAAATTTTAGTGCAAATAATTCGAGTGTCAAAATGGAAGAAAAGTAGAATGCTGTTGAAGAAGTTTCGTCCAGAGAACACCTCGTCTGGAAACAGTAGACTGAGAGAATGGATCGCCAATCAATGAAGAAGCAGAAGATAATTTGGATGGTTGGAAGTTCTCGTCACGTGAAAGAGAGGATGTGGAAGTGTTACAGATATACCACGATTTACTCGAAGATGGGGAAATGCCAGTGGAAAAGCTAATGAAGGAACTTGAGTGCCGAGGAATCACAAAGACCACTTGTGCGAACTTTTTTAGGTTAAAAAGAAAAGCAATTGTAGTAAAAAGGGGCATGGCTTTTCTTAAAGTCTGAAGTATTTGTTTAGTGTGAATATATATATATGTAAATTAGTATTGTTTATATCATGTAGGTTAGTAAGTAAGTTAGAGGCAATCATTAGTTCATTGGATTTTCTTTTGAGAATTTTTCTCAAAAAGAAGGAATTTAATATTATTTTTTTTGATAAAAATTCTCCAAAAAAAAGAAAGGGGCATATTGTAACGATTGATAAATTTTTGGTAAATTACTTTTTATTTAAATTACTTTTCGATAGCCCTCGTATAAATTATTTTGTAGTTCTAATCTTTTGAATGTACATTTTATCTTTGTTAAAAAATTGTAACGCAGTTTCTGCTGAGCGAAAAAGAACGCGAAGCAAGTTGAAGCTTGCATTATTTTTCTTTCTTAACAACAATGGGTTCTTTTTCGTTCCGTGCTGCGCGGGTTTGTAAATAAGTTTAGCTTGCATTGTGTTTTTCGATATGCCTTTTTGGAAGGGGTAATTGTTGGATGCTAAAAATAACTTTTCAGTTTGTCCAAATCTTTTGTTGGGGAATAGAATTGCGCAATCCCGCAAGTATAAATACCAGCAGTTTCGCTGGCAAAATAATGAGTATAGCAGTAGATTCCAGAATCGTTAGGTGATTAAATCGCTTGTCGAGGTCCAGGGCTGGGAGAACACAGGCGTTGTGAGGGGAGTGGCTGGACAGCTCTCCCTTCTACAATGTCCTGAGTTTTCCGTAAGCCACCTTTCTGGATTTGTGCTGGTCAGCATGAAGGATCATGCTTTAAGGATAAAGGGAATTTTGGCAGGCTTATAAATAATTTGATTCATACATATTTAATCTTAATAATTTAAAATTTTGATTCATAAATTCTGTCGGAGTTGGCACTGGTCAGTGTGACTCCGATATAAATTCAAGATATACATCCTTCTCGTCGAGTTAATTTTTATTCTTAAATCATTCTGAATTCTCCTGGTCAGGAGGTTCATTTAAATAAATTTGTTTCTTTGATACTTAAATCCGAGAGCATACCTCTGGTCAGAGGATGTCTTTTAAATCTGATAGCTTATATAGTTTCACGTCCATTTTTAAAGTCTGAGTATCCGGAACGTTTATTGGTTTCTCTTATTTAGGTTTTATATTAGATATAATTTTGAAACAGTTATAATAGGTGACCGGTCGAGTATATGTTTTATAGAAATTCGTTTAATGTAAAAGTCTATTGTTTTGCTTTTGCAATGTGAGTAGCCAAAAAGGGTAGACAGAGTCCCCTATTATGTTAAGGAATTCCACGTGGACATTTGTAATTTGTGGCCGAGATATGGCTTTGGTATTGGGTAGAGAAAGGCTCCCCTTATATTTTGTTATGAATGTTATTGGAGGTTGGCCCTGAAGAGGGTAGTATACCTCATGAGTTCTAGAGAACATAACGCAGATGTGAAAATATGACAGAAGCACGAATAGATATTTACGGAAAGATGTTATGTAAATTTTCCTTTGGTTGTGGTTAATAGAAATTTTGTCGACCATTACTGAATACTTTGTCACCCGTTTATTGAAACCAAGTTAAGCTGGGTTAGTTCTATGATGGGATATGGACAATATATATATATATATAAGAGAGAGCTCTCTGGATTGTATGTTTACTCGAAAGCAAGTTTCAGTCTATGTTACGGAAGTCATTTTTGAACAGAAATTTAATTTTGGCATTGTAGTTTTCTCTTGATCAGAAGATTGTATATTTTTCTTTCAACCTAACTATGCTTTGTAAATAAATTTATAATCGTTAATTGGTATTTCCTTATAGCAAATTTGTCTCATAAGTATAAATTAACTGGCATCCTTTGGGTTTGGTGAGGTGTCCCGCCATCACTGGTCAGTGAGGCGGAGGCTTTATCAATCCAAAGGACGTCAGATTCGATTATGCTGATTTCGCTCGCGACTCGCATGCGTATCCTCACTGGTCAGTGGGATGCGGGTGCGATCACGAGGGAAGTTCAAGCAAGAGGATGGTTACCTTATTTTGAAGTCTTAGATAAGTAAGCATAAATTTAATTTTAATTATATTATTATTCAAAAGCAGACCTTTACCCGAACTTTGGGATGCGGGGTCTCATGCCCCGCAGGAACTGACCGTAGTCGTGGCATTTATATATTTATAACAGAAGGATATTTGGTAGGCAGCGACGCCCGGTCTTTGTCTGTCGAGGGGACCGAGCCGGTGTGTCGTGTGCCTTGGCAACGGGCTGACGCCCTTGTTTGTTGCAAGTGGCGCCCAACGTGGGGCAAACCAGTTGTTTGTTACAAGTGGCGCTGCAACGTTTGGGGCTCGAAGTATATATCCGGTGGTTCTTCTGCAATTACGAAACATCGAGATGGCAACAAGAAAGTCTAAACGCAATTCATTGCCGACGATTGTAGAGGAACACGGAATTTTGCACTTTGATTGTTGCTCCGATCAAGATGAAGATAAGGGGGCATTTAGGTGCATTTCCTGCAGCCAGTGGAAGCATTTCGTTTGTGAATTTGAAGCTGAATCCGTGGAAGGGCAAAACTTAGATGCCGTCCGGTGTAAAGGTTGCCAGGGCGATGAAGATGAGAATAAGGAACCTGCTATTGAACTTCCTCCGTGGTTGCGTGGTTGACAGTTTGGTCCGAAATGGAAGAGAGGAAAAGAAAAAAAGAAAAAGCAGAAGAAGAAAGAAAGCGACGTGAAGAGAAAGCAGAAGAAGAAAGAAAGCGACGTGAAGAGAAAGCAGAAGAAGAAAGAAAGCGACGTGAAGAGAAAGCAGAAGAAGAAAGAAAGCGACGTGAAGAGAAAGCAGAAGAAGAAAGAAAGCGACGTGAAGAGAAAGCAGAAGAAGAAAGAAAGCGACATGAAGAGAAAGTAGAAGAAGAAAGAAAACGTCAAATAGAAAAGGCTGCAGATGTGAAAGCTCGGAAGGCTGAAGAGAAAGCTAAAAAAATCGCTGAAGAGAACAGGTGGCAACAGTTCTGGAGTATATTAAGAGAAGAGAAAGCAGATGAAGAAAGAAAGCGGCAAGAAGAGAAAGCCGAAGAAGAAAGAAAGCGACAAGAAGAGAAAGCCGAAGAAGAAAGAAAGCGGCAAGAAGAGAAAGTCGAAGAAGAAATAAAACGACAAGAAGAAAAAGCCGAAGAAGAAAGAAAGCGACAAGAAGAGGAAGCAGAAGAAGAAAGAAAGCGACAAGAAGAGAAAGCAGAAGAAGAAAGAAAGCGACAAGAAGAGAAAGCAGAAGAAGAAAGAAAGCGACAAGAAGAGAAAGCAGAAGAAGAAAGAAAACGACAAGCTGATAGATCTGAAAATGAAGAACTGTGGAAACAGCTTCATGAAACTCTAAGCAAGGAACAGTCCCAAAATAATGAGAAGTGGGAGGTACTCCACACGACGCTTACAGTTGAGCGAGAGCGTGAAATAGAAGGAATTACTCGTTCCATGGACACTCTGGGAGTGAGTGTAACCGAGATTAAGGAACAGATGACTGCTTATCTAGGGAAAAATGAGGAAGTAAGTTCTAAGGTTGCTGAGTGCTTTGAGAGGTTAGAGAATTTTGGTGAAGAACTACGTCAAGGAGAGAGTAAGGTTTCCTCTTTCTGTGAAGAGATAAATACTAGTATTTCCAGCTTCCGTGAAGAAGTAACCCACAATATAACCAGCGTTCGTGAAGAAGTGGATAACATTGCAAAGAATAACACTTGTGTGGCCACCGAGTTACGTCAGCTGAAATTAAACATGCAACAAAACATAAGCTCCTTGAGAGACAGACTTCAAGGACTTCGCGTAGATTCAACTCAACAGGAAACCGCTGTTAAGTCACTTTATGGCTTTGATAACCATCAGTCAGCTGGAGAGACGTCAGATTACGTTGAGTGTGAGGGTGCACGCGGACCTCCGAGTACGAGAAAGATCTCGAGGAAGAATAATGTTAGGCCCACAGTGGAAGATCTAATTGTTCGAGGTATGGAAGAAAGAATTAATCACAGTAAAGTTGTGACCTCTATTGGAAACTCTGATGCTGGAAGGTTTGGAAAAACCTCGAACACAGAAAAAATCGGAAGAGACCTTCTTGTGATTCATCATCGGAGGACGAAAGACCACCGGGAAGGATTCGTCGGAAGAGGCGGAAACCTGGAAGGAACTCAACTCCATCTTCAGATTCGGAATTAGATAAAAAAAAATCGGAGGACGATATGTCAAATTACCTCGAATATCTGACTTAAATCAACTCCCTAAGTTCAGTGGTAACATTGAAGCTCAAAGTGCACAGAAGTACTTGAAGGAACTAAATGTTAACTTTGAGCTTATGCAAGTTCCAGAGAAATATCGTCTCCAGTTACTATCCAGATTGTTTACCGGACAAGCCGAGCATTGGTTCCAGGCCCATTACGAGGAGTTTAGGGACTACAATGGATTTTGTAAAAAGTTTACTGCTACATTTGCTTCAGAGGAAGCAAAACAAAGACAATTGGACGTCTTGAGAAATAGAAAGTACACTAAAGGCTCCAATCAAACCATGGAAGAGTATGCGTGGGGAATCTATGCTGGGTTTAAGAATCTTTCTCCCGTACTCATAGAAAGTTAGGTCTTGAATTTGATAATTAAACAGATGTCTTATAAAGTCAGACAACTTTGCCTCGTTAACCCACCGAAGACAATGGAAGAGTTAGCAGCGTTCCTGAAAAGATATGAAGTGAATGAGGAGGCCGAAAGCTGGAGAGCAGATTGGTTCAAGAGAAGTGAAGCTGGGAACAGTAATAATGGAAGGTTTAGAAATCAGCCACCAATGCAGAGAAATACAGCAGTAAGACAAGTCGTCCGAGAAAACCACGGACCTACGGGGAGAAATATTAACAACAACGTCCGTAACCATGAGGAACCAAGGACAGGTAATAATGGTTACCGTCAAACTAGGGAGTTTAGAGGAAGGACGTGGTATAGAAGTCGGCCTAATAGACAAGAACCAAGATCTGATCCCGAGACGAGAGCACCAGAAGGAGGTTACGTCGAGAGAAGAAGAAACTCAGCATCTCCTCCTCGAAGAAGAGTCTATAATTCTCCTAACCGGCAATTCGTGACTTCAGGATCTCAGACATATGAATCAGAGTTACCGAGGACCTTTGAGCATCAACAAGCTGTTGATCAGACTCGTCAGTTCTATTGGAGCGCTCCAGTGGTTCCCACTAACCAAGGTTTAAATGGGAATCTTGCTTAAGTTCCGTTCCGCTTGGGCAAGGAAGTAGTAAGGAACGATTAATATCCAATGGCGAAACTTTTAACAGGGCTTACGAAATCCATTACAGCTACTCCTTAACCAAAATAGAAGAGAGAGCTGTGGAAGAAGGGATTAAGAGGTCTGTTGAATTAACTACTTTCCATAGTACGCCCAAAGTTAAAGCTCAAGTGGCAGACATTCCTGTCGTTTGCTTACTCGACACTGGGAGCGAGGCTTCGTTGTTAAATTTCGACATTTGGATGGAACTACTTGAGAAGTACAGGGGAATGAAACTGCAGAAGGATCCAGAAATTCGAATAGTTGGAGTAACCGGTTCTAATCGGATAAGGATTTGTGGGAGAAGGAATATTAGCATTAAATTTAAAGACCAAGAATTGAACACTGAAGTATTTGTGATAAAGAAGTTAGGTGTTGATGTTTTACTGGGCATGCCGTTTCTTAAGCCCTATGGAGCCAATATCTGTTTGTTGGAGAACGAGTTGACACTGCAAAGTAGCTGCACCCCGCTCACTGTTAATATAGATTACGACGGAAGCAAGGAAGCCAGAGTAAACGTCACTGTGTTGGATAAGTTGAGTGCCAGTGAAGAAAAAATTAGGGAAAAAGTTGAAGAAAGTTAGTTCTTGTCCAAGAGTGAACAGGATAGTTTGTTCCATTTGCTTATGAAATATCACCATGTATTTTCGGAAAGACCTGGCTGTGCTAGAGACGTTCAGTGTGAGATATGGTTGAAGGATTTAGAGCCAGTGTTTAGGAAGCCTTATCCGATCCCTGTTGCCAAGCGTGAAGCTTTAGAAAAGGAACTAAATCTATGGAAGGAATGGGGAGTCATTCAACCTTCGAATTCTGCCTATTTGAATCCTTTAATTGTAGTGGATAAACCTCAAGGACAAATACGCCCATCCATTGATTTTCGCCAGCTCAACAACAAAATGATAGTTCCAAGAAGTTCCGTCGAACCCATCCATGAGTCTTTACAACGTTTCCGAGGATCCAGGTACTTTTCGAGCTTGGATCTCGCGTCTGGCTATCTTCAGGTAAAAATACACCCTAGCCACAGAAAATACACCGCTTTTTCTTATCGAGGTCGCTTATATGAATTTACTCGGATGCCTTTTGGACTTTCGAATGCGGTCAGCACTTTTGTCTCAGTCATGCACAAATATTTTGGTCCAGAGAGTGAGGAGTATCTTACCGTGTATCTGGATGATTTACTTGTTCACTCCAAGACGCTTCTAGAGCATTTACAGCATTTACAATTGGTCATAGAACGATTGAGAGAATGTGGAATGACCATTAAATTAAGGAAATGTGAATTTGTCAAAAAGGAGATTCGCTTTTTAGGGCATATAGTATCAGGAGAGGAAGTAAAACCTGATCCCGCTGGCAATGAAGCCATTTTGAGATTTCCTCGACCGACTTGTAGGAAGGACCTCCGGAAGTTCCTAGGCCTTGCTAATTGGAGAAGAAAATTTTACCCTGGATTAGGACAGGATGTAGAACCCTTAAGTCACCTCCTAAGGAAGGATGTTAAGTGGAGCTGGGGTGAAGAGGAAGAACAGGCGTTCCAGAAAATTAAGATTACGTTAGTTACTACTGGTGCATTGTCTCAGCCAGACTTTAATTTAAGCTTTTGTCTACAGTGCGACGCCTCTGCTAAAGGGCTAGGCTGCATATTGTTCCAAGAACCAGAGGGTGGCGAGAAAATTGTAAATGTTATCCAATATGCAAGTCGAAAACTGAGGAACAATGAGAGACATTATTCCATCCATGAACTGGAGTGTCTGAGTATCATTTTTGGTGTGGAGAAATTTTCAGTTTATCTAAAAGGCCAATCATTTAAAATATACTCGGACCACAAGGGACTCGTCTGGTTAAAAAACTCGCAGGATCTTAATAGCAGGTTAACTAGATGGGCTTTGAAATTACAGGCTTACCAATTCCAGATTATTTACGTCAGAGGAAAGGATAATGAGATAGCTGACACTCTTTCCCGGTATCCTGTATCGGATTCACCAGAAGGAGAGAGTCCGAAGACACTTTTTAAGGTGAACTATATTTGGCAAGAACGGGAAGAAACTGAGGAACTGGAGAAGTGGATTGAAGCTCAGAGAGAGGACTTGTTTTGTCAAAGCATCTTGAGCATCTTAGAAGCTCCAGAAGAGACTGATACCATTACTCAAGGTAGAACTAGGAAGAATTATTGTCTACATGGAGGTTTATTGTTCAGAAGAGTTCAGGGTGAATCCATTATTTGGAAGCTTTGTGTGCCGGCAATATTTGTTTCCCAGATACTTAGGGAAAATCACGATAACCTAGGACACTTTGGCATTACAAAAACCAAAGCTAAAATAAAATATAGATATTTTTGGCCCAAACTATCCGGAGATGTTATTCGGTATGTTACGAATTGTGAGATGTGTGCCAAGACAAAAATGGATAAGATAGGAATCCTGAGAGAGAAGCTTCACATTTCACCCAAGGATCCTCATGACATGCTGTCTGTTGATATTATAGGCCAGCTACCAACTTCCCATGGGTTCTCCTACATTTTTACCGCGGTTCACATTGGCACGAAATTCGTTTCGGCCTATCCTCTGAGGAGAGCTACATCTCAGGAGATCGTGAACTTATTGGAGAAGACGTATTTTGCTCACTATCCTCGAGTAAAAGTCATCCTCTCAGACCGAGGTACCCAGTTCACTTCGACAACCTGGAGCGAGTATATGAAAAGGAAGGGCATTACTCATGTCTGCACCACAGCCTATCATCCCAGCAGTAATGTGGTAGAGAGAATTAACCAAGAAGTCGTCCGTCATTTGCGGCTGTTTTGCTACAGAGAGCATACTCGTTGGGCCAATTTCATCAATGATGTGGTTTGGTTACTGAACAATTCAGTTTCCTCTGTTACGGGATATGCTCCTTCTGAACTTTTCTTCAATAGAGCCATTCCGGAGGAACCTCATGAAAGGTTTTATTGGCCTGTACCACAGGATGAGAAGACGACTTGGGCCTTTAAATTATATCAAGCTCAAGGGAGAGAAAAAGCCCAACAGAAGAGGAGAAGAGTGAAGAATCAAGGACAAGCCCTGACCCTGAAGGAAGGAGATCTGGTCCTAGTGAAGAACCGTAAGCTGAGCTCCAGTCGTCTCCAAACCATCTCCAAACTCTTCGAGGTGTACGTCGGTCCATACATCGCTACCCAGATGAGGGACAACTACGCACTTCTCCTGCAGCCGTCTACAAAGGAGCCTGTTGATCGGGTTAACTACCAGAACCTAAAGAAGTTCACCTGTTCCCAGGAACGACGGAGAGAAATACTCGGTGAAAGCCAGATTTCTAGTGACTAGTGTGGAACGTCAAGAGTTGTCAGTGAATTGTTTCTGAACATTAAGTGAAGTTTTGAAAATTTTCACAATTTTTCTGAGAAAGAGAAAATTGTTCAAATTTTCTCGTAGGAAGCGGGGCAATTGTAACGTGTAGCAGTGTTCACGTTACAAGGATGTATATAAACTTAATATTTTCCTTTGTTTGGTATTTATAATTTTTGGGTGTTAATGGTTAATTACCAAGAAAAGTGGAACCCACCTCGTATATAGAGTATACATCCAGATGTTAAATATAAGTTCAAAGAGTTGTTTCTTTCTGCCAGCAAGCTGAGCTGGAATTTCATTATCGGGGACAACAATGCGAGAAAGCAATCGCTATTGTGTAGAAGCCAGGCAGACTCAACTTTATGTAAACGTTGAAACCGGGGAAAAGACGAAAGATTAGGCTGTCTTCCCCACGCTATATCAGTCGTGTCCCTTGGCGGACAATAATTTAACTAATATCATATTAATCTCTGATTCTTTTACTGCAAGACGGTGCAATCAGAATTTAGTTATGTTAAGGTAAACGAAAGTTATACCCGCGCAAGACAAAACCTGTATTTAAAGAAATTTTGCTTAACATTTTAACGTTGTAAACTTTCTTTCTTTTCTTTGTTGTCTTTTCGCGTGGCCGTTGCAGGGAGAGAGGGGAGTTGGAAGAAGCCATACTCCCTAGTCAAATTAAATGCTGAGTGTTCATTCATTCATTCATTGTTTTCTGCCTAATTGGCAGGTTTTTCACTGCAATCTCCAGCTTTCCCTGTTCTCTGCCTTACGCTTCGTAATAGCATACGACCCAGTTAATTTAATATCATCCATAAGCTGATATCTCTTTCTTCCACGGACTTTTCCTCCTTCAACCATTCCCTCCAAGGCATCTCGTAGCAGGCAGTTCCTTCTTAGACAGTGCCCTAACCAGTTTCTTTTCCTCTTCTTGATGGTCTCCAGTATAGATCTTTTTTCACCAACTCTTTTCAGTACGGCTTCGTTTCTTACCTTGTCCGTCCATTTTACACGCTCCATTTTTCGCCATGTCCACATTTCAAAAGCTTCGAGTCGTTTCTCTTCATTTCTTCTCAACGTCCAGGTTTCTGCACCATATAGTGCTACACTCCACACAAAACATTTCACTAATCTCTTCCTTAGACCTATGTCCATGGGTCCACAAAAAACATTTTTTCTTCTATTGAAAGCTTCTTTTGCTATTGCGATTCTCATTTTCACTTCTTGGTTGCAGCTCATGTCACTGTTTATAGTGCATCCGAGGTACTTGAAGCTATCCACTTGCTGGATTCTTTCACTGTTTGCTCTCACATTAATATTCCTTGGTTTCCGTCCTATAACCATTGCCTTTGTCTTCTTTACATTAATCTTCATCCCATACTGCTCACAGCTGCTGTTTAACTCTTCTAACATACTATTTATGGTTATTTCATCCTCAGCGAATAATGCCATGTCATCAGCAAATCTTATGCAGTTTATTCTTCTTCCTCCTAACTTGACACCTCCTGTGCCCTGGAAACAAGTTTTCACTATATCTTCTAAATAAATATTAAACATAGTAGACGATAGGCAGCATCCTTGTCGTACTCCTCTTCCAATTTCACAGCCTTCTGTCATTTCGTCTCCTGTTCTCACTTTAACTCGTTGATTCATGTATAAGTTGCTTAGAAGTCTTCTCTCTTTCCAATCTACACCAATTTTCTTCAGAATTTCTAAAAGTTTAACCCAATTCACTCTATCAAAGGCTTTCTCCAGGTCTACAAATACTACGAACACCTCCTTTCCTTTCTCTAAATATCTTTCCCCAATGGTCCTCAGTAAACCAATTGCATCCCTTGTACCTCTTCCTTTCCTGAAACCAAACTGTTCTTCCTCTAACTCGCCACTGACCTTCGAGTATAGGCGTCTGTTCAGAATTCTTAGAAGAATTTTTGCCGAGTGAGATATCAAACTGATTGTCCTGTACTCAGAACATTTTCTGGCATTGCTTTTCTTCTGCAGAGGTACCAAAACAGTCTCCGTGAAATCTTGTGGCCAATCCCCTTTCTCATAGATTTCATTGCATAAGTGCAGTATTTCTCTTTTTCCATCTCCCAGGCATTTGATAAGTTCAACAGGAATTTCATCAGTGCCCGTTGCTTTCCCATTCCTCATTTCTTTGAGTGCTTGCTCAAATTCTTCATTCAGGATATAGTATCCTTTCTCATCGTCAGGCACGTCGTCTTCATTTTCTACATTCAGACTGTCTGGGCGATTCTCTTTCTGGTAGAGCTCTTCAACGTACTTTCCCCACACATTCGATATTCCTTTTTTGTCTGTGATTTCACATCCTTCCTCGTCTTCTATCATCCACATTGTTTTCCATTTCTTCTTTTGGAAGCCCAAGCAGTTTACTTCACGATACATCAAGTCATACCTTCCTCTTTTTTCCAGTTCTTCAATTTCTTCACATTTTTGTTTCATCCATTGTTCTTTTGCCCTGACAGTTTCTCTTCTTAGCTGGTTATTCAGTATCTTGTAATTATGTCTTCCCTCTTCTGTATTTACATTCTTCCATTTTCTCCGTTCCTCCATTTTTTCCAGCATACTTTCAGTAATCCATGGTTTCTTTGCACTTTTCCTTTCCCTGTAGCCTATTGTTTCATCCACTGCCTTCTGTAAGCAGCTTTTTATTCCATCCCACATCTCATCCTTATTGTTACAACTAGCTTTAAACTTATTATAGTTTCCTTGGAAATGTTCTGCAAATTTTTGTCTTTCGTCTTCTTCCCTTAGCTTCTCTAAGTGGGGTTTCTTGCTCACCTGGTTTTGGGTTATCTTCTTCAATGTAAGATTGATTTCTCCTATTAGCAAGATGTGGTCTGAATTAATGTCAGCTCCTGGCAATGTCTTCGCATTTTTCAAACAATTTCGAAATCTTTCTTGTACCAGTATGTAATCTATCTGGTATCTTTTACAATCTCTTGGACATATCCAGGTGTACCTCCTTCTCTTATGTTGTTGGAACAGTGTGTTTCCAACAATTAGGGAGTTTCTTTTACAGAAATTTACCAGGCTTTCCCCTCTCTCATTTCTCTCGCCTAATCCATATCTTCCTACTGTACTTCCATCCTGCATTTCTCCTACTACAGCATTCCAATCACCCATTACGATAATGCACGAACCCTTTCTCTCTTTTTCCATCAATTCCTCTATCTTCTCATAGTTTTCCTCCACTTCTTCTTCTGACAACCCACTATGTGGCATATACACTTGAATTAACACTAAGTCTTTCTTCTTTCCTTGAAGTTTCACCATTATAATCCTGTCATCCACATAACGCACTGCTATAACTTTATGTTTCACACGTGGTCCTAGCACTATTCCCACACCACGGTTTCCTTGTTGATCACCTCCAGAATAAAACATTGCATATTTAATATTCACAAAAGGTTAAAAATAGTAATTTCTGCATGTAGCTAATTATGTTCCTCATTGATATTTTATTAATATGTATTTTATTGTAATGTAAAATTGATGTTAAGATAAAAGTTGGTAAATTCTTCACGGCACCGAGAAATCCTATATAAGCAACAAAGCTCGGTGGCCCGTGGCCTTTGTATTCGAACTCCAGATAAATACGGAACTCGTATAACCGTCTTTTCTTTTCACACCCGAATTTCTGCGCTTACTTCCACGTCGCTACTAGAAATTAGTTTATTCTGGATTACCTTGGGACAATTACTTAGCTCTTCTGGTCAGAAGGCTTATATTCTCTCGGTTCTATGCTCCTGGTCAGGAGATATAATTGAGAGGATTGTGATTGTCTTAGGATATACCAGAATTCGGGATCGGTCGATAGACTGTTAGTAGTCAACGTTTGTGTCCCTGGTCAGGGAACACCTTTTCTAATTCTGTGGTCACGGATTAATTTTCAGTTCTCTGGTCAGAGGCTGAAAAGAGAAAAGGAAGTTGGATACTTAACCGAATATTGACAGAACCTAGTGGGAAAAAGGATTGTTGATTGCTTATAGAATCTTGGTCAAGATCTATAAGTACATTGAGAACCTTTGACCTATTATTACGAGGGACCTTACATCGAAGACTGAAGCAGCCGGATTAACCCGAACCTTGAGCCGAGGAGACTCAAGCCCCGAAGAGATACTGAGCGTGAAGCCGAGGCTCAATAGACCCATCGAACCAAGTACGATCCAGGGCGGACCGTTACATAGTTTAGTACGGTATAACTTTACCAATTACAGATTTCATGATCAGATCTAAAGGTAAATCACTATGTAAGATGCCGTGTTCTGTTCCATCAGATACAAAAGTACTTTTAGACACGAATCCTTTATGTCAAATAAAATACAATAATTATATTATCTTCTTTCCCTAAGCCAATATTTAATGGAATAATATCGCAGACTTACTATTTTATTCATATCAACAGTACAAAGTACACCATAAAAGCTACACTCACTCCTAACTCTCTGGATATAAGTACCATATAAATACTACATGTAAAATACTATTTCTATGTAAAAAGTGTTTTTTTCTTATTTTGCTGAAATGCGAAAATGAACCACAACAGGAAACTACATTAAGATATGTCCGTTATCATGAGTAGCTTCAGTCTTATTTAAATCAAAGATTGTGCAAGCTTTTTCTCAATGGACATAATGTATGTAGATATTTCACTCAATCTCCGGTTATCAATTCGATTACGAAGGCAACACTTGATTTGTGGCAATCCACAAAATGTTCGTTCAAATCTAGCTGTTGATGGAGGGTGGGTGGGGGGTTATGCACATTGCAATAACACAGCTTAATTCATTTTTACTTAATGCTTCAGATACAGTACTTAAAGGTCATTTTGTACTGGAACTGTGGCAACAGAACAAGAACAAGACAATACAAGAATGCACAGAAGAAAAATTAAAAGTTGCACATACATTCTTAACTAATGTCGGGAACTGCGTTCTAGCTAAGCCTTGGAAGTTGACGACCTAAAAATATCTTAGAAAATTACCAAAATATAGAATGACCTTATGGGGGAACTAAGGGCAATTTTGCAGTAAATTTTCGGTAACAGATGGCAGCGCGGTTTGTCATGGCAACCGAGTGCCATGTTGCCAGATCTACTCGTGAATCAAGCGTAGGTTCTATTTGTCTAGAAAGTTTATGCTTGGTTGTTGGTGGCGTTGTAAGCAAATGACATGCCTCTACATTTTAATCTAAAGAGGATTTCGAGTTTGTTTACACAAGTTTGCATTGTCACCTATTAAAATGTATAATTTAATCTGTATCTAAAGAAATATTGTTCTGAAATCATACAAGAAGAATGAAACCGACGTTTATACTTTTACACAACGTGTGCATACTACAAATGTAAATCGAGACGATACTGATTGGCCAAAATACGATGTGCTAAAGGTGGTCGTAAGAACATTCGTTTTGCTATTCTTATATATAGTTACAGATTTTAAAACAAAATTATAATGACGTGGTTGTTAAGGATTTTCAGATTTAGGTTTCCATGCAAAGCAAGAACTATAGTGGAATCAATTTCATACACAACAATATGCTCGTATCGATTCTCTATGTCTTTTTTCCATTTATGGCTCTTCCACACGCCTTTCCACATTTTGTAAGAGATTTAATATCAAGGAGTTACTCTCAAAACCATTATATTTTTATTACGAATAGTAGTCGTTTCGAAATGTGTAAGTAATTCCATTCTAGGCATACACTAGTTGGCACAGCACTGTAAAAAATCTACAATTGACGAGAAGTGAACCCGGGATCATCTAGCATGTTGGCAACTTATCATACCGACTTGACTATAAAGCCATATTTCCACAGAATTTTATTGCCCACTTCGGTACCTGTAAAAAAAATATTAATTAGGGAGGGGAGGGGTTGAAATGTTTTTTCAATTTTTATGGAATGTTTGTGTGTAGGTAGGGACTGATAAATGTAGTAATGCAAGGCCGATATCTTCTCCTCTCACTAGGCCCTACACAACGCCTAAAATTACAAAAATTTTCAAGGTGTAAACAACATAAATCACATATCATTTTAATAGAAAGAATATAAATGGCAAGCTGCAAGAGACATCACTTTATGAATGAAAGCTTGCCACGCGGTTTCTAATAATTCCAACAGTAACGTTTGCCTCTATGTATAGATTTAGAGGCAAGATTTAGTAGCATAGCTATAGCCTAATATAAGCAAATAATCTAGTGATGCCAATCCCATGCAAAACACTAGATTCAAATAATAGACTACACTTATGATTTATTTTATTTACGTCTCATTTCATGGCTTCAACTTTATTGAAGTAATTTGGTATTCAGCAGTTTCAAAATTATTTACAATTTTAATTAAAAAAATCATTTGTCATCAAATTTGCAATTGCTACACTGCAAAAAAAAAAGGTGTGTTTGGGGTGAGTTTCGCTCTTTGGAGGCTTCGAAGGTCAGAATACTCGGAATCCTCACCCTTTTGAGTGAGTTTCTCCTCCCTACCCTAGGGTGAGTGCAGATCTGTCGTGAAAACCTTCCCTATACACCCCTTTGGGTGAGTTTCGGCTGCACCGTGATGCCACATGTACAAACTTTCCCACTGAAAATCCACTCACAGGCCTTGTCATAGCGAAAGAATTTTGCCGACATGACAACGTTTGTCGTCCTGGACCCCCTGCCAGGCTCTCCGATGCAATTTGTCTACCTGCTGAACCCTTTTCCCAACAAATTACCACCCTGTAGCAGTTCTCTAAATATTCAGCAGAGGCGCTGTACTGCAAGTGGCGCTGGTTCGAGTGACTAAATCGTGAAATACTTTCAAAATAGGTCGAAAACTAGCGGTCGACGGACCTTGGAATAAACCTATCAGTTTTGAGATCCCTGTGATGTTTTAATAACTAGAAAGTGTACGAAATAAATACCTGTATGTTACATGTAAATTTCAGGAATAATCTATTTGAATAGTCATTTCTTATTTTCAAGTACAATTTCACTGCTTTACGTCAGTAATTAACAAAATTTAAGCCGAAAGAAAAATATGATTTTTCCTCTCACATTTCATATTGAGGTTTAGATTTGCTGCTACATTTCTTACTGCACTTAAACAAAGGAAATACATGTTTATAACCTGAAAGAACGTGTGGCATATGCAATCGTGCAAGTGCATACAAATTAAGGCATAAAAAACTGTGTTTTCTTGTTTACAATATTTCTTCTTTCTTGTTGTTCGAACCTGTATGACTGTATCTTTGTAGTTATTTTCTCATGAAAATATAATGTGCCTTCATTATCAATGTTATCTTGGAGAAGTAAATTTTGTTACTTGGAGTCGGTATTTCTAGTGTTCGTTCATAACGCTTATCTGTCGGGCTGCGGAAACAAAATTTTTCTATTCTTATTTCATTACTTTTTTCGGCTAGGAGGAAGCTCTTATGCAAAACACAGATTACAGATATAACACCAGGAGTACACATCCTGAGTACTCAATGTAATTGGAATTATTTTTTAACGCTTAAATAATTTGTTTAACCTTACTATTTTACAGTAAGTTTAACGAGAGGCGTCAAGACAATTCTCTGTGCTGAGATGTAAAATAAACTTAATGTTTAAAATGTGACCCCACCACAATTAAAAATTTAATATTTCCGAAGTCACTGGGATTATCGTAAAGGATTATGACCATAAGAGAAGGGCTATGCCTTCTTGTTATGAGGCACGTAGCCAGGGGGAGGGCTAAGGGGGCTGAAGCCCCGAAATCCTACAAATATCTAATTTAAATAGTGCATAGAGGTAATTAATTTTACTTACTTAGCAGGATTAAACATTAGAGCGAAAAAAGTTTAGTGTATAATAGAGGAACCAGTTTATATTTTTATATTCTACCATTTAATCCAAAGAATAAATGGATCCACCAACTCTCAAAATTTATAGTTTTCTTTGTGACAAGTCATACTAATTTATATAAACTTTATGAGTAAAATTTGGGCAAAACTTTTAAAGCCTTTTACTGACGGAATGTGTAAAGGATAATAACAAAATACAATAACTATGAATTTCAGTACACTAACTGTACAAAATGTAAAAACAATGGACAATGTGTTGGATATACACTCATACAGTGGATCGAGTAGCAGTCTCTCTCCATTTACACAATAATAATAACAATAACAAATAATTTGGATTAAAATTGGTTTATTTTCAATAACTTATAATAGTTGTTATTGTAAAATGATAATTATAACCGTGACGAATGCTTCAATTTGCAATTTGACGAATGGCTTAATTGTAACGATGAGGATAACACTGATGAGACAAAGAAAAGGACATATTCAAACTTTACCCAAAATTTGAACCTAGAACCCTCTGCTTCGTAGTTTACTACACCAACGACTATCTTTTGCAATTATTCAAAAGGTATGCCTAAGTGCGGTAACGCAAACAACAAACAGTCTAGTAGAAAATGTTTCATCCCACTTTGCGTTTTATCCTTGCAAGGGACCGCAACTCCAGAAGACATTCAACTTTCATTACTTTTCCCCCACCCCTACATCACAGTCAATGTACAACCTAAAATGCTTATCCATATTTTTGAAATCTTTAGAGCAGCACAAACAAAAATCATAAAAGCTTCTAAATAGGTCCGCTTATCTAATTTTGGTTAAGCTAATTAATTTCAATGAGCACTTAATACCATAAACGCAGTTCCAATTTGTTATTCTTGTTTCATTTCCATTTAATGAGGCAAGTTGGTTCCCTTTCTGAGCCACTGTCTTCAAATAGATGTGGCAACAAATAAATTTTGCAACGACGTGTTGAATACCATACGTGAATATCCTCCAAAGTTCCGTTTCTGGACTTTCTCTCCTTTTCCTTTGTAACGAGCAACCCCTAGCTGTGCGCGTCACGCGTCAATGCACCAAACCTGAAGTCTTCCCTGGGAATGACATTACAAGTCGAAGCAATTCCTCTGATAAACGCTGTGATTAAAATTTCTAACTAGCTTTGAAAGCTTTTTCTTGAACAAACTGTACAAAAGTTAATTGTCCTCGTCCGTGGCAGTGCGGTCTAAGGCGCTGTGCTTTGGGCTCCGACGGCATGGGTTCGAGTCCGCCTGGGTTCAGTCTCTGGGTTCTCGGCCTGTGCATAGGACCGGTGGCAACCCACCATCGTGAGGAAATTGGCGAGCTACGAGTGAGTAGTGTAACCCGGTCACGGATATTTCCTATAACGGCTAGGGGTTTAACGTGCTGACCCCACGTCACCCCATTACTGGTTGAAGATCTCCACACCTCTAGGTAGGATTGTGGGATGGAGCCTGGCAGCCGGGAGATAGGTCAAGGCCCTTCGAGGGCTGTAGAGCCACGGGTATTATTATTATAGAAGTTAATAACAAAATTTAATGACTATAAGCATCTCAGTCAAGTTACTGTTGCGCTGGAAATTCATTTATCAAGTGGATCGAGAAGAAAATTCTCTCCAAGGAGGATATAATAATAATAATAATAATAATAATAGTAATGATAATACATTTGGAATAAAATTGGTTTATTTCAATTAGTTTATAACAATAATAATCATAAGCATGATAATTATTATTATTAATATTACTGTTTAAATTTTATTGTTGGCCTGACCACCCCTATAAAGAATTCTGCTTCCTTGTAATCCACGCGCACGTCACCTACTAAATCAAGATATTATTATTATTATTGGTTTGGATATATACGTGGACCTTTTCATAAGCCAACTAATTGACCGTCAAGCATTCGGTAGCAAAATTCTTGAGTCTACTATTCAACGTGCTCGGTCACGGCTAACTTATTACATTTATTTCAGACAGTTTGCATTATACTGGCACGTAAGATTTCTCAAAATATGGTCAACTGAAGTTAATCAATGCCATTGAACATAGGATTACTTTTACAAAAATTAATAAAAGTGCAACATGAATTTAGGTTACAAACTGAGACGAGAGTCGTGAATGAAGGAACCTTTCGTTCTTCGCCAGACGTCGCTGTAAGCAGACTCGTTCTCGTTGCTCTTTCTTTCCCGAAGGAAAAGCCTCGGTCTCGTTTAGATTATCTCAATAATAAATATATAAGAAATGTTTAAAGACATTTAGTAATATGACTTAAAAACGAAAGTTTTAGAAAATTAAACATCTTTAAATAAAAAGTAAATCAAGTTGCATATTATAGAAATTTTGATTATAACGAATTCAAAAAATAATTTACACTACGATTTACCAAACCCTTGAACAATACAAGGCTTTCGGACAGTATGAGTCTCGATTATAGAGACGGCTGCCACTCCCGGTCTTGTTTTCATTTTAAATTGTGCTCGGTTTCAGCCAAAGTGGCACAAAAGCGAAGTAAAATAAAGCAAATCAATCAATCAAAATAATCATAATACGTAATAATAAATTTTATACCAACGGCCGATCTTCCTTTAAAAAATTCTGGTTTTCTATTGTTCTAGTCAACAGTCGAAGGCAATCGATATATGTAATACCTCGAATGACGTGTCTGCCTGCCAGTGAGAAAGAAAAGAAAACAGCATTATTCCTGCTTACCACTATCTAAGATACAGTTTTATTAGTAGTGCAAGACCCTGCATTCAACGACTAGTTAAAAAAAAATGAAGTTACTTATTGTATTTTGGATGATACGTCCTTCATATCTTCACATTCACGCTTGTTTATTAACTATCTGGATTATTTTTAAAAAATGTTATTTTTCGCAAGTTCTCGTGTCCATTGGCAATATGTACAAATACATGAAAATAATTTATCTTATGGAAATGGCTATTTCAACAGTCACTCACCCAGGCTCGAACCTGGACACCAAGTGACGAGAGCGTTGCACCACAGCTCTGCACCCTGTCCGTGGGGTCCCCTTATTGAGAAGAACTTATTGCTTACAAATCCCGCAGGAAGAGTACATTATCTTTGGTAACGACCACCATATAAGTTATATTTTCTGGAGTTCTTTGTTCCAATCAGTATATTAGGACACTACAGTAAATGCAAAGACAATATTTTCAACAATAAGACATTAAATACTCATTTATTATTATAAAATTTTCATTACAGATTATTGTAACGAACTGATAATAACCAGCTTTACACAATAAACGCAGTTTGAAGTTTTCTTTATATAAAAGCGACAAAAAAACATTCTCATGTTCACATTAGTTTTTTAGGGGGTAAAAATCTAGATTTTTGGTCAACTAATCATGTGTATTCGAAAGTATCAATGTCAACTATTAACTAATAAGTTCTGGGGAAGTTTGCAGTTGTTTGTTGCGGAACCTGAAACAACTGCCCTTATCCTCCGGCCCCCTATTATAGGGCTGTTCCTGGATGAGAATTACAATATTATATTCTACAGTAATATTATTATGAAGTACTTAACCTTGTGAAGGAAAGTCGGTCTCCATGGCGGAGTGGGTAGCACAGCGAATCCCGGCCTGGGGATGTGTTTTCTTTGTGAGTGTCCCTTCATGAATTTAATCATATCATCAATTCATCCTCATCTTCGCGATTAGCTAAAAGTAACACAAAAGCGAAATAAAACAAACCAGCTCAATCAATTTGTGGAGGAGAGAAATTCTGTCCTTTATTTTCTTAGGACTTTGGTATCCACAGAGCGCTTTCAAATTGCCACAAACCAGTGGCGGATCCAGAAGTTACAGCTGGGAGGGGCGAATTTCATTCGAATGCCTCACCTCACCGAACCTCAATTCTAACATACACTACACTGCTATATATAAACAACATATTATACTGTAAACAGGAACGAAGCTGTTTTTTGTGTTCTAGAAGATAGAGAATTCCTTTGCAAAAATAGAGGTCGAGGACTGGAATAGGTGGTTATTATTGTATCATAATGCCTCTTGACCTCCTATTGCCACAATGTAAACTGAATGAGCAGATATGAGAAATATAGTGAATATTCACAGAACACGAAAGCCTATTCCCTCAAGGGGTCTCAGTTCGATTTCATTTTGAAGCATATTGCACAGTGATTCAATACAAATTTAAACTGTAGTGTCAGTTTCGATTAGCTTATCTTGATCATAAAGTTGACTTATTTTATAAATATTATCGAGCCTTTTAAATTTTGGGGATAAAAGGCGGAACATCTGAGTCTCAAAAATATCAGGTATAATATTATATCCAAGAACTGGCAGTTGGGAAGGGAGATCGCTCCCATCGCCCTCCCAGTGGATCCGCCTGCCACAAAAGTTGTCTAAACCACCCCCACCCCCAAAGATCGTTGCTTTGTTTAAAGGACATTCACTTTTCAGTGTCTTTTGTTGCAAGTCACGCGTCGTATACCGCGCGCTTTTCGTAGGGACCAATCGAAGGACGTCTGGGACAAGTCATCCCAGAATAGCTTTGCCGTTGACATTGTGTGAGGTGGTCTGTGCCGTGGGCCAGAATAGTTTGTCTGCTGAGTGGGTATTTGAAAGTGAAGATAAGGAAGCAGGATTCGAAGGTAAGTAAGTTCAATAACGTTTTCAATATTTTTACACTGTAAGTTTTCTTTATATATGCTCAGATTGTCCTATCCGAAATGCTTAGACCAAAATGTGTTTCACATTTCGAAATAATGACAGTACACGGTGAGAGGGCACTGTTTAGCATGCACTGTGAGCCCTTTCAATAGTTCTCGTCTGAAGATTGGCATTCGTCATGGTTTGATTTGATTTGATTGATTCGTTTTATTTTACTTCGCGGTTTGTGCCTCTTGGCTAATTTTGAGAAGATGGAGATGAGTGATGAAATTGATGAATGGACATTTACAAACAACCCTGCCCAAGCGGGATTCGAACCCGGGACCCCTGGCGTCGCAGCTCGACGTGCTAAGACATTTAAATAACTAGCAAAATCACAAATATTACTCTTTATTACTTTGCTCCTCAGGTCGCCTAACTTGAAGATTTTAACAAATGTGAAAATTTTGGGGGTCCTTGTCCCCGCTAATTTACGCCTATGGTTACGGAGACTGAGAAATCATGGTTTAAGTTCGTTTCCGTCCTTCCCACTCCCATTTTTGGAGAGAAATAACTGGAAAACTATAACGATAAAAAATAAAATTTCAAGTGCACAAACTAAATTCTATCCAAGAAGTTGCTTGATTTTTTCTTCCTCCATGATGGGGAGCTTTTAGTTGTTTAGTTTAGTTATTTCAATGGTACAAACGTAATGATTTTGTCCTTCATTTTAAAGTTGGGGGCGAGGGAACTTCAAATATTAATTTAATTTACTCTCAAATCGTTACGGTACAATCGAAAAAATGCGCTGGGATAAAACTGTACGGGCTACCTGAAGTCCCCCCCCCCCCCCCAAGTTCAATTTGTGAATACTCGAACTCTGTAATGTTGCAAACGAAAGTAAATGCGATACAATCCGGTACAAACGAAGGATAATCTTACTTTAAACAGAATATGTGGATGTTTGGGGGAACAACGTCACAAAGGTTGACCCTACTACAATTATCACTGCTACTAGGATTCTCTATCATCTTTATTTCTTTCTCCGTTTTCATATGTTTCAATTTTTCTCTGCTCTCTTGGTTCCTCTGTTTCCATTTCAGTTATTCTTCTTTACCTTTCCTCTCTTTCTTTCTACGCTTCCTTCTCTCTTTCCCATTTCCTTCTATTTATGTTCTCTGTCATTCGCTGTCAATGTATCTTCGGTCTCTTTCACCCTCTCTCTTTGTGTTCTTCTGTTCTTGCGTGATTCTCGCTGCGCTGTAAGCAATCCCAATTTTTAACTGTTGGCTATTTGTGTTAGGAGGAGATGGGCCAAAAATATTTCGTGGTGGGCTAGAGCCCCCTTTGGTGTCGACTATTCTGACTGCGACTGGCACCTTCGTTTGGTGTGTGATGTTCCTAAAGTTGTAAAGTAACTTCTTGCGCATAATTCATAATCTTTCGTTATTGGCTGTCGGAACGTACCCCAGAGGGATTTGTAATTGATTTTTAAGTAAAGAGGCCAAAATAATGCAGTGGGATACTGTGGGACGTAAAGTTAATTTGCATGGGAAATATTATTTACAAAACAGGATTTTGTAAGAGTTTATAAGATTTGTAAGCTGCTGCTTAAACTCCATTCATTCGTTGTAGTCGATTGCATCTAATTCACAATTTTTTAAAGGAAAAAAGACACATTGTAAACAAGGGCGTGAAAGTTAAATATACCTTGACATTAATTTTCGGGAGCAATAATCGCCTTCCCACATTCAGACGCTGATATTCGTGAGGTTTTCTGTAGTGTGCGTCCATAGTATCTTCTAATTTTCGGTCCTTTGGGGATTCTAAACATTAACAATTTAAGTTAAGAAAACTTACAATTTCAAGCAGCAGCTAGAATTTCTTTTAGAGTGTTGTCTTAGATTTCTTTTACACATAAATATGGTTGTGTAACATAAAATTTTAAGTATTATTTTAATTTTCAATTCCTTTTCAGGAATGTGCCATGCATAGAGAGGAGTGAATACGGATAATACCCACAAACACACTTGCCTTAGTTCCAATCTACACTGAACATTACGCCATTCATCACTGATAGCAGTTTTTCAAGGATCCTGCATGGGTTGGGTTTACACAGATATGCAATGTAAGTAGAGTAGTTCAAATCTAATTTTGTTCTCTTTTCAAGGGAATTTATTATTCATTATTTTCGTAAGTTTTAAGCTGTAGGAACTTGAAATGACAGAGGTCTCTTAGGAAGTAAGCTTATATGTTGAGGTGGGAGGGCCAGTGGCGACCACTATATGTACCTAGGTGTAGCGCACGCTAGAGGTGGTCAGCTAGTATTGAATATTTAGTCATCATAGTGAGTGTGAAAAGAAAATTAAAGTGTCAAAAGTACATGCATACTTAAATACATGTATCAAGGAGTCCGAGGTTCCATACTCGGTAGTGGTTCAGATTTCACTTTGAACTTTAGGTCCAGCCCCGATTAGCCTTTCTGTGCATAAAGTGGACTTAAAAACAAATTCAAACAACAAATCTGGAAATAGGAAAGGGTGGGTGGGTGCCTCATAGCTTCGGTTATTTCTGTTTCAAAGGGAGTGTTCGCCACTGGGAAGGACAGTACTAACAGTTATACACAGTGTAGGCTGGAGTGTAAAACTTTGTTGTGGCTGTCTTAAGAAGTATTTTGAAATTGATATGGCATACTAATTACACAATGTGTACAGCGAGATGTTAAAATATTACCAGGCAAGTTGTTCATAATTTTTAATATTTTTTGACGTCCCACGTGTATTTAAGGAATTGAACTGCATTGAACTTCTCCGGGAAATATTTATGCATCTCACTCTTTACATACCTTTCCTAATATCTTTGTTACACAATTAATTTCATGGAGGATTAGTGAAAAAAAATGGTTGACTAGACCACACAGCAAATATACTTCTGTGTCAGCATCTTTAAGTTCTGAGAATCGATTGCTGCTTGTGTACAATTTAGTGTTCTTGTGGATGTGGGATGAAGTAAGTGATTCATACATTTTATTTGTTTTCTCTTTTCAACTTGCAAAGTGAGGGTCTGTGATGCTACATTTATTGGCTATCAGTTACCCTGTAAAAGCCTACATACAAATTTTGTCTTTGGAAATTAAATTCATTTTGAGATGTTATGTAGAAGAAAACACACAGATAAAGAAATTAATTCTTATTTGAAAAGTATCTAAACTTTCATCATTCTGGGTTTCTTTCATTCAATCTTCCACTGTATGTATAGACATTCCTTAGGAGAATTTAAATTGCTGGGGGGATCCAAATGATACTAACTTTGCATGATAATTAACTTTTATATGTTAAATCCACTTGAACGCTTCAAATAGTCTTCCATCTATTAACAAATATAGTTGTACAATAAACTGTTGTATTGAAGAAGTTAAATTTTTGCTACTTTCAAGATTAATCTAATTTAAATTTATTCCTTATTTCAGACATTGAATGCTGTTTAACTAAAATAACCACATCTGATATTTGAAGATGATCCTGATTTTGTAAATGGAAATGTAAGTAAATAAATCAATTAACCTGTATGTAATCTGAAAATGTCAGAATCACATAAATAGAACTAGGAACGTAAAATATAATGCTGCGTGTGTGAACCATACATACACACCTTTCATTTTGTAATTAATAATCTTTGGATATGCATTTACAAAATGCACCTTAGCATAAATATACAAATTATAATCTTTATGTATTTCTTTCGTAGCCTACTAAACTTTCAATAGAACTTTATTTCTGCTACTTGAAAACAGAATCATATCCATGCTTTTATTTTTGGAGAGTTGAACTTTCATGTAGCTATGTCTTGTTTCTATAGAAAATATTTAAAATTGTTAAGGGTATGTGTTTCTTGTCTGCTGGGTGAAGGGATGGAATGAGGCATCCACTCACTTCTCCTTCTGGCACTGTGCCTGTTACATGCTAGTATAATGTACAGAATAAATAAAATCTTTTTGCCTTTTCGCTACGTGATGTTTACACATACACTTTGACAGGACAGAACTACAGGGTGCGAAATCATTGAAAACTGGTGGGGGAAGAAAGTTCTTAATTTACATTCCCCCCTCCGCCACATGTGTGTATTATTAAAAGTAAATTAATTTGTTACTTTTATACATATCAGATATTGTAAAGCAGCCAACTAATTCCTTTAGTAACTTGGTTAAAGATGTTATAAATTATGAAATAGTTGAAGTGCTTTTATTATGTGTAAGTTTTTGTTTTGTTTGTGCTTTATGTTAATATAAATCAATTAGATTTCATAGTTATAATTTTCTTGCATTCTTGTTTTACTTTAATTGTGCGTATTGGTGTAGATTTGTTAATGATTTCTTGAGAGAGAAAGCATTCAATACTCACAACTACACTAATTTGTGTGTGTTTTCGATATTATTCTTAGTAAAGTATATATGAAATTAAAAGTAATTGCTTATCTTTCGTTTGTTATAACCAAAAATCTTCCCCCGGAAATTTTTGAGGCCAAGATTGTTGGTGGTGGGAAATCCCCCTGTCCCCCCAGGATTTCGCACCCTGCAGAACTAACAGAAACAAAAGAAAGCTAAAGCTAAACACTAAAAAATTAGTAAAAAAAATATTTTTCACACTAACATTGAATGGTACTGTTTGAGCTCTTAGGCGACACCAGAAAGGTGTTTGTGTGTGTGTATTGGGGGGCAATCCATTGACTTAACTTAATAGTAGCACAAATATTAACAATAAGAATCATGGTTATGATAATAATTTTACAGTAATAACTATTATAACAAAGAAATAAAATTATATTATTATTATTACTATTATTAAATCCTTTGGGAGAACTACTAGATGAATGAATATCAAGTACAACTTTTCCTTATTACTATAATTTTTTTTTTACATTTTACACAGTTAGTGTACTGAAATGCACAGTTATTCTGTTTTATCTTTAAGTTTTAACTTTTCAATAAAAGCTTTCTAAACATTATTTATGTTATAACAACTTCTGCTTTTTGTGACTTGAAATGGCCGATGGCAATTCCAGGGGGTGGGGGGGGGGGGGTCAACGGATATGTTCCACCTCCATCTTCCGACACCGATGTTTCAGCACAAAATATTATCCTAAAGTAATTTCTTACTTTTGAAGATAGGGTGCCATTTCCAGTTAAATGCTGTGGTGTGCCCAGTAGTCAGCCCTCATTTCGCTATTTTTTCCTGCCTGTTTATAGCCCTATCATCACCCTCCTCGTATAGGCCCTTGCTTATGAAATAAAAGCATGCATGTTTATATTACCTTTGCATAATAGGGTGACATAATCTTAGTCCCTCCACCTGTTCATTCAATCAGTGGCGCACGCAAGGGGGGTTACTGGGTTTAACCCCCCCCGAGCTTTAAATATTATGGGAAATGCTGTGTAAAATAAATTGCCAATTTAGTGCTACTGCATTCAATGTAGAAACTGATCAGCTTGAGGACCTCCCCGATGGTGCAGTGGTAGGTCCTTGCCTTGTAATCAAGGGGTCCCGGGTTCGATACCCTGTGGAGGCACATAGTGGACTTAAAACACCAACTCAATCTATCAATTGAGCAGCTTGACTGATTGATTTTGTTTATTTTTCTTCGCATTTCTGCCACTTTTGGGCTAATTGCGAAGATGAGGATGAGTGATGATATGATGGAATGGATGAATGGGCACTCACAAAGAACACCTGTGCTCAGGCTGGGATTCGAACTCGACACCCCAGGTGTTTTAGCATGCTTTCGTAACCACTCATCCACGAAGGCTGGCTACTCAAGCTTGAATCACTTTGTATGCACACATCACTAGTATACTTTTCAGGGAAGTATTAAGACTCATCAATGTTATAAGTACATTCTAAACTATCACACTCTGACCTAAATGCATTCTTGGTTATATTCTTATTTACTCTTACATTTTTTTCTCCTTTCAGATCATGGACGCCTTTCCATACAGACATTTTAAAGGAATACAGCATGCATATTTTTAGCAATGAAGTAAAATTCCTCTTTTTTTGGATAAAATTGTGAGAACTATGTTGAATTATTGCAAGATGAAATGTACGAATATTGTAAATAAAGTTGAATTTTTTGCTAACTGGTAACTTTATTTCTTCAACCTAATCTTTGGGACGAAAAAAAATAAGCTCTGTATTTGAAATAGAGTGGTTAAAAATTATGTATATGAACATTTATAACTTCTACTAAATTTGCTCTGCCTTCTTAAGAATGTACATTTTCGTTTCTAATTAATTTATTAAAGTACTGAAATAGGTTCTATAAGCACCAAAAATCACTCACATTGTAATGATTGTGGCATTGAACTGAGTGTGCAGAACCAACAGCAAAGGAAAGGTAAGGTTGAATTATTGCTTAATGTGTATGCATTTAGTGGCAAGGTAGTATTTTCCAGAGATTATCCCCTTACCATGTATGTATATACTTGCATCCAACGTATACATAAAATTTATCTACGGATATACAAGTACAATATACTCGTATACAGTATTTTGTTGTGTTAAGTAAGTCATTTATTTATCCTAGCAATGTATGTGAGCATGAGTGTTGCTTTCCAAACAGTACAGAAAAAAGTTGTTATTTTATAATTAACAGGTGTGACTTCTGAAGATCAATACCCTTCATGTTATATTGTACACTCAAGGACACTTCTGGGTTGTAACAGCACCATTGACTTTCAATTAAATCATTACAACCCAGCAGTGTATGTGACTGTACATATATCCAGTCCCAATTGGCTTCTAAGCATCAAGTGGAAGTCTCAAAAAGGACTTATTGGAAAATATGTATGTACATTAAAAGTTGCGGCTTTTTTGTATGATTTAGAAATCGATACATAATATTCCTTTCCAAGCTTCATGTAATTTATGGATGGCTTGTTCTTCTACATGAATACCTTGGTGAGCGTGCTGCATCTAGTTTCCTCTAAGATTTTTAAGCTTTGTCAAATTTTAATGCTGAATTGAATGGTATTCTTTTTATAAAGAAGACAATTAATCACATTAAAATCTGAACGCATTAAATGAAGAAACACTGTTTTCACTGTGATGTCGTATATTATACAATGCAAGAGTTAACATTGCATTTCTCTACTTTGATACATTTGCCATCTGGGAAGAAATTACGATGAAGTTATGATTGCTCTATCTTATTCTGAATTCATATTGGATAAGATCTGACTGATTCTTCAAGGTTAAAGGTAAGCATTATTATACTAAACGAAGATCATTTACCTCTTCCTCACGAACCCCTCAAACTCACCCTATGGGAGGAAAAACACACTCTATACTAGGGTGAGAATAACTCACCGTATGGGAGGAAAAACACACTCTATACTAGGGTGATAAAACTCACCCTATGGGAGGAAAAACACACTCTATACTAGGGTGAGAAAACTCACCCTTATGAGAGGAAAAACACACTCTATACTAGGGTGAGAAAACTCACCCTTATGGGAGGAAAAACACACTCTATACTAGGGTGAGAAAACTCACCCTTATGGGAGGAAAAAAAAACACTATACTAGGGTGAGAAAACTCACCCTTATGGGAGGAAAAACACACTCTATACTAGGGTGAGAAAACTCACCCTTATGGGAGGAAAAACACACTCTATACTAGGGTGAGAAAACTCACCCTTATGGGAGGAAAAACACACTCTATACTAGGGTGAGAAAACTCACCCTTATGGGAGGAAAAACACACTCTATAGTAGGGTGAGAAAACTCACCCTTATGGGAGGAAAAACACACTCTATACTAGGGTGAGAAAACTCACCCTTATGGGAGGAAAAACACACTCTATAGTAGGGTGAGAAAACTCACCCTTATGGGAGGAAAAACACACTCTATACTAGGGTGAGAAAAACTCACCCCAATATGGGGTGTGGAAACTCACCTTTTGGGGACGTCTATTTGTGACAAGCCAAACTCACCCCAAAAGGTGAGTTTCCACACCTTTATTTTTTTCAGTGTATTTTACAGACTTACATTAGTTTGTAGTGAAGATTCGCACCGGGGAACTTTTGTGTGGTGGGCAAGTATCATAGCCACTGGACCACACCATCTATCTTGCTCAAGTGCTTACATGTCCCTATCCAATCAAGCACTCACACTGATCAAGAAAAACCGGAGCGAAATCACGGCAACAGTGTTTGCTAATATCTACACCACAGAGCACATTGCGACGATACGCCACTTCAAAAACCATAAACATAACCATTACATTCTGAAGGTACGAAATGTTTTCACCTTTTCACATAGTATTTCAGATATTTGCGGCTACACACTTGAGTCGTTGTTTCACAACAAAATCTTCCTTACTAGTCATAAAAGGAAAAAAATGCACCGCTATTGACAAAACTACCACTTCAGCGCCATCTGCACACAGGTGTTTGAACATGACGGAGACCTTATATTTTCTGTATTTACTTAAATTCCTTTAATCGTAACAAAATTATAGGTATTCCAGGTTCTATGATCACCGTTGGATTATGGAAATCTTATGACCTACAAGAGATTTCTTATCTAAAGCTGTTTGAAGCGTGAAATGATTAAGATTATCAATGAGGAAACTTCATCTTTTAAAAATTGGCGAGAATCATGTTTATTCATTTTAAATTGCAAATAATTTTCGTGTCGCATTACATTTCTTTTTACTTAATTTGATAGTGTGCACAATTTGGTCTTCTGTGAAACTTCCGACGAACAATGGGAGACAAAAATGAAAATACGAGGAATGTTCCCGCCACTGGTGCAAAGGAATCTACATTCCAATCTGGAGGGAAGAGAAGAAAGCGTACACCACATCAAGATGGCCAGACGACAACACTGGAAACACAAGACTCTCATTTAAATTTGGAAAACTCTGAATCGATATCAAAACAAAGTGGTTCTGACAAAATTCCCACTTTCCCTCTTGGATATGAGGGGTCATCTTCAACAGTTCAGTAAGTTATTTTATAGTTGGGCTATTTTTCTTGTTTTCTGCCACTAATTATCAGGATGAGGATGAATAATGATTGCATGAAACGGACGAAGGGATCCCTATGTCCATTTCTTTGCAGGCTTTCAAGAATATTAATTTAATGGGGTGTCTTTCTTAGAATCCAGAGATATTTAACCTTTTCCAGCTTCTCTTTTGGCACGTTCGTGGTCGAAAACGTGTGGATACAATCTCGCTAAATACAATCTCCAAAATTTAATGTTCGAACTCTGTCCCCACTACAGAAATCGCTTGGCGATCTAAGATTTGTGTTGCAGGTGACGTTCCAGTGTGTTTGTAATTGCCTATCATCAATTTTATCTTATTACCATTTACCCCTCATAGTGGCGATTAGCCAAAAGTGGTAAAAATTGACGTAAAATATCAAAACCATTCAATCAATCTACTATTATAAACAACACACACACACACACTTCTGACTTCATCACTTAATCGCGATATGATGTTTTTGTTTCATTTTATGTAAATTTCGTACTTCTAAAGTGTGCTATTTCTTCTTGTATATACGTATATATAAATAAGGCGACAATGAATATACGTATATGCATGTTATATATATGAACGTCCTCAGCTATAATACACAATGTACATACTTTTGTAAACAAGTTACGAATTAAATGCTTGTGGAAGATTGCCCCCCCCCCCCACCTGGTGGAATAGATAAAAAAAAACTCCTTCCAAATCCAGATGCATGGTTTATTCTAGGGTGCGGGGTTTTCGAGTAAATACTTTATTTGTTGCTGTGAAAATGTATTTTATGGCATTTGGTGTGACCAGAGTGTTGGTGACTTTCCGCCTCATGTTGGACCTAAAAAAACATAATTGGGTATGTCGCTCTAACTAATACTTTGCTTCTGAATTATTATTTTTATAGGAACACAATAGTTCTTTCGTTTCATTTTCTAATAAATTTAAGATGAACGGTTGCATTGTCCTTCCTTAATAACTTCCCCCAAATCTTGTCCATTTATACACTTATTTCGTACTTAACATTACTTAGACAATCAATCCGGAAGACAACTAGCATAATTTCATGGACTCATAGCATAATAATGGTTCTCTTTATATACTCTTGCAGACAACCACCTATTGTCGGCACTCTAAGACTAGACAAAGACGACGAGGATTACGACATGAACCATCTTCGAAGAGGAAAGGCAATCATTTTCAACCACCAGACTTTCGATCCCCAACTGAACGTAATGGATTTAGGATGTGCTCCCGCCGATGAAAAATCACTTAAATCAGCATTCTCGAATCTTGGATTCCATGTGATCGTTCACAATGATTTAACTCATAGCGAACTGCAACAGACAATAAGTGAAGGTAAGATTGTTGGAAATATTTTTCACGTGCATTTCAAAAGCAAGATCTACTACTATGACAGATTTATACAAATTGGATTTAATGGTTTAATAAAGCCCTTTTTACACATTCCTCCCACTCATAGATGTGCGGAGACCCTCTGATTACGGGGGGGGGGGCAAAAGCCTTGATAAAAGTTTGGTCGGGGAAAGAAAAATAAACCCAGCATCTCCACCACGTCTCATACCCTTAGGTATGTGCGATCTTATTGGGAAGATAGCTCACTAATCATCATTCATCACTGATGGTAGAGCAACTTGCTGCTCTTAGTGAGCTCGGTGGTAATGAGCGAAAGGTACTTAAAGTAAAAGGTACGCTAAATAAACAACTAGAAATAACTAGAAATGCAAACAGTTAACTCTTCGATTTTAAAACATTCGACCCTGAATATCATACATGGTAGGGTTAGGTACCTGTCTAACATGAAGTCTGATGATCAAGTTGAGCTGAAGTTAGAGAACGAAGTGTAAGCCTGTACTCTAAGCTTAGGCAAAGTCAGTAACACTGACTTTGTTCGCAGACCAAAATCGAAGATCTGTTGACTATTCTGCCAGAATCCAAAGAGTGACTCTTCTACCTTGCTCCTCTACCTGTTGCCACTGGAGACTTGCTCCACGCCGATTCATCAAGTTGTCACTTCCTAATACCTTAGCATAAAAACTCCTGTTTACCTATGAGCTGAACCAATACTCCAGGAAGTCTGTTTACACTTGACTATGCATTTCTAACATACCTAAAAGGAGCAACTGGCTGGTAGAAATATGTAAACGACCCTTGATCAGATTGTAGCTTTGAAGCTTCTAGAAAATGTACAGGCTTTACGCTTCGTTACGATATTATATAAATTCGTTTTGTTCATATTACTGTCACTTTTTTTTTTATTAATTTTGCAATTTGTTTTGTGAGTTATAATTCTTCTTGTACTCTTCTTTCTTACTCTCTTATAGACAAGGTTCGTTGTAAGAGCGGCGAAAGAGGACGAAACACACCTGCTTTAATAAAGGCTATAATTAATATTATTATTGGAAAAGGGATTTCACGCGATATGGCACTCAGGGGCGGGTAGCGCACAGAATAATGGTAATCTATGCAGCTACGTTTTGTACATCTTGAGCTAAAGGGGACATTTTCCAACGGGCCGGTAGCACCGAAAGGAGGTTTCAAGGAACAAAGGGTAAGAAAGGTGGAGTCCCCGCCACAGGGTGAATGCGTACAGTAACACCATGTGTGTCTACGTGTGTGTGTTCTAGTGGTGGTTTATCGGAGGTGGGGATATTTTTGACATGTTTTCAGTCTGCGGAAAAGAAGTAAAACAAAACGAAATGTCATTGCAAGTGGGATACATCATGCAGAAAATGTATAGTGTCCAAAGCAAAGTCGGATTTTGTCTTGTTTAAAGTTAAAGCATGTTTCCTACCACACTAAGTTACTTTGAACAGTGAGGGTAAATCATAAGTACGACAAAAATGATAAGGAAACAAGGACATCATGCCCGTTGAACCGTCGTGGTGAAATAGTTCAACGAATACTCAATACATTCGGCCACAGCGCCAACATATCTATTATATTATTCCAAAAAAGTAATTATTAATATTTAATATGAAAGTATGCGAGTCATCTGAGATTTGTATCAGTCCTTGTGTCTTTGCAGTACAGGAAGAGAACCATACAGATGCCGACTGCCTAGTTGTTGCAGTTCTCACTCACGGCAACGATGAGGTTGTTCCAGCACGGGATACTGAATACAAGGTTCAAGACACTATTCTGAAGCCTTTCACAGCAGACAAATGCCCCTCGCTTGCTGGAAAACCAAAAATGTTCTTCATTCAGGTAAGGTCTCAATCTCACATAACCTTCAAAATGAACACTTGGACAATTATATAAAGATATTACAACCATAGTACCAAATTTTACTGTGTAGGATAATAATTGTGCAATCCTTCTACACTATTACATTACAGAATAGTTTGACTTACATGAAAATGAAATGTTTGCAAAAAGTTTATAAAATTACTATTTCAGTTCTGTTCCAAATACAGTGTTGTTTTAAACTAGTGAAACCTCAATTTCTTTAATTTTCAATAATATGAAAACATGAGACATTAATTCTGCAACTTAAAAAGCCTTTGTGCTATTTACAAATTCTTTATTTTATTTGCAAACACTATGAGGAGCGATTTAAAGAATTACAGGATTATGCCACAGTCCAAAGGCACTTAATCACTAATGAACCTCCTGTAGAAATTCATAATTGCGCGGAAGGAAATGTAGTGGATCATTACGACAGGGCATCTTATGGTCGAAACTCAGCGAGGGGAAGTTTTATGGATTATCAGTTAAGTTTTCTTCATATTTTTCTGATTGTAAGCACTTAGCCTATATTTTTGGTGATAATTTGTGAAGTTCTCCGTGAAGATACCGCTCACATTTTTAAACATTTGTTCTATCCTGTAAATTATCTTACAATGTAATACTGATGGTTATAGCACCCAGTTCTATCTCAACAGTAAACTCGGGGTGTAATGGGTTACCTTCACTCAAGACACCCAAATGTCAACCCTTTCTTCCACGTAGTACATTCTGGACTGCATTCTTACGACTAACGTAGATCTGGCGTCTGAAACCACTGCCAATATAATCCTCTGTGGGACTCTTGTTGGTGTGATTACCCCTTCCTTAATTTAATCTTTCATCCTCACCTTCGCACCTTTGACAGAAAGCCAAATAAAACAAACAAATAAATCGACAAGTGTCTCCAAGAATTTACCGAAACACGCATTTTCCTTACAGGCATGTCGTGGAGGGAAAACTGATGATGGTTCGAAAGTGAAAATAGATGGACAGAGAACACAAGCAGATTCTGGAACAATAACCTGCACCCTTCCGTGCCATGCCGATTTCCTCATAGCCTACAGCACCGTACAAGGTAATAGTTTCCCCATAAGTTGGCTACCGAAACGTTCAGTAGTCTACGTCATGTTAGTCATAGTGGATTCATAAGCGATTTAACAAGACCTAAAATAGCAATGTATGAAAATATAGAGCGTTTCATAATGATCCTCAGGGTTAGGATAATTTATTGCAACAAGAGTATAACATTTACCAGAACCACAACAAAACCAGCACATAAAATGATTAACCTTCCGGGATGCGCGCCGTTGTAAATTTTACAACTCCTCTAATGATTTGTCAGTGGCAAATAAGGTTTCGAACAATGAGTGTCAGTGTCTGTGGTACTCTTTACAACACGAGCCTTCTCGCGTAACAGAGGCGCCGAAACAGGCGGGGCTGGGGGGAGGGGGCTCCCAGTTCTCCGTCGGGTATCTGAGCCAAGTGTTACACGTGATAGTAATGACAATAATCAAGTTCATAATTAATAGGTTGATATGATCTAATAAGCCAATTTAGATTTATGTACGAGTTTGTAAACCAAGTTACTACTTACATTTTTGGATTTATTTTTGAAATGGTCGGTGCTCCAATTTTTCTTTTCTTCGTTCTCAACGCTGAGCTCATCATCATCCACTCACCACATTTCACTGCTATATACTGTACAAAGACGATCAATTCGTTTTCTCATTCCTTTCTTTTGTCTCTTTCGAAAGCAAGTGATAGCCAAAACATTCGAAATTTTGGCGCCTCAGAAGTTCATATGGTGAGGTAACCGATGCATAACCAGACGCCGACAATGGAAGTTAAAAGTAGCTTACATTCGTATCGAAAACAAAGCCACCTATTTTTCGATTGACTGACTCACTCAAGAACACGAGGACTACAGTATTTCCAGGCTTCTTTCTCTATTCTTGTTCCTAATCATAATACAACATGCGTTTTCCTTTAACTATGTATTAAAAAAAAAAAAAGACGTACTGAGATATAGTAAAACACTATATTGTTACAATATGTAATCGTGTTGAAAGTTTTACATTGGGCCCCTTATAGGGAGAACTGAGGGAGGATGAGAAGTCCCACCCCCGGTTTCGGCGCCCCCGCAGTAAAGGATAGGAAACAGGCATTAAAAGTAGAGAAATATATGCTAAAGTTGAAGATTTAGGCAATAAATGAGGAGATTTAGGCACTGAAAAAGAATAAATAGGAACAAAAGTACACAAAATAGATAGTACAAGAATGTAAATAGATGGACGAACTTTAAAAACCGGGAAAAGAAGAGCTCAAATTAGACTTACCTATTAAAATATAGGAATGAGTACAAACAACGGACGATAGAGGAAAGGAGTATAGTGGAACCACATGGAAAGTATCCTGCGCAGAACCTCACCGCGCTGGCGGGTGGGTGAAAGGACAGGGGGAAGGAGCCTTCAACGCGGCTCACGTCAGTGTTGCCAGACCTATTGATTTCTCGGGAGAATTCCTAATAAACTATTACTGTGGAACCTCCAACGACCCGCTCAAAAACACGTTTCCTGCTTATCTTACTTGAACATGAAGGGGAGAGGTAGAGTGGAACTCCATTCAGCCATGAAAAGTGCTGTTTGAACTGTGAAATTATGCCAAACGATACTCAATTGTGCTAGGACATTATTATTATTTTATTACTATCACTACATTACTATTTTTAGATGGTTGTATTTTATCCCACCCGAAAATCTATTTCTATTTTAGTTATTTGACGTCGCTTTTGTGCCTCTACGGGTAAGTACGACAATATGGATGAATGAAAAACTGATGAAATGGATGAAGTGACACAGACACAGTGAAACGTCCTTGCCTTACTAGGTAGAAACACTGACTTCGTAGCGTGGGTAAGTTATTTTATACATGTATGTATGTGTGTGTGTGTATGTATGTATATATATTGAATGCAGCAACATAGAGGCAGCATAACTGACGAATAAAGCATGTGAGTGTTAATAACAAGAAATTTGCTAGAGAAACTTTCATCGGCTTGAAAATACTTAATTTTCTATCCTTAATATACTATTCTTAAATACTTAATTTTCTACAAAATCATATAGCGGCATGGCCGTCCAGAAGGAAGTGCAAGGATGGTCGCCATCCCCTCTCTTTCTGGAAAATGAATGTTGACATAAAAGTACCAATTATTTCAGATGTATGAGTTGATTTGAGTGACAGTAATTTACATCCATTATTATAATAAGGATGTAGGAACGTGATAATTTCAAACTCAAGTGGTGTTTTCTGAGAGGGCAACATTATTACGGGGTAATATGCCTCATTTGCCTGTCTGATAAAAATACATTGTTTCCCCCCTCACTGGAAAAAATCTGTGGACCTTCCCTTGCCCCCCAGTACGCACGCCTATGCCGCCCCCGAGAACGTTGTTCATCCGCTATTATTAGATCATCGAATTTTGTAGCAGATCTTCTGGTTTCCCAAGGAACAATCTCCCGATTTTTTCAAGTCCGACCTGGCAACACTGACCCGAGCACCGATAACGGAAGGAAAGATGTGCGAACGCTTTTGACGGAAGGTGTTTTCCTTGTGGTCGAGCTATACAGAAAATAACATTTGAAACTGCTATTTACACAACGACATTATAAGTAGCTATATTTCTCATGCACTAAATATTAATAGTAATCTTCTTCAGATTAAATTCACTCGTGTGCATGATTCCACTTTCATTTTAAAGGTGTTAATTCTCGAGAATAAACATTTTGTCATTACTTTTTTAAATTTCAGGTTACGTATCATTCTTTGAAAAGACAGGAAGTTGGTTCATTCAGAGCCTTTGCTGCGAGTTGCTGGAGAGAGGAACTTCTACAGATCTGCTAACTCTTATGACCCGAGTGTCTCAACGAGTTGCTCTGAAGTACGAGAGTTACTCTTCAGAGCCGGAACTCAACATGAAGAATCAAATTCCTTCCATTGTTAGCATGCTGATTCGCAAGGTCTACTTTACCCCCGAGGTATCCACTTCTTCCATCTCTTTAAAAAAAATACTGAAACACAGTGTAGACGTCTACAAACTATTTATACATGTAAGGGGAAGGCAAACGTCCTGCTCGAAATATTTCGTGGGAAGGGAAGGGGAATATTTTGGAATATCAAAGTCAAACTGGAAACTGCATTGTTGCCACGGACATGGCTAGTATTTTGTGCTTTTGTTCATTTAAATCCCTGAGATGTTAAATAGGACACGAGGTCAGAAAATCAGTTATATTAGATTAAAAATGAAAGAAAAGTACTTTTTTTTTTAAAAAAAAAAAGAAACATGTGCTAATTTCCTTCCTGTGGTGAGCAAAGACTCATTTTAAAATTCTCTGAAGAATGCTGCTTCGTTCTCAAACTTGAAATTCGCATTTGTTGTGAAATTTACTGTTCATATGTAGTGATGTCAAGAAAATATTAGACAATGTGTCATTGATATTTCCATATACGTCGACAAAAATTGCCGGTATTCCTGTCTTATAAGTTTTCCTAAAAACAGGACCAAGTAAGGCCACTTTAATGTGCTGATGCTTCGCACCACTTTATTAGTGGAGACCCAGGTTCAATATCCAGCCGTTCGGATCCCACTTTAAACTATAGGTCCAGTTTCAATTAGTCTATATTTGCATGAACTGAACTTAAAAATTCAAACAAGCCACTTTATTACTGGGCTGAGTGTTCGAAATTGTCAAAATGCATTTTCATAGAATGGTAGTTTAGATACCATTGAAAACATATGGCTAAGAGTTGACTCGGAATAATGATTTTAAGAAAACACATTGCAAATGACGTTATTCAAGACAAGTGCGTCCAGTTCCTTGCGAGGCCGAGATACAGGAAGAAGTGTGGCGGGCGGCGCTAGCGGAGATGCCGATTTTTGCGACCAGTAACTTTTATGGACATATCTTTAGCATGCAGATATTTATATTAATATTGCAAAAAGAGCACTAAACTGTGTTATAAGAGTTGTTCAAAATTATGTCCACCTACATTCACACATTCCTGGCATCGTTTGATGAAATTTTGATTCACACGCAAAAGATCTTCCGTAATTCTTCCAAGTTCTGCCCTTACATTGTCTTTTAGTTCGTCGATACTATGAGGGTTATTTCGGTAGACTCTGTTTTTTAAGGTTCCCCACAAATAATAATATTGTCGATTTTCCTCGGTTAGAATCCGTCGTTTTTTCTTAGGGGTTCTAAAATTTAACGATCCAGTTTCTCGTAATGTAGGGACAAAACGTCTAACCGTCTCTCTACCTGGAGGTGAAACGTCAGGGAATTTCTGTGCAAATTGCCTACACACGTCTCGACACGAGTCTGTTTTCACGTAAGTGTAATACATAAAAATTCTTGGTTCTAACGTGAACTTTGCGGCTGGCATTTCAATCGCCTCACTAACACACAACACAAACACACTGCAATTACACAAAAATAAGTAGCACGGCAAGTAACCAAAAACCACACTCTTTCACACAGTACAAAATTAACACGCTCTTGGTTCAAGGTCTGTTCCTGACTCCATTCGCAGCTCTGCCCAGGGCACCTGTAGTCGCGAAGGATGCAAACAATGCTCACGAAAACCATTAACTTTTAACGGTTTAGTCTGCAACTTAATCTTGATACAGTGTTGCACATTCGAAACCTCCAAACGATTCCGAGCGAAGCAAAACGCTTTCGTGGGTAAACTTAAGCGAGACGTTACTGATCGAAAATGTCGGCATCTCCGATAGCGCCGCCCGCCACACTTTTCCCGATATTTCGGCCTCACAAGTCACAAGGAACTGAACGCACGGTATAAGGTCATAACTTTTTCTCTTTTTGGTAACTTCATATGTTTTGTTATTAATATCCAATAGTAATATATGTAATCTACTCTACATTCAATTGATATCTATCCAACCCTACAATGTCGTGTTTTTTTTCATTATTAGAAATAATATAGGTAAACAATATACTCTTATGTTTCATAATTCAAAAATAGTAAGATAGCTGGCACAATTGGATTCTGCGTTAATCTATGTATGGTAACCATGTTTTTTCGAGTATTCCTTCGATATTTTATCATCGTGAGAACAAAAAATGTCGCTTTTTTGGTGTTTTTCATTGCTCTTTTTGAAATTCCATAAAATTTGTGGTCCGATCATGATTAAATTTAAACACAGTGCAGATAGAAAGGTTTTAATTACAATTCTTAATTCTCTTATTTTTTTAAATCGGCCAAAAATTGGTTGTAGTTGTACAAATATGATCTGGGATGAAAGACGGATACATAAGACAAGAAAAAAAAAGTATTCTATGGAAAAGTATTTCACCATTAGCTCCTGCAGTTCACTACAGAAAGTCTTCCTTTGATGGTGATCATAAAGTGTTAAAACTTGAAGAATTGATAGGACTGCATTTTAGTCACTTGCGTAGAATGTAGGTCTAACTGTCAGCAGTTGTAGCGTGTCAAGTTATCCAGCATCTAGAATTCCGGTGGAAAACCTCACTACCTTGGTCCACTTGTATTGCTGTCACGAGACGGCCACTGCTTTTTCCATAACAAAGGCACTACATCTCTTTAAACTGTGCATAGTTTTTATCTACTCTTAGGGCGGGCGTCATACATGCTGGCAAGGGAAGTAGGGAGCGGGGAACGCACCACAGACCAACCGGACAACAGAGGTAGCGCCAAGAGATACGACGTGGCGGGAGGAAGTACTACGCGTACCTCAGTCTACAGGCTGCTGCGTTTCTTATCGCGCTGGATTGGTCGCTTCCCCGCTCCCCACTTCCCTTGCCAGCATGTAGAGAGCCCGTCGTAAGTCTGGACAAGGGCTATAACTGCGAGTGGAATTGTGAGATACTGAATTTTGCGTGGAAATGCCGCTGGGGCAATGGTAACTGAACAACTTTTATGAAATTGGAGCAGACAAAACGCCTTCTCTTTGCAGTTTCCCGCCAACTGACAAAACAGCTCCTAGCGGCCAAATGTGTGACTACTGGACACTGTCTCTAACGGAAATACATTACTTTAAGAGTTTATCCATCAATTGGTGCTGGTGAACCTATAAATATTATGTTTCATGACTTAAAACACGACAATCATTATTATAAGGTTATAAGGTTTTCTTATCATTTTCTTTTTCAGGAAAAAAGGATCCAAGAAATAAATAAACAGGGCTCGTTCAGTTCAGAAGAAAGGATGCACTCAGAGTTAACAAACTCCACGGTTGACTCAGGAGTTTGTCATCCATCTGTGTGCGGAAAAGATGCTATGTCAAAAGGAAGGTATATCTAAATGCAAATTTTTATATCATATAACACCGTCGTTGATCAGGGGCTATATACTCCACAAATAATGCGTGAAAATATATTTTAGTAATAAGAACAGAGTACTAAATATTGCATAGCGTTATTTTCCCTGAAACACACCAGAACAACATTATTCTATAATATTGAGCTCCTGCTAAGACACTATACCATCTGCTTGTACAGGGCTATAAGTGTATTGTAATGTAAAATTTACACATCTTTCTAACAGTTCTCGTACTCCCGGTAAGATATGAAGAAATAAAGAAAGCCCTTGGAGCTATGAACACATATTTGCTGAAAGCATTCGTGTATTTAAGAGCTTTAGCCACCCTCAAAATGTCCTTGGCTCTACAAAGCTAAGCGTATTGCACTACAAGCGGTAAAAAAATGGCAAAATACGTAATAAAATTTGTAATTGTCCAATAGTTTATTTGTTCTAAGTTCACTTATGCTGCCTGCGATTTAGCTAATCGGATCTGGATCTAGTCTAAAGTAGGTTGCTTGGTTGATTTGTTCTTTTAAGTCCACATTATGGACAGTAAGGCTAATCGGGACTGGGCCTACAGTTTAAGGTGGGATCCGAACCACTTTGTGCCTTCACCGGGTAGCGAACCCGGGACCCCTTGATTACAAGGCGATGATGCTATCACTGCCCCATCGGCGAGGCCCAGTCTAAAGTGGGATCCGAACTACTGTGAAACGCGCCTTCGCCAGGATAGTGCAATTACGCGTAAAAAAAGTTTTCTACACGACACTTAAACTACGTGTAAAAACTAGCATAATACGTAAAAAAAACTGGAATCAAACATGAGAATTAAAATAAAACATGGTTTTGCGATGGTTATTTATGGAAGTTGGCAGTGTTAGAAAAAAAAGAGGCTTCAGAAAAGTTTCCTTCCGAATTTATATGTGCTGTGCTATTGGAATTTTACAAACTGTCGTATTCACATTCACATTATAATTAGCCTATGCAAGTGTATAATACGCATGGAAAAGGAATTTGAAGATGTCACTAAAACTTTGAATTCAAATCCAAATAAATTATTAATCATTATGTTATGTTATAATTACAAGTACTACTGCAAGACAGGTTTCTCAATTTTTAAAAATGTTAAAGAACAGGTTTTTTTAAAAAAATCTGTTAGTGAGGTGAGGGTGTGAGCTGACTGCATAAAGAATCTTAAGAAAATAATGATTTTGTGCTGAAATATGAAAGAAAATTAAAGTTTATAATGTAATATAATGAAAGTAGTCTTTATATTACTAATTTACGAAAGTAGATTAGTTTTTTAGAAAAAATGGTTTTCTACGAGAAGTAAAAAACCTAACGAGTTAATTACCTTGCCAACCCTCGCCTTCGCTGGAATCCAATCTCGGGCCCCTTGGCTGCAAGCAGACGGCGTTACCACTACACCATTGTGGAGTACCTTAAGGTCTTTTCTAAGGCATATTGCCGCTACAAACCTCAAACTATATATTATGATGAAGACTCAAATCTTTAAATCAAAGCGCCCAGCCTCTAATGAAATGGGTACCTGGGGACAACTTCGGGGGTACAGGGGCAGGAACGTGGAACTGATCACATCACCGAGAGAGTGAAAGTGTAGAGGGCCTATCTATTCACATGCCTCTATAACCGTAAATGGCTTTGTGCAGGGGAAGGTTTTACCTAAATTTATTCAAATCACTTGCAAACACGTCTCACAAGGATGTGCTTTCATTTTCCCATTATGAGTCATTCCATGTGAAAGTGGACAAACAAGGTTAATTCATTTTTATTGAAAATATCTATTATAATGTATGGAATTAAAGGGAAAACTGTGCAGAACTTGGATCATTAGTTTCATGGCTTTCAAATAACATATTGTTTCAAACCTATTACTTGGATTTTGTGTGTGGTGTTTCCACTAGTTACAGTATTATACCATAATTGTCTCCTTTATTCTTTCTATATCTTAAGCTCTGAAGTACCCTACATTATTTCTGATACAAAGCTAGGTTTAAAGAATCTATTTATGATAATTTTCATAGCCTTTACATTGTTCCATAATCCTGTATCATGTGCATTATGTCACACCCGTCACAGGCAATAATAGTAATATTTTTAGAAACTAAAAGCATCTAAATGTCGAGTAACGTTCGCTTTGTGAAAATATAATGTAATTGTTTCAGTAAACCCATATATTTCACAGAGTTTTCTGAAAGATTGAGGAAGGTCATAAAATCATGTCTCGGAAGTATCACACCTATCAGAAGTACAAAAATGCATTTTCTGTAGCTGAGAATTAAGATTGGGGAGGAATATTCTGCAATTAAATATCTTTCATTAAAAAGAATTGCATGAGTTGGTAGAGTTACATATTTGAAGGTGCTAAGAAAATAATTTAAAAATGAATGTAAATTTGTTTGCATGTCATTGGAATTGCCCTTATAACTACAGCTGAGCCGATACCACCATTTGCCGATGCCGATACCGATACCCACCGATACCGATACTTGTATAATTCCAGTACAAAATAACAAAGGCTAGTTACCGAGTCATACTAACTCGTCACATCACTAGGCACGTATTTAGAAATATGTAATTTGGGGAATAGATCCGAGCCAAGTGTCTCGGAAATATAATAATAAAAGAGTGTCTATTTAATACGTTAATATAATTATTTGTAATAATACGAAAATTAATTAATTGGTACTTAATTTCTCTGATGCGTATGGAGTATTGTTGTATTTAACCACATACTAAGAAACGGAGGAAAGACAACGTTAATATTATTTTGATCTTTCTATCTTGACTAAAAAATATTGTTATTACATAAATAGTAAAAAGACGCTATGAAATCAGAGATAAAAGAGCAAATTTTCATCATCTGGCTTACGTGTAGTTAAGACCGCTAAAATGTGTGTAAAAACAACAGTCATGGTAAGGAAATTTATGTGAAAGAAGTAAAAAAAATCGAATATTTATTGAATAACAAAAATAATGATGGTACGTCCATTTGATGAAAAGTAAAGTTCCTGATAAAAATTTTATGTACATTATTGTAAGTAGTGGTGTACATAAATCTGTAGAGGGGCCTCTCGGATGGTGTCGCCGTCGCCTTATAATCAATAGATCGCGGGTTCGATACCCATTGGAGCCACATAGTGGTTCGGGTCCCACTTTAAAATGTAGGTCCAGTCCCGATTAGCTTATCTTTCTTAATACTGTCATTCAAAGCCGTATGTTCCCAATCTAATGTCGGCGGAAATTACTGATTGACTGATTTCCTTTATTTTACTTCGCTTTTTGTGCCACTTTTGGCTATTTTGCGAAGATGGGGATGAGTGATGATGTGATGAAATTGTTGAATGGACACTCCCAAACATCCATGTTCAGGCCGTTATTCGAACCCTGGCGTCGTAGCGCGATGTGCTAACCACTCCGTCACAGGGGCCGGCTTTCGGCGGAAATAAATAGCCATCATTGGCCGATACCGGCAATCACGCGAAAGACAGAAGTGAAGAGGATAAGTTTAAATTGCTGATTCCCCTTCGCGCTTGAACGTAGATAAAACAAAGCTAATTTCACAGTGACCATCATCCCTCTATTCCAAGAACTCCACAACTACCTGACCCGGCATTAGTGCGGCGGGGGGTTAAAACATCCATCTATCTTACCACCACGAGCTTCAAGCAAGAATTGGCAATGAATGGTTTATTTCCCACAGCGTTAACTAAGCAGTTACATGCCTTCATAGTCACGTGTGGGTTCAGCCTTCACTTACCCATGTCTTTGAACTTGCCATCTGCTTCTCAGGAGGGTGGGGGTTTATGATCAAGTGTTTCTAGGAAAATTATGGAACTTCCTGTGCTGGTCTCCCAATCTGTCACAAGGAAGGGTGTCTTTGCCCACTTTCTAGCTACTGAAAGTCTTTGGTATCGGATGGTATCGGCAAAAGAAAATCAACCGATGCTCACCGATGCCGATACCGCCGGTATCGGCTCAGCCCTACTTATAACGTTTTTGTTAGGGTATATAGGTGTCATTTTGACAAAATACGGTTCTGAAGTTCACAATATAGATATAGGAAATCGCAATCTAACAATTCTACTTCGCTAATAAAAGTTACGAATAAAAAGTTGAACTATTATAATTTGTTACAATTCCGATGTATGAGTATTTTGTTTTCCATTCTCTGTAGTTATAAGTTTCTAGGGGTAATGGTAACAATAATTGTTAATATAATTATTTACTGTTCTGTTCTACATTTTGAATCTACCATATTTGATTGACGCGGACATGATATTTTTGGAGACCTTTAATATGCTATTTAGGTATCCACCAATTTGAAGTTTTACACCATAGTTTGAAAGCTTTAAGCACGAAATGACTGGGTTCTTAGTATCGGAAGGTAGAAAGCGACGTGTGTTGACACAGAAAAGACATGACATATATACCTAACTACAGTCTTCCTCCCAATAATTCACTTCTAGCAACGTCTTCTCCTGTACAGTTAAAATAAATGCACAAAAAAATTAAGCAACTTTACTACCAACACATGAATCAACTAAATTTTCGTAAAAACATTACACTTTTTGCTCATTTCAGAACTACGGTGAAAATGCATGAGGTCTGCTACAACATGAAGAACAAGCGTAGGGGAAAAGCGATAATATTCAATCACATGACGTTTAACAAGTCCTTGGTTAAAGAAGAGCGTACTGGCACGTCGTTGGACAGGGACAGACTGAAGCAGCAATTCCAGAATCTTGGATTTGAGGTCAAGCCTTACGAAGATCTTACATATTCCCAACTGTTGACTAAATTAGAGACAGGTATGGCATTTAGGCAAATTATTTCGGAATTAACGGAAATATTATTTTAAAAATTAACATAGTTGTGCATGTGCCAATGGGAAGGTAGAGGTATGGCGTGTGACTGCCACGCGGGAGACCAGGGTTCGATTCCCGAGGTGGGGAATACGCATAAAGAGGCTCCGGGGCTCACCAAGCCTCAAATCAATGGGTAGCTGGGGCAACGCTTGGAGCTATAGGCGGCCGGAGCGTGGTGCTAATAACATCACCTGCAAAATGGCTGAGATCGAGAATATGTGGGGCCCTAAATCCACATCCCCTAAATGCTCCCTTTACCTTATCCGAATACGCAAAGGCGGAAGAGAAAAATTACTCTTTTGTACTATCAATATTTATTCAGAGTTTTGAAATTGTGATTTAAATGTATACACACACACACACACACACTCACTCACACAAACACATAGTGCTTTTTATTATGGTACCTTTTATAAGTGCGAATAAAACCAATAACATTTTATTTTAACGAAAGAAATATGTATGTGTGTGTGTGTGGGTGTGTGTGTGAGAGAGAGAGAGAGAAATAGAGAGAGAGAGAGTATATAAATGGGGTGTACCTTTGTCTTTGTTTCAGTGCAGGGAGAAGATCACTCGGACGCCGATTGCCTGGTGGTGGTCGTCCTCACACATGGAGTCCAGTCTCTCCTCTATGCGTACGACGTCGGCTACCCAGTAGACTATCTCTGGACGCCCTTCACTGCAGACAATTGCCCATCGCTTGCAGGAAAGCCAAAGATTTTCTTTATTCAGGTTAGCCTCTTCGTTTTTGTAAGATCTACTATTATGGAAACTGCATAAAAAGTTCATTGTTTTTGGAAACTCTTCAAATACGTATAATAGTAACTAAGCTGCTCGTCAAGTCAACCTTGCAGCAGGTTTTATGTATCAATCCGCGCGAGAACTGAGCTCAGAATCTTCCGTGCCAGTCTTTCCTCAACCGCCGAACTGCTTACATCGCAGACACTGAGAAAATCCACAGTATTGCCAACCGCACAACACATCAAAACCCGCATGCATGTCAAGTGGAATGTATTTTTGCTTCTCTTTGTCTCCTGAAACATAAAATTTTAAAAGTACTTTCTGCGCATAGATTATTTAATAAATGTGTCATTACTTAATATAAATGCGAAATATCTTCGAAACATGAGAGCGTGTGTGTATATTTCGAGCACGCAAAAATAAAAATGAACAAAGATAAAAGTAAACAACGATAGGCCCTCTTGAATTTAATGACAATTTTTTTTTTTTTTTTTTGGTTTAGAAAGAAATACATTTATGAAAAACGTGGTTGCTTCGTCCGCAATACATCCGTTCCTGTAAGACACACGCAATTCAAGTTATACCACCAAAAAAGCATCATTTGTTATTGGTGATATATACAATCAGGTGCATTGTCTGTCGCTATTACTCTGGTTTCAATTTATGAATCACTTCACTAAACCAGGATTCAAATCTTGGTCTGTCCATTTCTTGCGGATAATCACCCTTCCCTTTCTTTGCGCGGAACAGTAAATATGCACCTTCAACAAAGCTTTCATTGCCGCCAGTGGGTGAAACAATAAGCCTCCCCCTTCCCCTCATCGTTGGTTTCTTCAGCCCTGGCGTGGTTTTGCATGCTGGTATCCTTCCATGTTTTATTCCCCCTTCCCCCACCCACCGAGTTGAAGGACGTCTCGTCCAAATAATAAACATGTTTCTTCTCACTGCGATATCTTTTAATACCGCGGAGATTCTTTTGTCGTCAAAAAACAAACAATCGTTTCCTCTTGCTAAACTCAAACAGCAAATCATTCAACACCCGTGATACAATTCGTGCGCACATTGACGGCAAATCACCTCACGCCCTGTTTTACTTTGATCTTGTTGCCGCAAGGAGGATTATGCATTCAAAACAACTTGCTTGTCTTTGAAGAAAATTTCCCTTCGGACGAAGTCCAAAATAACATTCGGGTAAAACCGCGCGCTGAACAGTAGATTCAGCCATTCTCGCCGCTCTACAATAAACATAGGGTTAAAATAGTGGGATGTGCAACACTGGTATCGCCGATTTCACGCGTTCTGCAACGCATTCAGTCTCGCTCGACTCGCTCTAAAGTTTCAGTGTCTCTTCAACGCACTACACATTGCAGTTGGCGAATCTACGGTTCCAAGTTCGTCTGCACAGTGATTGCAACCAATTAAGTCCATACCTGCTAATGGATGTACTATTTTGTCTGTATATTACAAATTAAATAACTGTTTTCTTGCAAGTATGCAGTTGTGTCGGAATAGAACCCGTCTCAGTGGAACTATGTTCTTGCGCGCACGTTTGGAACTACATATGCGAAAACCTGCTGCAAGGTTGACTTGACGAGCAGCTTAGTGACTTGAAAGACTTCTGTGGTATTTTGTGAGGTAAATGTTAGTGCTCAGTCGTAAGAAAGGTATTCAGAATTCATTCCACCAAGAAAATTTATGAGTAACTTTTGTTTTTTAAGAGAAAAAGTTTTATTTAGAAAAATGCTTTTCTAGAACAAACACGTCCAATAGCCATGTCGCAATTCTGGCTGAATCCATTACGAGGCACTTTTTTAGGCCGAGTGCGTTGACTCTTTGACTTAATGATCTACGGGCTCAAGTGTTCCTCTTTCCCTTCTCCCATGGTTGTCTCTCGCCTTTTCTTTCTTCCTTTCTCTTTCATTCTACATATGCCTCTGTCGTTGTCTTCCTTTCTCTCTCGCTATCCTTCCAGATGGACCTCTGTTGCCTTCCACTTTCACTGTATCTCATCATCTTTCTACATATTCCTCTGTTTCTTTTCCCTACCTTTTTATCTCTTTTCCTTTGCCCCTTCCGCATATCCATCCTTTGCCTTCCTCTATTTTTCATTATCTTTCTCCTCCGTTTCTACATAGCCCTCTGTTGCTCTTCCCTGCCTTTTCTCTCTCTTCCTTTTCCCTTCCCGCATATCGATCCTTTGCCTTCCTCTGGTTTTCATTATCTTTCTCCTCCGTTTCTACATAGCCCTCTGTTGCTCTTCCCTATCCTTTCCATCTCTCTCTTTTTCCTTCCGCGTACCGCTCCGTTACCGTTCTCTTCCATTCTCCATGTCTCAATCACTTTCATTGACATAATACCCGCTTGTATACTGTTTACTTTTTATCTTATTTTGCCATTTACTTGAACCAAGTTATTTTTAAAACTATGTTACCTGTAAATGAAGAGAAGATCAAGAACTCCTTGTATGAGCGTGTAATGTGTTAGTCTTATTAAAGTATTTATTTCCAGGCCTGTCGCGGGAAAACGTACGATAATGCGGTCAGATTGCAATGCCAGGGTCGCAACACGAAAGCTGATGCCGCCTTCTCATACTATACAATTCCAGTAGGTGGAACCCAACGTTCTGGACACGTCCTTTGACCTACTTTTTTTTTGCCTTACGACATTTTACTATAAGGCTGTCTCCCCTTACGATATTTTTCTGTAAGGCGTAGTAGGTGGAAGGGTACGTTCTGGCGACGTCCTTTGACCTACTTTTCGCGCGCAGTGTTGCCAGCTCCTCACTCGAAAAAATCACCAAGGTTTTTGTTTTTGGATCTAACCTAACCTAAAGCAAGGAGGTGGCAACCTTGCTTGAGGTATTTTCTCGCAGTGTTGCCAACTCCTCACTCGAAAAAATCACCAAGGTTTTTTTTTTGGGTCTAACCTAGCCTAAAGCAAGGAGCTGACAACCTTGCTTGAGGCTTGCCTTACAGTGCATAAAGCAAGGTTGCCAACCCACTGGTACTTTTGCCATAGCCTTTTACAAGAAAAAAAAAGAGAAAGGGAAGAGTTAAACAACCGACAGCTTACCCACAGCCTTTTTTGCTCTAACCTAACCTAAAGCAAGGAGCTGGCAACTTTGCTTGTGCAATCAACCCGGTTGACCGCCCTCAAGTGGAGATCAGCGTTGCCAACTCCTCACTCGAAAAAAAAATCACCAAGATTTTTTTTTGGTCTAACCTAACCTAAAGCAAGGAGCTGGCAATTTTGCTTGTGCAATCAACCCGGTTGACCGCCCTCAAGTGGAGATCAGCGTTGCCAACTCCTCACTCGAAAAAAATCACCAAGGTTTTTTTTTGGTCTAACCTAACCTAAAGCAAGGAGGTGGCAACTTTGCTTGAGGCTTGCCTTACAGCGCATAAAGCAATTTTTGCCAACCTGCACACACTGGGCAAGGAGAGCCGGCACTGCTGTAAAAGAGAGAGAGATGGGTGGATGGCAACGCAGTATGTGTGTGCGTGTGTGTGTATAATATGTAGCATTATTAACTAGAGTGTGTTGGAAACCCACTTACAACTAAAAAAAAATAGAGATGCCAACGTTGGTGTAAGATGAAGAGAGAGAGAGAGAGACCCGTGGCTGGCAACAGTGGTGAGCGAATGCGCCATATCGTAATTTTCCAACTCCGTATATCGTGACCTTTGTAAACCTCTCTCGGGGGAACGATGTGCCACACACACGCGCGCGCGCGCCTGTATTGTGACGCAAACAAACAAATAATAATTGTTGTTTTTTTAGGATACCTGGCCCCTATAACCTCGCGAGGGTGCGTGGTGCCCAACACAGTTCTAATGGCCACGGCTAACAAAGTCATGCCTCTGTAGAGTTTCACGTGTTTTTTTTTTTCTCAAACTTCTATGAAACTCTACAGAGGACCTCCGTAATGCATGCAACGTGTACTAACAACTCTAGTGTTATTTGATGTTGTGTTATTTTTGGATATAGAGTTTTATTGTGAGATATAGATAAAAATAATTATGTTTATTATAATATTTTCTTGATGAAGATGGAGAATATGTGTGTGTTACAAATAAAGTTGCATGCTTTTTTTTCTAGTGTGTGTATGTGTTTTTGATGTTTCGACAGCATCTGAAACGATAAAAAAAGAAATTTTATTGTTAATTTTCACGTGTAAAAACAACAACAAATTTTGTACCATTTCTGATTGTCTCGTGCTATAGTGCAAAAAAAGATATTGTAACTGATAACTAATGAAATTGACATTTGTAACTGATCTGAACTAGTGAAATTTGTATTGTGCTATTGTAACTGATTGTGCTAGTCCAAAAAATTTCTTATTTGTGCAAGAAAAGATGTTAAAAAACTTGTTAAAACTGCTCTGTGACCCTCTCGTTCTTCACGTCGTAGGCGAAGGACTTCTCTGCAATCAGGATGACACTGCATAGGGTATCCTCGGGCAAGGCATCGTGGAACTCGCAGACGACCTTGATGTTGGTTCGATCGTTGACCACAACCTTCTTCCTCTTAGATGTGTTGATGACGGTCATGGGTCTCCGTGCTTTGAACTCGCTGGGCGTGTAGTACATGTCCACGCTTCCCTCGGTCACGCGTTTGTAAGCCGAAAACGCTTCGTAAAGTTTGAGGTAATCGTTTTTGGTCACGTCGAGGTTGTAATTCTCGCGCGGGAACACTTCGTTGCGTCCATTCTTCAGATAAACGTTCTTGATCTTGCAGTCGTCGAACTTGCTGGAATCTTTTTCCTGATTCTTGTCCCTCCCGGTCTGAAAAAGCACCACGACGAAATCTGGCATGTCGAACTGTATGTTGTTGAACTGCGTCGTCACGTCGAATTCCATGTGACTCCCCGACGCCATCTTCTGCACGCACTGGTAACCGTGAAAGTGAATCGGCACCTGCGGACTTTTCAAGATCTCCGCTTTGTACTTGAGGGCGTAGTTCGTTTCGTATTCCACCACCGGCATTCTCAATTCCATGCTCCGGATGACGCACTTGGCTGCTTCGGGTAAAGTGTTGGCTATCGGCGTGGTGCCGTCCGGACCCAAAGTAGCGTATCGCATCAGTGCGTCGTTGTCGTTGGCCGCTCTTCGAAACGTAACGCGCAGTCCTCCCTTCCACATGATCTCCTTGTAGTCCGAGAAGAAACCCGGCAACAGACGCATGGGAAAGAGCACCGTGTGACTTGTCGTCGATATTTTGGTCCCGGCTTCGAATCCCCCGGCCTGGTGGTACGCAGCGTCTGTTTTGGATAATTTCAACGTTCCCACCGCCGTCGACGTGATGCCTGGATAATCTATTCTGTCTATGACGGTGTTGTGTTTCCTCACCTCCACCTTCGAGAACAGGTGAGGCACGAAGTTGTCCACGAGTATCAAGTTTGCTGCTGCGGGAAACGCGTCTCCGCTTTCCTTCTTCACCACGTCGAATTGAAGGTAGAGGTCCGCTCTGTGAGGATGAACGAACCCATCCCCTACGTCCACGTCGTATTCGATCTCCCTGTTCGCTTCGTTGAGATTGGCGAACGTGCGACGGTTGGGAGGGAAAGATTGCAATTCGTAACTTTCGATTTGCTCCATTTTTTTTTCACTATGTGTGTTATTTATTATACGCTGATCTCCACGATGGCGGTGGTCGTTGCACCTGCGAAATCCACCACCTCTCCTTTCTCGTTCGTCACCACCAACTCTATGTCGTCTATGCGGTTGCGACATACTGGAAAATAGATCGGCGAAGAGGGCGTGTAGATGATCGGTTCCATGAACTCGGAACTTGGTTTGAAAGTGGCTATGATTCCCGTCTGCTTGTGACTTCCCAGTAATCCGTCCGAGGATTTCGTGATCATGCCTTCCGCCACGTTGCAGTGAACGTTCAGAGTTTCGATGGCTAGAAATTTATGAATATTGACTGCCGTGTGCTTGATGCCAGCTTCGAGTTTGGTGTTGTTCTCGAAACCTAAAAGTTCTCCCATGGTGCCCAGGTCCACGGTCTCCGTCGCGGATAGGATTTCCACTCTGTGCGTGACCGAATTTTGAGAAAGGTATGTGCCTTTGGGTAATTGAGCTTGCAAAGTGGAAAGATTGTATTGTCCTGGCGTGACGACGATGTGTTCGCTTCCGACGCTAATTTTGTTGTTGTGCTGCGTAACGTTAGGTATGAGGTACATGCTGTAGAATGCACGCAGAGCCACGGATTTAGGATAGACGATGTCGTCGTGCAACGTGAGTTTCAAGATCGAAGATTCGCTCGTAAGATGGAACACGCCCATCCTAGTGATGCTGTTTGAGGTTCCACAATGCTTTCTGGAAATCCTCGATCGTAGGGTTATTTATTTTAGAGAGAAACGCGAGCATGGAGAGGCAGAGATGACCGCAGTTCACGTCTCCGAAATTTTGAATGCGTTCGTCGTTGTAGTATATAGAGGTTTTGTTCGTTTTCAGATAATGAATTAAATTTGTAGGTGGAACACCTCCGAAAGAATCGAAAACGAATGCTTTATCATCATTTTTGTGGTAACATATCCAATGCGTGCCTGGATTTTCTTGACCGTCCAAGTTGACTACTCCGCATTCTCTTCTTTTAACGCTTGAAGGTAACGAGTCGGACATGAAAACTCCTCTGAAGTGTTTGATTCGTAACGGTTCGATCAGAGATTCAATGTCTCGGTTGGTGAGTGCTGTTGTTTCTTTTTTTTAAACTTTTTCATCACGCCCTTCCCCTTTTTCTTCTCCATGGCCAGATTGTGACGTTTCTGTTCTTCCAATTCCGCCTTGTTCTTCTTCGAGTCGATGACGGTTTTTGCGATGGCGGCGCTTCCGCCGGCCAAACTTCCAACGGCCCCCAATGCTGCCAGGATGGCCGGGATGCTGAATATGAAACCTCCGATTTTTTGCTGTTTCCGCGAACGCTGCAAGCGTCTCAATTGAGGTGTGCTGAGAAGTAATTTCATTCCGTGTCCTTTCGTCAAGCAAGAACGTTTCTTCTCGCGTTGTTTCTTGGTGAGTAACCCATCGAGGGCACCTAGATTTTTAAGATTGGAGTATGGTATCTGGTACACGACACCCTTGGGCTTCATGTTGATGCTCTATGTGTTATTTTCACGGTATGTTATTTATATATATATTCTGAGATTTTTTCTTGTGTAGTTTTTTTTACGGTATGTTATTTATATATTTTCAAGGCCTCGCAGTCGTTACACAAATTCTATTACGTGCTTCGTTTTCTTGCCAAGAAGTTCCTTTGTCCCCTTGTACACGATTCGAGTTTTGTTCTCGATTAAAATAGATAGCTTCTCGTCGGATAACATGTTAGCGTATCGATCTGGTAAAAATAGACTGTATTGTGCGTTGAGCAACAGGCGTACCTTGGGACCATACTGGGTAGAAACGATTGAACCGGAACTTATCGTGTAAGGTTTGTCGACTTCCAATTCCTGAATTTTTACATACTCGACTGACAAATTTAGCATTTGTTTTAATGCTTGGAGGTCACTTATTTTTTCAGTTGTCATATCAAAAAAAAATTTCAGAGTGTTAGAGAGAAATTTAATTGTTTTTTTTTCACGATGTGTGTTATTTATATATACCGAAGATTATTTTTTTTCACGATGTGTGTTATTTATATATCAAGTTTTTTTTTTGACACGTATATATATTATTATTTTTTTAACAGAGGAAGAAAGTCCGTGCTTCGGAAAACGCGATGATGTGCGTGATGATATCTTCCGTCTCCTGCTTAGACTTGCGCCAATCTACTGTGTACCGTCTTCTTCCCTGCCTTGCCTCGTGCAATTCATCTAACCTCTCGTTTAATTTTTCCCCTGCAGCCGAAAACAGAATGTTGAGATCACCACACCTCAGGCCGCTGATCTCCCGAAGATGGTCCTTGAGAACCATTTCACAAGGGATGCGAAATTCCGGCGTTGTTTTTGCCATGATTACAAGTTTCCCTACATCTCTGTTTACTACTTTTTTGAATATTTTAGATAGTAGCTCGGGTGGCAAATCAGTTATACGAGACATGTTGTTATTATTATTATTTTTTACTCTATGTTATTTATATACCCCACCCCAATTTTTGTTTCGTGTTCATGGCGATGGTGGTACCCAGTGCGGCGACCCGTTCACCCAGCGATGCGTCTCTGCTCACGAACCTTTTGAAAGCTGCGTGCTCTAACTTTCTGTCTGCTTCGTGACGTGCATCCAGATCCGTCTGCGTGGTGTTGTAAGCGATGTCGTGATCTTTGCATGCGGCGTCCAACGGATTCACACCCTTGTCTCCTCTCTCCAATCTTTTCTCGAGTTTGGTACCCGGTCCGCAGTACTGGTAGCCAGGTAGATGCATCTCGAAAGGTAACTTGTTGATGATGTCGTTCACGAGTCCCTTTCCTTCGGCCACGTTCCAAAATTTCGGAGGCAGCGTGTTGATGATTTTGATCAGGTAACCTATGCCCTTGTCGTCGTTCACGATGAAGTTGGAAAGTTTCGTGCTGATCATGTCCACGATGCCAACCTTCTCGTTGTAGAAATTACGGTTGCCTGCATTCTCTTCGCCGGCTATCACCAACAATCGGTCCACGAGCTTCCTAACGTCGTCCACCCAAACGAATTTTTTGGGTAACGTGTTGTAGCGTTTGACGCCGCTGCCTGTTTTGACCTGGTTCCAAATCGGTTTGATGAGATTCCTGTACTTCTCACCACTGCTCGATTTCACCCTATTCTGCGAGGCGTCGTTGTTCTGGTACAAGGCATCCGTCATGATCAGAATTTCCTTGTAACTTTGGTAATCTTCGTCGGTGTAATCTTTCGGCTGCTTTTTGGCGACGAGTTCCCACAGTCCCACCGTACCCGGATACCTGGTCCAACTATCCTTGTCGTCTAAATTGACTTTAATGTCGTTGCCTTCGAAGGTCACCTTCGATTTCCCAATCTTCCACACCACACCACCGCCTTCGCTGGTTTCCATGCTGGGATACAATCCGAACACTTCATCCTTGTCGAATTTCCCCGTGCTCAGGTAGTCTCGTGCCAAAGGTCCCAACTCGATTTTATCCGAAGACGACGTGCTACCAATGGCTCGACGTCGTGCCGGTGCATCCTTCAGTTCGAATGGTGTCGAAGGAATGCTCGAAATGGGCGTGGGTACAGCATAACTTTTAGCTGCGAGCGGCACGAGTTCGTTGATCAAATTTTTATTTTGTTCCGTGACACTTTTAATTTCTTTACCTAGACCGCTGATGGCATCGATCACAGGTTGATCCTGACGTTTCTTCTCTTCGTAGAATCCGCGATTCTCGGATTTCCAACCTTTGAAGCGTTTCGCGAGGTAATCGCGAAGCTTGAGATTTTCGTCTTCGATTTTTCGTTTCGTCAGTAGTGGTATTTATGATAGGGACAGTGCCGGAAAGTATGAACCCCCCTCAAGCAGATTTGCTTATACTTAAAACAAGCTCAACATGCCCACATGAGCTTTTTGCTCAAGTGTGGAACCCCGTATAATCCAAGATTTTTGTGAAAATGCCCTCGGGAATTTCTCGGAAAGTATGAACCCCCTCAGATTGATTTGTCTATACTTACAAAAGGCACTTCTGTGAGATTGATGTCCATAAACCTGTCAAAAATATGCCCCTCTTGATATTTTTTTTGGCCACACTTAAAACTAGGCCAAAAATGCTCATAAGAGCTACCCATATACACACACACATACACACACACACACACACATACATATTTACTTCTGGTTTAAGTTCAATTGGACACCAGCCTCAATTTGCATATCTAATATTAAAACAATGTAATTCTTCTAGAATTGCTCCGTGACTCTCTCATTTCTTACATCATAAACATATGATTTTTCACCTATGAGAATGACACTACAAATGGTGTCTTCAGGTAATGCCTCGTGGAATTCACAGATAATTTTAATATTTGTCCTGTCATTAACCACAACTTGTTTCCTTTTTGAAGTGTTGATTACAAACATGGGTCTCTGTTTTTTGAATTCATCTGGTGAGTAATACATATCAGTACTGCCAGTAGTGACACGCTTGAAGGAAGAAAATGCCTCATATAATTTAAGAAAATCATCCTTGGACATGTTTAAATTATAATTTTCTCTAGGAAATACCTCATTTCTGCCATTTTTAAGATATATGTTCTTGATGTTGCAGTTATCAAATTTACTTGAATTTTTTTCCTGATTATTGTGTCTTCCAGTCTGAAACAGTACCACCACAAAATCAGGCATGTCATATTGAATACTGGAGAATGAATTTGTAGCATCAAACTCATAATATGTGCCAGTTGCAGGCTTCTGTACACATTGATATGTATAAAATTGCAGAGGAATCTGTGGATTTTTTACTATATCAGCTTTGTATTTAAGAGCATAACTGGCCTCATATTCAACAACAGGGATTCTTAGCTCCATAGTCTGAATAATGCATTTGCCTTCATCAGGTAGGGTATTGGGCAGAGCTTCTCCTGTAGGGTTTATTGCACTGTACCTCATCAAAGCATTATTATCATTGGCAGCTCTTCTAAATGTAATTCTTAACCCGCCCTTCCACATAATATCTTTGTAATCCGAGAAGAATCCTGGCAACAGGCGCATGGTGAACAGCACTGTGTGGTTTTTAGATAATATCTTATCACCAGCCTCAAATCCACCGATTTTGTAGTATGAAGCTTCGGTTTTGGATAATTTTAGTGTGGCCAAAGCTGTGGAGGTAATGCCGGGATAATCTATTCTGTTTATAACAACGCCATGCTTTCTGATCTCAATTTCAGAGAACAGATGCGGCACAAAATTGTCCACCAATCTTATATTTGAATTTGCCGGATAATCTGTTCCATCCAGCTTTACAACATCAAATTTGATGTATAGATCTGCTCTGTGGGGGTGTATAAATCCATCCCCTACATCAAGATCAACCTCAATCTCTGTGTTGGGTTGATTTAAATTTGCAAATGTCCTCCTGTTTGGGGGGAATGATTGTAGCTCATAACTCTCAATATTTTCCATTGTATGTATTTTTATTTAAATGTTAATCTCTATGATTGCAGTTGTTGGGGCTCCAGCAAAATCAACTAATTCTTCTTTTTCATTAGTGACCATCAATTCAATATAATCTATTCTATTATGGCACACAGGAAAATATAATGTTGGGGATGGATTGTAGATGATGGGCTCCATAAATTCGGAATTAGGTTTGAATGTTGCAATGATGCCAGTTTGTTTGTGAGTGCCTATGCCATTTGATTTGGTGATCATACCCTCAGCCACATTACAGTGAAAATTCAGAGTCTCTATGGCTAAGAATTTGGGTATATTCATAGCAGTGTGTTTGATGCCTGCTTCAAGTTTTGTGTTGTTCTCAAAGCCTAACAGCTCTCCTATAGTACCCAGATGCACTGTTTCTGTAGCAGACACAATCTCTACTCTGTGAGTGACAGAATTTTGACTTAACACTACACCTCTGGGTAATTGAGCATTTAGAGTGGACAGATTATACTGCCCTGGAGTGATGACAATTTTTTGATCCCCTACTGCAATTTTGTTGTTGTGGTGTGTAATATTAGGGATTAGGTACATGCCGTAAAATGCTCTGAGAGCTATTGTTTTGGGATACACTATGTCATCATGCAATTTGAGTTTCAATATTGAATTTTGGCTGGTGAGATGGAATACCCCCATGATGTTTCAGATACCACAAGGCTTTTTGAAAATTTTCAATTGATGGTTTATTTATTTGAGACATATATCTGAGAACAGATAAACACAAATGTCCACAATTAACATCTTTGAAGTTTTGAACACGGGCATTATTGTAATAAAGATTAGGTGATTTTAAATATTTTACTAAATTTTCAGGTGGAACACCTGCAAATGAATCAAACACAAATGCCTCATTTTTTAAATATTTAAGATAACAGATCCAGTGAGTGCCCTGATTTTTGTACTCATCCAAATTAACAATGCCACACTCTTTCTTGAGTGGTTGCTCTGGTAAAGAATCAGACATGTACACACCTCTAAAATGTTTGATGCCCAGTGGCTTGATCAAAGCTTCAATATCTTGGTTTGTAAGCGGCTCTTGTTTTTTTTAAACTTATTCATGGCTCTCTTAACACCTTTGCCTTTTTTCTCCATGGCCAGGTTATGGCGCCTCTGCTCATCTAATTCTGCCCTATTTTTCTTGGCATCTATTACTGTTTTTGCTATGGCAGCTGATCCCCCAGCCAAGCTCCCAACAGCCCCGAGAGCAGCTAAGATGGCCGGGATAGTAAATATGAAACCCCCCACATGTGATTTTTTCCTGGATTGTTGTAACTTTTTTAATTGGGGGGTACTAAGCAACAATTTCATACCATGTCCCTTTGCAAGACAAGAGCTTTTTTTCTTGCGCTGCTTTTTGGTCAAAAGGCTATCAATAGTTTTAAGAGATTTAAGACCTGCATAAGGTATTTGATACATAACACCCTTGGCTTTCATTGTAGGTTTATTATATACATATTCACAGCCCCCACCCCAGTTTTTGTTTGGTGCTCATAGCTATGGTGGTTCCCAATGCTGCTATTTTTTCACTTAAAGAAGCATCTTTGCTTACAAATCTACCAAATGCAGCCTCTTCTAATTTCTTGTCTGCAACATGTCTCTTGTCAAGATCAGAATGTGTGTTGTATGCTATGTCATGGTCTCTACAAGCAGCATCTAAAGGATTAACACCAGGATCCCCTCTGTTTAATCTATGATCCAATTTTGTGCCTGGACCACAATACTGATAGCCTGGAATGTGTAGTTCAAATGGCAACTTGTTTATAATGTCATTAACCAACCCCCGGCCCTCAGAAATATTCCAAAATTTAGGTGGTAGAGTATTAATAATTTTTATGAGATATCCAATCCCTTTAGGGTCATTCACTATAAAATTAGACAATTTTGTGCTTAACATGTCCATAATTCCAAACTTTTCATTGTAAAAATTGTGGTTGCCAGCATTTTCCTCCCCAGCTATCACCAATAACCTATCTACAAGTTTCCTGACATCATCAACCCACACAAATTCTTTAGGCAGGGTGTTGTATTGTTTGATTCCACTGCCAGTCTTGATCTGTGACCATATGGGCTTGATTAAATTATTGTATTTTGCTCCACTGCTCGACTTAACCCTTTTTTGTGTGGGATCATTGTTCTGGTATAGAGCATCTGATTTTATTAATATTTCTTTGTAATCCTCATAATCTTGATCTGTATAGCTGCCAGGCCTTTTCCTAGTCATCAGTTCCCACAATCCAGGTGTGCCGGGATATTTAACAAAACCACCTTTTTCTCCGAGACGAGATTCTGAATAAACAATTATATCATCCCCCATAAATGTTACTCTGAAATTGCCAATTCTATGAATGATGCTCCCATCAAGCTCTGTGTCAGCATATAAGCCAAACACCTCATCTTTGTTGTCTTTAGGTGTGGTTAAATATTTTTGAGCAAGAAGACCCAATTCAATAGGATCCTGAGTAGCTTCAATTCTTCGAGGAGGAATAGGACTAGGTGTATGAATACTGGAAAGTGGGGTGATTGGATAATCTAATATGTTCCTAGCAGCTACAGGTACAAGCTCTGTGATCAAATCTTGATTTTGCTCTGTAACAGTTTTGATATTTTTACCTAATTCACTAATAGCATCAATAGTAGGCTGTTCTGTTTGTTTGTGTTGTTCATAAATTCCTCGGTTCTCTGATTTCCATCCCTTAAATCTTTTTACAAGATAATCTCTTAATTTAAGATCATCAATAATTGGCCTTTTCATGGTTATTTATATATGTTTCAATGTCTAGAAAATTGTTAATTTTATTTCTGTATTTGCCACTATTAGGTTTTCTTGTCATATCAATTGTGACAAACCCATAACTGTCCTGGTTCCAGCACCTACTGCAAAACTTGGAAAAATCATTGTAGCTCAAGTCCCCACCTACATATTCATCATGTATGTGTTTGAGGTTGGTATGATCTTGATGAAACACACATATAAAATTGCTGTTGTCTCGGATCAGCTGCTTCGGTATTTTAGAAAAAGTCTGTGCCAGGTAGAAGCAATCAATGTTTTTGTGTCGGCCCTGTGTAAAGAAATTCCTAACCTTGTTTTGATTATCCAGTATAACGTCATCAAACACAACTACAGAATTATCGAGACATTCGTGAAGTGGCTTAACATCTGATTCAAAAGTGGCTATATCCAATTCATCATATAGCTTCATCAGCTGCTGATATTTTAATTGTTCCAAGCTCTTAGAGAAGATATACAAGTGCCTGTTTTTCCATTCTAACCAGTTGGGTGCCAATAAAAAATTATCAACCATTAGTGTAGTTTTACCACAAGCAGATGGCCCAACAATAAGACACCTAATATTTTCAGGCAGCAATTTTCCATTTCTCTTATTCTGTTGTTCAGGTTCTGGCAGCCTCTTTATAACATCCCAGGTGCTCATATTATTATTTTGTTTGCATCGATCCAGCTGTGTTCTGGGAGTCCTAGCCATTTGACAAGTAACTTGTTGCCTTTTCTGCGGATGATTTTTTCTATGAGATATGTGTCAGGCTGTTTAGTTTTGCTGAGCTCTTGTTCATAGAATCTGCCTTTGAGAATTTCTCCTCGGTGATCTTTTATTATATATGTGTTAAGGGTCCCGGGTTTAACTTGAACCACTGTAAATAATTCAGTGCTCCAGTTTCTTGTAAAGCCTCTTTTGAATAAGTGCTTATATTTGCTGATTCTTACTTGATCACCCACCCTGTATTTGGCCTTTCTTGTTGTTGGCTGGTATCTAGGATAATAAACAGTCCTGATCAATTTTTGCTCATCAGATGAAGTTACTTCAGAGGGTTTCATGTTGATTGTGGAATGGACCGAGTTGTTATATTTATGTAGAAGTTCTGGAAGAATATTAATCCATTTATAATTACCTTGGAGGGTAAATTGTTTATACATAAGATTTTTTAGGGTTCTGTTGAATCTCTCTACAATTGAGGCTTTGAGATCACTGTAACTCGAATAATGTTTTATTGACTGGCTTTTAATAAATTGTTGGAACACAGAATTATAAAATTCTTTGCCATTATCTGTTTGCAAATAGCGCGGTGATCTTCCACTCTGATTGATGATTGTCCTGAAGGCTTCTGTAACACATTTTCCAGTCTTGGATTTGAGTGGAACAGCCCAGGCAAATTTTGAAAATGTATCTATTACAGTGAGTAGATACTTGTAGCCCTTGTTGATTTTGTCTAAGTTTTTCAACTGTCCACTTGACAACTCAATCAAGTCGCTCTGCCATAAATCATCTATGCCCTTTGTGACTACTGGGAGTCTCTTAAAATGATGTCTGGCTTGTCTGTGTAATTCATCAACAATAATTTGTCTAGACATAATATGAGAACAAGAATATTGCAACTATGGGGTGTTCAGCAGCTGAGACTGCAGGATTTTCTAAATATAATTTGTCCCCTATTTGTATTTTAAATTCCAAAGTGCCATCATCTTCAGTATAGGCTGTTTCTAATGTATTGGGGTCTGTAAAATCCTCTAACTCTACACTGGTGATTTTTGGTTTGTTGTCAGCATTTGTTATTGATAAGGTAGGGTAGTGGTGTGCCTGTGGCTGATGCCAATATTTGATCTTGATTGGTCTCAGTGTGCCCCCAACAAAAAACTGGTAATAAAATTGTGCAGGGGACAGCATATATATTTTGCCACCTGGTGTAAATGGTGAATCATATTCTTTGTTGGGGATGCTGTACAATTCAAGAATTACTGTATGTTTTGGATTCTCAATTATGCCGGTTATTTCTTTTTCTGCTGTAAGCAATCTGCTTGTTACAGATTCAAGGTGCTCATTGATGGTCCTAACAACATCATCATGGCCTGGCTTGATTTTTATGTCCACAACAAGTTTCTTGTATTGTTGCACAATCTCTTGAAGCTGGGTGGCAAAAACAGACAAAGCATTTGCTTGATTGGATTCCATGGTCCCTAGCTGTTGCTTGATATTAGCTACAATTTGTTTCAAATTTTCAATAACTGCCAATTTTGAATTTTGAGCAGTAAGATCATGGACCTGTCTTCTGATATCCTCAAACAGGGCATGCAGTTCATTAATATGTTGATTAGTTGGTAGAGTGGCCACTGTCTGAGTGAGTTGTTTGATCTCTGTCTGGATATTCTTGATATCTTCTGATTTCAATATCCTATTCACTGCCCTCTTAATATTTTTAAGTTCCTGTGATGTAGGCAGATTTGATACTGTATTTTGCAAAGATTCAAGTGCCAATTTTACATTGTTTAATTCAGAAGCATCAGCCACATTTTGCATAGCATTTTGGAGCAGGGCTATGTCTGCCTGAGTAGGTGTTGATTGTTGTAAAATTTCAAGTTTTGTTTGGATATCATCAATCAAATGATGAAAATGAGATAGCTCAGATTCAGTGTTGAGGTTTTCAAGCTTTGTGATCTGTTGCTGGACACTAACAAGAGTATCTACAATACCAGGCAGGCGGGATTCTTGTACATTTGCCAAATCACTTTGCACTGCTGCTATTGTACCTTCAAGATGGGTTATGGTACTTTGAATTTTTCCAAAATCTTCATATGTTTCAAGTTGCAGCTTAATGTTGGCAACACTCCGAGTTATTGCATTCAAAGCATCAGAAGATGGCAAATTGTTCATAAAATTTTCAAGTGTCTCAATTTTTTCTTTAACCTCGGCTATGGCATTGTGCAGAGGATCCAGATTAGGTATCTGGAGTGATTGAATCTGTTCTCTTAGAGTGGAAATCACTAGATCAAAATCTTCTTGTGATTTTATGCTTTTGACAATTGTTTGGAGCTGTGCCTGGACATTATTTATCTGCTCTTCCAATTGCTGTTTCAATTGCTCAGAATTGGTGGCCTGGGTCTTAAATTTGGCTTGAAGAGCTGCTACAGCTTCTTCCAAACTTTGAAAATTATCTAATGTGGCCAGATCAGTATATTTCTGAAGCAGAACTTTGAGTTCAGAATCAATTTTAAGAAGAGGGTCCATGCATTGTGATTGTAAATTTGTAATTTCTAATTGAAGACTGGCATTGAGTGTGGTTTGTAAAGCTTGTAAATCACTTCTTAATTTCTTGACTCTGACATCAAGCATAAGAATCTCATCACTGTGATCTTCATGCCTTGTATGGCCAAATATATCATTAGGCATTTTTGTTTTAATGGTTATTTATTATAGAGTATCTGATTCTTAATTCTATAAAAAGGGGTATAAGCTTGTCATAAGATCCAGGGACCTCAATATATAAGCAGTCACCAGCAGAAACAGTATATACAGTGCCAGAAATCATGTTTGAGTGCTTAATTCTATAAATATTTCTCCCTATTGAAATCTTGACATCACCCTCAGGGGTTGTAATAAATTGCAATTGCCCACCTACAGGTAATTGGTAATGATTTAAATTATTGTTAAATATGTACAATGTTTTGCCTGTTTCATCATCATTATCTGTAAGTATGCTGTTCAGATGAATAATTAACAAGCCACTCAGTTTAGACAGCATATCAGAAGAGGGTTGTGGTGTTGGCAGCTCCATAATAGCCTGTTTTTTGAACCCAAATAAGTTCATAGGCATGTTTATTTATTTCAAATCATGCTCTGTAATTGGGCATTGATTCCCATTTTTCAAATCACAATGCCCCCAAGGTAAAGTATGTATGTCACATGATAAAATGTATCTCTTATCATCATGTGGGTCCAGGGCCACTTTTGTTACAATATTTGAAGTCAAGAAGTGATCCTCACTCTGAATTCTATTTTCTGATGTTCTGATTGAACTCTGGGATTTGATGCAATTTTCATAATCTTCAAATTGGAGATCTTTGTCAACAGTCACTTTGCCAATGCCCTTGGCTTTTTTGGCAACAGCGCCACTACATGTTTCAAAAGTGTACATCTTGGCACTTAACCCAGCAAATTTCACAATAACATCACCAAGTGTCTCATCTTTTAACTTGCCAGGCACCTTTTTGTTGTGGTGGTGTTGAATTATTGTATGTTCACTGGTATCAAAGTATTGAAACAATTCAGGCTGTGATATATCTTGATAAACATCTTCTGTTTGAATATCAAGAATAAAACTATCCGTGTCCATGTACAATAATTTTACACGATCACCATAAAAAGGTTTCAGCACATCATAATACAATATTAACATATGTAATTTGGACAATTCCAATATCACAGCCCCTACATAAATAGGTTTATCAAATTTGATCTTTGTTTTTTTCATGTTGAAAAGTGCCATGTGCTCATCATAAATTCTTCTGTAATTGAAGTTGGGCTTTGCAATCAATTTTTTGCTCCGGCTGGGGTCAGTAATTATTTTAACATCGGTATGTTTTCTGACATTTTCAATAGTTTTGCCATACACTGAATTCACCATCAATTTAAACAAGCCCTTATCAAATTGGCTCTTTGCAGATGTTCGAAGCTCTGTGTTTGTATCAATATATGGCTTCAACCATTCTGAGTGCCTGAACCTCAAGACTTTTCTAACTTTGGTCACTTGAACACCATGTTTCATCAGGAACTGGAGGTTTTTGTAATATGTGACATATCCCTGTTTCGGCTCCAGAGTCATCATGAGCTTCTTCTGTTTAGAGCCAGGTGAGCACTGAACCTCGGGAATTGGGGGCAGATCAGAAAATTTTTTGTGCAAATGATCTGGAATTGTCAGATCAACCTCTAAGAAGATGCCATAGTCACTGTCATCAAAATCCTTAAGATCTTTAATATTGAAATCTTCAACCCACTCAAGCCCTGCATATGGCAGTTTTTGCATCATGGCATGACCATAGAGGCTGTTTGCATCTACATACACTATATAATTTGATGGCAGTGCTGGATCATAATCAGGCATATATTTGTTATTTGCTCTGGCATATCTCTGAGAACATTGCACCATCCCTCCTCTTATACATTGCTCCATAAACAGATACATATCTTGATCGTGGATCAGATCCAATAGCTTTTTGGTGTTGAAAAACATTGCGGCCCATGCTAGACCCGGGGCACTGTAAAAATACACTGGGTCCAGTTTATAATTTTGCATAGAAGATTTTCTGAATGCCTGCAATATATCAGCTAAGAGGGTGACATCAAGTTTCAAATATGCCATGTGATAATCACCAAATGTCTTGCATTTTAAATTGTTCCACATCAACTGAGCATGGTGATAATCTTCATCAGTGATTCCAGATCCTCTGATTTTGCTGTAAAAATCTTCTTGTGGTGGCAGGGAACACTCATCAAATTTAGAAAAATCTGTAACATAGTCATATGGATATACACCCTTCCGCCTAATTAATTTCAGGTCCTGATTTGGAAACGAGGCACGTGTGATTTTGAATTGATCATCAGATAATTGAGTGGCCAGTGTAGCCAGGCTAGCAGATAAAAATCTGTAAGAATCAAGAAATCTTATGTGAATAGGAACACCATCAACTTTAATTATTTTGCTAATAGATATATATTTCTCATCATTTTCAGCTAAAATATTTAAATTCTGCTTGTCAAACCCCTCGTACCTGATCAGATGATGGAAATCATAATTGGATGCTCCATGGCAAAATATGGGGATAAATCTTGGTCTCTTGATCTTAATATTGCAGCTATTACACAGGGCCATTAAGAATTTACCATCTGTATGAGAATGGTGATGAACCTTGATATTTGTATCTGAAAATTCAGAATCACATACCGGGCATTTTTCTGCATTGTTGAAATCTTCAATCTGTTTCTCTGTTAAAGGCAACATAGGCTTTGATTTTAATAACATATTAGATGCTATGTCACGGCACTCATTTTCTATTCTATGTGCAAATATTTTGATGGCATCTGGTCCCATGTATGAATCTTTTTTAGTAACAACACCATCCCGTATAACTACATAACAAAAGCTGGAAGGTTCATGTACCTGGTATGGTGTATTTGAAGATTCATCAGGATCTGGATTGCAGAATGCAAGAGGTTTGACGTTCGATTCAAAATCACAGACAATATATGCTGGGTGTTCCAACAAGGCTTCAAACTTTTTGAATTTGCAATTTTCACTTGGATTGGGCATCACCATATGAACAGGTTTATGGTTCCCACAGTATTTCAGATGCTCAATTAACTTGTTTTTGGCAATTTCTGTATTACATTCAGGAACCCTATTTACCATTTTTTGACCATCAAATACAGTTAAACATCTTCTGCACAACTTAAATATTCTATTAGATTTGTCTAGTTGTGTTCTGACTATAGCTTCAAGATTATGTATCAGAGTGTAATGATATGTGCTATCCCCTTCAATTAAGAGCAGATCAATCGGAACAGCAGATTCATCATCAAGTGTACTGATTCTGAGAGGTGCTATCGGGCAATTGCCAGTGGAACAAGTAAATACATTAATAGATAATTGTTTGCCATTGATGTGCCTGGCCTTTTTTTCAAATTTATCAATATTCTGAACAAGCATTGGATATTCTAAACTCTCCATTGCATCGTCAAAATCATGTTCATGCTGTTTGTAATAACTTATTCTCTGAGGATTCCTTGAAACTGGATACAAAGCAGCTAATATACACCACAAAAAGCATTTCGCGTCATTATTTTTTATATTGACCACGGCTCTTTTGTTTTTGATATTAGCAGGTAATGGCACATATGTAGATCCTTGTAATGGTCTGAATTCAGAAATATTAACATATAACTTGTGTGATGAGCCGCATAGGGTCCATCCAGACTCTTTTGCAGCAAATTCAGAGTGTTTAATATTCAATTGATTTATCAACCTGCTTATTATTTTGTCTGAATTTGAATTTGAATATACAGGTATAGTTTCTGTTATGTGGGGCTGTGTAAATTTTATGCCATTTGGTTTCTTATATTGTACAAACAATTTGAGGGAGAGCTTATAAGAGCCATTTTGTGCATTTAGAATTGCCTGCAGATCAGAATTTATACTGTTCAAGAAATTCTCAATGCCACATCTTGGCTCTGATACAAACCGGTAATCCCTTAATTGGCCGTTAAAACTGCTAAGGATAGGTAGTGCATAGCGTGGCTGCTTTGCTGCTCTGGCATTAAGAGGTGGTTCGTGCCTTCTTTTCAGACCAGATGTAGATGGTTGAGGGGGCAATGTTGATGACTGTGCAGAGCAAGTATCTTTATGTGTATATGTGAAGTATTGCATGCTGTATTTTCTATTGCATTTGGGGCAAATTTTTGTGGGAGTTCTGTATTTGTCTGGGTTACAAATTTTTTGGTGTCTGGCCCAATTGGGGCTGGATATATTTTTATTGCATTGATTACAATATTTTTGATTCGGCATTTTTGTTGTTGTTTATTATATACAATTTCCTGGGTTTCAATTCAAAACTTTATACTGAATAAAAAATATCAGTTGGGTTCAGCACTGTGCTTTGTATGTGTGTGTATGTATGTATGTGTGTATACACTTAATATTTTTGGCTTTGGTATTTATATACAATTTCTTGGGATTCAAATCAAAACTCTATGCTGGATCAGTTGAGTTCAGTGCAGACAAAAAAAACTGCATAGCTCTATGTCAATTAGTTCTTGAGATTTTGTATTTAGGAACCACTTTGGCCCCCCTGCCAAAAATTGGCTTTTATTGCATCAGTGTATATTGTCTCTATGACCTTACTTGGGTTATTCCGCCAAATTATATGCTTCAAGTCTCCTATACTTTGGTGGAGCCTGTTCAGGTTCTGCCCCCCACTTGTGGGTTCCACTGCCGATCCAGCAATGGTGAAGAATCTGCACTGTGCCCTGGCTTTTATAGTTTTACAGAGCCAATAGAAACACTGCTTATTTAAACCAATCAGAAAACACCACATTAGCACATTATGTCATAACTATTTAATCAATTAATGCAATAGAAGTGGACCGGGAAGTAAATATGTATGGATGTGGGTAGGTGTGTATGGGGGTGGGTTGGAGGTGTATTCAGAAACATGAGCTATTCTTTAACATTTTTGCCGAAGTACTTTCTTCTGAGTGTATCCCGTTTTTCTGCTGAGCGTACATGCAATCCATACCGCAGCGCCATGCCTCACCGCGGCGGTGGAATTGTCTGGAACTAATCGATGTCAATAGGGAGAACCGCGCTGCGGCGATCAGTTGATAGGGAGAAATTACAGGCAATAGGACTCCCGTGCCAAGTATCGATCCCACCGCTTTGGGGCCGTCATGCGCACATATTGTTCAAGTATTGATCTTATACCCTCTCGGTGCTTGATTTTATATATGAATAGATTACAACAAATAAACTGAATGTAACAAATGCAAAATATCCCAGTTTCAATTCAATCCATTTATCTGAATCGAAGAAACCAACAATTCACATATCCCCATATCATTGTATGCTTGCCCTATTGGTACCTCTTTTGCTGTTGTGCAATTTTCTTGAAGAGGCAATTTTATTGAAAAAACCTAATAGAACAAGATACAGCGGTATGAGAAATATGTGAATTAAAGATATTTTAGTAATATACGACGTCTTAAGAAAGGCATATTCAGCTCCAAAGTACTTTGTCTAATGCTTGCTACCATTTCCCTATTACTGGCAAAAAGAGTTAAAAATATTGACATAATGAAAAAAATTGACTTGTTCCCAAGTGTTCACCGAGTTCAGACATTTGCACATAGATGGCCCTGTTGTTGTTGCTTATTTTTTTGGAATATCTCTAAAACAGGCAAATTTTGTTTACTGTTTTCTACAATTGGCAGTACTAACATGTATTATACACCATATGCAGTGTTATTCTCATAGGTGAAAAATCATATGTTTATGATGTAAGAAATGAGAGAGTCACGGAGCAATTCTAGAAGAATTACATTGTTTTAATATTAGATATGCAAATTGAGGCTGGTGTCCAATTGAACTTAAACCAGAAGTAAATATGTATGTGTGTGTGTGTGTGTGTATGTGTGTGTGTATATAGGTAGCTCTTATGAGCATTTTTGGCCTAGTTTTAAGTGTGGCCAAAAAAAATATCAAGAGGGGCATATTTTTGACAGGTTTATGGACATCAATCTCACAGAAGTGCCTTTTGTAAGTATAGACAAATCAATCTGAGGGGGTTCATACTTTCCGAGAAATTCCCGAGGGCATTTTCACAAAAATCTTGGATTATACGGGGTTCCACACTTGAGCAAAAAGCTCATGTGGGCATGTTGAGCTTGTTTTAAGTATAAGCAAATCTGCTTGAGGGGGGTTCATACTTTCCGGCACTGTCCCTATCATAAATACCACTACTTTCGTCATAACGTTTATTTATATACGTCGTTTCTCACAACGTTGCAACGTTTAGAAAGTCGTTGATTTTGTTTCTGTATTTTCCGTCGTTGGGTTTCCTCGTCATGTCGATCGTCGCGAATCCGAAATCGTCACCGTTCCAGCAAGTAGAGCAGCAGCCTTCCGAAAATTGATTGTAGTTCATGTCTCCGCCTACGTAGTCATCGTACGCGTGCTTGAGGTTGGTGTGATCTTGACGAAACAAACATATAAAATTAGCGTTGTCGCGTACTAACTGTTTTGGAATTTTGGAAAACGTTTGAGCTAGGTAAAAGCAATCCATTCCTTTGTGACGACCTTGCGTGAAAAAGTTGCGAATTTCATTTTGATTTTCCAGGATGGCGTCGTCGAACACGACGACTGAATTTTCACGACAATCGTCGAGTGGTTTTATTTCCGAGGCGAACGTTGCAATGTCCAGACCATCGTACAGTTTCATCAGTTGCTGGTATTTGGATTGCTCCAAACTTTTCGAGAACACGTACAGGTGCCTGTTCTTCCAATCTAACCAATTCGGTGCGAGGAGAAAATTGTCCACGAGCAGTGTCGTTTTCCCACACCCCGAAGGACCTACGATCAGACAGCGGATGCTGTCGGGAAGCAACTCACCGTTCTTTTTCTTCGTTTGACTTTCCGGATCCGGTAGACGCTTCACCACGTTCCACGTACTCACAAGATCACTTCGTTCGCGTCGATCCAACTCTTTTCCGGAAGTCCCAGCCATTTGACAAACAGTTTGTCACCTTTCCTACGCAATACTTTCTCGATGAGGTACGTGTCGGGGTGTTTCGTTTTAGAGAGTTCCTCTTCGTAAAATCTTCCTTTCAAAATCTCGCCGCTACTATCTTTTATTATATACGTGTGTCGGTTTCCGGGGAAAACTCGAACCACCGTAAAGAGTTCCGTGCTCCAGTTTCGTGTGAAACCCCTGTCGAACGTTCGCTTCAATTTACTGACCCTCACCTGGTCTCCAATTTTGTATTTAGCTTTCTTTGTCGTGGGTGTGTACTTTGGACAGTAAACGGTAGAAATTAAACGCTGCTCGTCAGATTTCGTAACGTCGGCTGGCTTCATGCCTATCGTTCTGTGTACCGTATCATTATAGGTGTCGACGAGTTCCGGCAGGATGTCGACCCATTTGTAATTTCCCCGAAGCGTGAATCGCTTCCACATGTGTGTTTTCAAGGTTCGATTGAATCTTTCCACGATGCTGGCTTTGATGTGACTGAAGGTCGAATAATGTCGAATGCCATGTTTTTGAATAAACTTTTGGAATACGGAGTTGTAAAATTCTTTACCGTTGTCCGTTTGCAGAAACCGAGGTCGTCTGCCGCCGCTTTCGCGAAAAATTAATTTGAATGCTTCCGTGACGCACGTTCCCGTTTTCGCCTTCAAAGGTAGAGCCCATGCGAATTTCGAAAACGTGTCTATGACGGTGAGAAGGTACTTGTTGCCCTTGTTCAATTTATGTACGTTTTTCAAATTACCGCTGCTCATCTCCACGAGGTCACTTTGCCAGAGGTCGTCGATGCCCTTGGTTACCACAGCCAAACGTTCGTAGTTACGGCGTGCAGGTTTATGCAATTCTTCGACGATGGCTTGCCTAGACATTTTTTAGAGATTACGTTTCAAGAGAAGCACAAGCGTGATGGGATTCAAAGAGGGTGGCACTTTGCTCGTGTTTTGAATGATCAGCTTATCGCCGGCACTCACGTCGAAAACGGTGAGATCTTCGTCTTCGTGTATTTCATATATGTTGCGCGTTTCGTTCCAACGTGCCAGAGGAATGTTTCCTGCTTTCTGGACACCACGATTCGATATCAAAGTCATGGTGGGAACGCTAGCTTTTCTACCGTGAGACCAGTACGAAAATTCGTTTATCTGAATCGTGCCATCGAGGAGAAACTTGTAGTACGGATGATAAGGATGTAACATGTACAGTTTGTTACCTTCGACGAACGTGGAGATTCTCTGTTGATTGGGTACGCTGTTGATTTCGATGGCTTGCAAGGTGAACAATTTAGCGAATTTAGTGTCGACGCTAACGAGGTTGCTGTGAAGCTGTCCCAGTGTATTTTGTACGGGCAACAAATATTCGACTATGGTATCCGTTACTGTAGAAAATGACGGTTTGATTTTCACTTCCACGTTCAACTGCTTGTAGTTTTCGTTGAGTTCTTGCAGCTTGGCACCGAAAGAGGCCAGCGTCGATTCCTGCGTGGATTCCAGCACTCCAACTTGATTTTTGATGTTGACGACAATACTCTGAAGGTTCTCGACTTGATTCAATTTCGAACTTTTCTCGGTAAGATCGTTCACGATGCTTCGCATCTCGGTAAACTGCATGTGAAGATCGGCGACGCTCTGCGAAGTGGGCAGCGTCGACACCAGCGAAGCAAGTTCGTCTCGAATCTGTTCCACGTTCGCCGTTTCCGTTTCCAATCGTTTCAGCATACGTGATATGTTCCTTTTCAAAGCATGTAATTCTTTGGAGGTGGGGAGATTGGCCACCCTACTCTCGAGATCGCTCAACGAACTTTTGATGTCGCTCGATTCGGATAGTGCCGTCACGGCCGTTTTCAATTTTTCCAAATCTTCGCTCGAAGGTACGCTCGTCCGTAACGATTCCAAATCACCCTGTATGTTGTCGAGTACGTGATGAAAATGAGCAAGATTGGATTCAACGTTCAAATTTTCTAAATATTCGATCTTCTGCTGAACCGTGATTAACGTGTCCTGAATGCTCGTCAACGCGCTCGCTTCAGCGTGAATATTTTTAATTTCTTCGTTGATCAACTCCAGAGACGCCTGAAGCGTAGCGATGGTGGTTTGAATGTGTTCGAAATCTTGATAAGCCTCCAATTGAATTTTTATGTTCGCAACGCTCTTGCCGATGACCTGCAGTTCGTCTGACGATGGTAGGTTCGTCATGGTATCTTCCAAAGTCTGTAACTTGGATTTAATTTCTTCCAACGTGCTGGCGAATTCTTCTTGTAATTTGGAAACGACGACGTGCAAGCGTTCTACATCAATATCCTTCACGAGGGTTTGAAGTTCAGAGAAATTTTTTTCGATTGCGGAAGTTCGTTCTTCGATTTCGAGTTTCAATTTTTCCAAATCTTCATTTTTCGATTGAAATTGCTGTAATTTGGCCAAATCATTTTGAAGCGAATCCACGCTCAACTGTATATTTTGAACGCTGTCGTAAGAAGGTACGTCGACATAATTTTTTATGAGCGTTTTCAGTTCGGAATCGATTTTCAGAATGGGGTCGAGACATTGCGTTTGGAGCGTAGCGATTTCCGACTCTAAACTTTTGTTTAAGGTCTCCTGCAAAGCGATTAAATCGCTCCTCAACTTTTTAATTCGGACGTCCAACATGAGAATCTCTTCTGCGTGGTCTACACGCTTGGTGTTGCCGGAAATGTCGTTAGGCATTTTTGGTTAACGGTTATTTATAATAGGATAGACGATACGTAATTCTACGAAGAGAGGAATGAGTTTATCGTAATCTCCGAGGAGTTCCATGTAAAGGTAATCTCCTGCAGAAACATCGTATGCCATGTTAGAAAGCATTTTGTCGTGCTTGATTCGAAAAATGTTCTTGCCGCTAGATATTTTGATTTCGCCTACGTTCTCCGGATTCACGGTGATTTGAAGTTTCCCACCGATCGGAATTTCGTAGAAATGTAAATTGTTATTAAAAACATAAAATATCTTGCCCACGTCCTCATCCAATTTCGTCCAAATGCTGTTGAGGTGAATGATCAACAGACCGTTGAGTTTAGTTAATACGGAAGGTAGAAATTCATGATCTGTCGTCGTGCGGTGTACAGTCTCCATTGTTTGCTTTCGGAAACCAAAGAGATTCATGTTGGTTATTTAAGAAAAAATTGAGAACGTATCTAATATAAATAACACCACAAAAAATGTGCAATTTTTAGTAACCATCTTTTTTTTTCTTAGCAAAAAATGGAGAAGAAGGAAGCGAAACGTGCATGCGACCAATGTGGGATATATATATCTATTTCTAACTTGAGTAGACATCGGAAGAATGTGCATGGCGAAGGATCAAGTAAGAGAGAGCTCGATGTTGACGATCAAGCGCCACGAAAAAAGCAGAAAAGTGCCGGCGAAAATATTAGAAATATTTTAACCAAGGAGACTTTCCAATCTGAAGAAACATCTGATCTAAACAACTTTTTTCATTCGGTCAAAACCAAGTTAATTTCGTCTATCACCGAAGCTTTGTTGCAATGCTCGTTGAAAATCCACCTCATCGTTTCCGTCATTTACGAAAACGTAAAAAAAGAACGAGAAACTTTCCATCATTACACTGGTGTAAAGAGTCTCCACGCCGCCAACGTCGATGAGGTGGATGCCATTTGCAACCAGATGTTTGACGCTTTGTTGAACAAGCACGAGACTTTCCAAGAACGCGGATCGGGTTGGACACTTTGCGGTTCGTCTCACACTTTAACTTTGAAGGTGGCACGATACAACCCGATGGGAGCATCCAGCTACATCAATTTGCCCCCGGAAATAGCCAGTAAGAAAGCCATCATCAACATTCAAAATGAAGATAACAGATGCTTTTTGTGGTGCATCATTGCCGATCATCACCCAGCCGATAATAAGAAACATCGTTTATACCACTACAACAAGCCAGAATATCTCTCAGAATTTGAAAAACCTATGGCTGGCATTAATTACCCTGTAAATCTACGAGACATTAGTAAATTTGAGGCACAGTACAAGACAGATAAAAACGAAAATATAGCAGTACACATCTTCGGATTAGACAAAAACAACACCATCTACGTTCTCAGACACAGCAACATTAAAAGTAATCGCGTCATCAGATTACTCCTGATCGAAGATGATGATAATTATCATTACTGTCTAATCCAGAATCTTCCAAAATTAACAAGAAGTCAAATTACCACAGATCACCATAAAATTGGAGTATGCGACAGATGCCTGAGTATATTCTACGGTCAAGGAAAAAAAAATGCTGATGAAGAACTCCGAGATCATCATGAAATGTGCAGTAAACATTCGGCTACGACTATCAAAATGCCCTCTCGAGACATGACATTTTCCAACTACAAGGCGTTACTCTGGCATCCCGTGGTGATATGCGCCGACTTTGAAAGTTTCCAACTTCCACTCGCCACATGCGAACCGAATCCCAGCGTATCGAGCACCACCGAAATTCTACATCACGAAGCCTGCGCTTTTGGATTGATGGTCAACAACACAGGCAATGTTATTTTATATCACGGCAATGATGCTCCACAAAAATTTGTTCAAACCTTGAAACGGATGGCCATACAATTCGCTCCTCTACTAAGAGAAAACAAAGCAATGGAGCCTCTTACCCAGGAAGAGAAGGAAGCATACGACCTTGCCTCTCAGTGTGATGTGTGCGAAAGTAACTTCACCCTCGAAAATGTCAAAGTTCGCCACCACAATCATCACACGGGAAAATATGTGGCCGCCCTGTGTAACAACTGTAATCTTCAAGTCAAGAAAGCGAATTTTATTCCAGTATTCATTCACAATTTGGAGGGCTACGACGCCAAAATCTTCATAAAGGAGATGGGATGCGACGCTCAACCCATTAGCGTCATAGCTCGCACCAACGAGAAATTCATTTCATTCAGCAAGAAGGTGGACGTTGGAAATAGCAATCACATAGAAATTCGCTTCTTGGACTCCTACAATTTTCTGTCTTCGAGTTTGGCGACACTGGCATCTCAACTCACCGACGATGATTTGGTCGCCACCAGGAAATGTTTTGGCGACCAACATTTAGCACTGTTGAGACGCAAGGGTGTTTACCCCTACGAATATATGACGGATGCTTCCAAATTCTCAGAAACATCGTTACCACCGAGAGAAGCATTCTACAGTCGTCTTAGCGACACCTGTTGCAGCGAAGAGGACTACCATCATGCTCAGCTCGTGTGGTCTACATTATCTTGTCAAACCATGGCCGACTATCACGATCTGTATCTGAAACTGGATGTTACGCTATTGAGCGACCGTTTTCATCTCCATCGCTCGAGAGGAATGGCAGCATATGGTTTGGACCCCGCTTTCAGCTACACCACACCGGGTTATTCTTGGCAGGCGATGTTAAAATCCACGAAGGTGAAGATAGAGCTCATCAAAAACATCAATCAATTTTTGTTCGTCGAAGAGGCAAAACGCGGTGGAATCGTCCAGTGTCCCCTTCGATACGTCAAGGCCAACAATCTATATGTTGGCGATTTCGATGCAGGGAAACCGACAAACTTCTTGGCATACTGGGACATGAACAACCTGTATGGTTATGCCATGTCCGAGCCTCTGCCCATCGGAGAATACGAATGGATGAGCGAGCAGGAACTTCAAGATTGTTTGGAATGGAGCGAAGATCATGAAAATGGATGTTTCCTGAAAGTAGATTTGGAATATCCTGCATCGCTTCATCGAGAACACCATGGATTTGCGATGGCACCTGTAATGGAAACGGCTCCGGAGAAAAAGCTGATGCTCACCTTCAAGAGCAAAAAGAATTACGTGGTGCATTATCGTCTCCTACAATTCTACCTCCAGCATGGATTGGTTTTGAAGCGCGTGCACTCGGGATTGAAGTTTAGACAGACCAGGTGGCTAGCACCCTATATCGACGGCAACACTCAACGTCGAGCATCAGCTTCTTCTTCCGCAGACAAAGACCTATACAAATTAATGAACAACAGCATCTACGGCAAGAGCATGGAAGATTCGAGGAAAAGAAGAAATATCAACTTGGTCTCCGACCCGAAGAAAATAAACAAGCTCGTCGCTCAGCCCACGTACAAGAACTTCACGATACTGAGCGACACGTTGGTATTGATCGAACGTGCTCTCCGCCACATAACATTCGACAAACCAATCGCCGTGGGAGTCGCGATCCTCGAGTTGTCGAAGCTGGCCATGTACAAGTTTCACTACGACATCATGAAACCACGCTATGGAGAGGCGATCGAGGTGGCGTACACCGACACGGACAGCTTCGTGTACAACATCCACACCGATGATCTATACGAAGATCTAAAAAGCATGAGCCACCATTTCGACTTCTCTAATTATCCAAAAGATCACGCTCTCTTCGACAACAGCCAGAAAATGACGATCGGGAAGATGAAGGATGAAGTCAACGGCCGCATCATCACAGAGTTTGCGGGTCTTCGAGCGAAAATGTATGCCGTGAAAATCCAGGACGAGACCGAAATAAAAAAAGCAAAAGGGGTGGGGCGTTCGAGCACAAACAAACTGACCGTAGAAGATTACAAGTCGTGCTTGTTCGACAAAAAAATCAAACGCATGACCGAACATCGGATCACGAGCACCATCGACCAGTTGCGTACATCCACGATCAACAAAGTGGCGCTTGATCCCCACGACACCAAATTGAGGCTACTCGACTGCAACATCCACACCCGAGAATGGGGATGCCATGACGAGGAAGAAACCTGCTCGCACCATTAGACTTCTCAATCAAAAAAGTATGTATTATTTCTTGCACCACTTTTTTTTTAAAAAAAAAACAATCATTCACACTAATTTTTGCATTCACACTTTTTTTTTATATTTTTCTATCATTTTTTTTAAAGAAAAACAATCATTCACACTTTTTTTTTATATTTTTCTATCGTTTTTTTTTTAAAAAAAACAATCATTCACACTAATTTTTGCATTCACATTTTTTTTATATTTTTCTATCATATTATGTACACTATTTTGAGGATATTTTTTTTCTTTCAGATGCAGCACCCTACGGAAACTTTTTTACTTCTTACACTTTCTATTCTTAACCAAAATTTTTTCTTCTCTTCATTCATAAAACACACACATTACACACGGAGGTCCTCTGTAGGGAGTTATGGGGGGGTTAAAAAAAAACACGTGAAACTCTACAGAGGCATGACTTTGTTAGCCGTGGCCATTAGAACTGTGTTGGGCACCACGCACCCTCGCGAGGTTATAGGGGCCAGGTATCCTAAAAAAACAACAATTATTATTTGTTTGTTTGCGTCACAATACAGGCGCGCGCGCGTGTGTGTGTGGCACATCGTTCCCCCGAGAGAGGTTTACAAAGGTCACGATATACGGAGTTGGAAAATTACGATATGGCGCATTCGCTCACCACTGTTGCCAGCCACGGGTCTCTCTCTCTCTCTCTTCATCTTACACCAACGTTGGCATCTCTATTTTTTTTAGTTGTAAGTGGGTTTCCAACACACTCTAGTTAATAATGCTACATATTATACACACACACGCACACACATACTGCGTTGCCATCCACCCATCTCTCTCTCTTTTACAGCAGTGCCGGCTCTCCTTGCCCAGTGTGTGCAGGTTGGCAAAAATTGCTTTATGCGCTGTAAGGCAAGCCTCAAGCAAAGTTGCCACCTCCTTGCTTTAGGTTAGGTTAGACCAAAAAAAAACCTTGGTGATTTTTTTTCGAGTGAGGAGTTGGCAACGCTGATCTCCACTTGAGGGCGGTCAACCGGGTTGATTGCACAAGCAAAATTGCCAGCTCCTTGCTTTAGGTTAGGTTAGACCAAAAAAAAATCTTGGTGATTTTTTTTTCGAGTGAGGAGTTGGCAACGCTGATCTCCACTTGAGGGCGGTCAACCGGGTTGATTGCACAAGCAAAGTTGCCAGCTCCTTGCTTTAGGTTAGGTTAGAGCAAAAAAGGCTGTGGGTAAGCTGTCGGTTGTTTAACTCTTCCCTTTCTCTTTTTTTTTCTTGTAAAAGGCTATGGCAAAAGTACCAGTGGGTTGGCAACCTTGCTTTATGCACTGTAAGGCAAGCCTCAAGCAAGGTTGTCAGCTCCTTGCTTTAGGCTAGGTTAGACCCAAAAAAAAAACCTTGGTGATTTTTTCGAGTGAGGAGTTGGCAACACTGCGAGAAAATACCTCAAGCAAGGTTGCCACCTCCTTGCTTTAGGTTAGGTTAGACCCAAAAACAAAAACCTTGGTGATTTTTTCGAGTGAGGAGCTGGCAACACTGCGCGCGAAAAGTAGGTCAAAGGACGTCGCCAGAACGTACCCTTCCACCTACTACGCCTTACAGAAAAATATCGTAAGGGGAGACAGCCTTATAGTAAAATGTCGTAAGGCAAAAAAAAAGTAGGTCAAAGGACGTGTCCAGAACGTTGGGTTCCACCTACTAATTCCATGCTGCTCTGACTTTGTACTGGCTTTCAGTTCAACTGAAGGTAGGTTACGTTGCGTACATTTGAATCTGATTATATTTATGGTTGGAAAGAGCCTGAGAATTTTAACCACTGACATTTATTAATTAACTGAAACTAAATGTATTAAAATATAACTGCGTCAATGGAATTAGAATTGATAACAATATATTCGTTCTATGCTCCATTATTCTTGTTTCTTTACCAATTTTGGTAAAACTTCGATAGCGTCCCAACGGATTTCTTCATTTTTACACAAGAAACTACTTACCGAAATGAGTTTCTGTAGCATTTAGAAGATCTTGTTGGTATTTTCTTTCATCGAGAAAAACCGATGTGGTCCGTATATGCTAAATTGAACGAAATGAGTGCTAATGGAACCTAACCTAATCTCGTAGGCATACCTCGTCCCCGTGATGGTTCGTGGGGCTATCGTGAATTTTTGGGGCTAACGTCACTGGTTTGTGGGGCTACCCGTGGATGGTTTTTAGGGCTAACGTCAATGGTTTGTGGGGCTAACGTCAATGTTTTTTTTGGGCTAACGTCAATGGTTTAATAATTACTCTTTATGTCAAAAATTGAACTTTTTTCGTGAAAAAAGCAAAATAGCACCTTGAAGAATATTTCGCAATGTAGAATAGGTAAGTACGAATGTTAAAAATGACGAAATAAACGAGTGAGAGGTGTTGGGATGCTATCGAAGTTTTACCGCATTTTTATCTGCCAGTTTATCATAATATAATCCTGAATTTAATAGTACATATCCATCTCTATCAAGATAACTTACTACATAATCTTATTATGTAATGTACCACTGCGAATGCTTTATATAACTTTTTGTATGAAGATTGTACACTGTAGGAAAAACTCCGGAGAGAACATACTTTGAGAAAGGTCTAAAAATGAAAAAAGATATACTTGAAATGTGATGAAAATATAAAAGATACACTAACTCTCATATAGCCTAAGGAAATCTGTATAGTTGGTCTCGCAATGATTTTAGCGCAGGGTTGGCATATTTACTCGTTACGTTTTTTACGTTTATGCCTAATTATGATTACATTTTAATTTTCTTACATATATCAGCACAAAGTCATTATTTTCTGAAGAATTTTTATGCAGCCACCTCACGCCCTCACTTCACTAACAGATTTTTAAAAATTGAGAAACCTGTCTTGCACTAGTAGTACTGTACTTGTGTTTATAGCATAACATAACGATTAAAGAAAATTTATTTGATTGGATTTCAAAGTTTTAGTGACATCTTCAAATTCCTTTATCATGCGTATTATACACTTGCACAGGTCACTTATGATCTGAATGTGAATATGACATTTTGTAAAATTCCAATATAAGAGCACATACAAATTCGGAAGGAAAGTTTTTCAAAGCCTTTTTTTTTTCTTTTTTGTAATCTACCACTACCAACTGCCATACATAACAATAACCATCGAAAAAACCATGCTTGCTTTTAATATTTATAGGTACTTAATTCTAGTGTTTACGTACTTTCCGTTATATACGTATTTCACGCATAATTTACGTGTCACGTAGAAAACCTTTTTTACGCGTAATTACACAACCCTGACCACATGCATAAATGCGGGTCTAAGAATTGGACTGGGACTGGACCTACAAATTTAAGTACAATTGGAACCATCGTGTCTGTTCAGTGTCAATTTCAAGAAGAAACGAGCACAGAATTACGAGGGACAATGTTAGTTAGCCACTATACTGTTGAGGAAGGTCCGTGTAGTTTCTGATTTCCTTTCTGTATTTAATAACTTTCACATTTCTTCCAGGTTTTCAATCCTTCCGGGAAGAAGCAGATGGAGGCTGGTTTATAAGCAAACTCTGCGATGAGCTGAAGAATATTAATAAAACCAGAATCGACCTCCTGAGTTTGTTGACACGAGTAGCCAGAAGAGTCGCTCTTGACTGCAAGGCCGAGGATGAAGAGAAGAAACGTCAAAATGCTAAGAGTAGCCATGTTCAAGAAACTCTCATAAAGCAGGTCCCTTCGACAGTCAGCATGTTGACCAAGGATGTGTACTTCCATACAAATTAAGGGTGCCCGCAGGTGGGGGGCAGAGGGGGAACTTGCCCCCCGAGATATTTGGAAAGTGTAATTCGAGTGGAGAAATTGTAGCGATATTTTATAACAAAAAAAAATGTTTCCTGCGACAGGCTGTAAGTTACAGCAACTATTATTAATAATAATATTCATTGACGGCGATTAGAAGGGGCGTGGGGGATTCACCCCCACTCTTTGCCATTTTTTCCCCGCACTATCCTAAACCTTATATTCCAATGGAAAGTAAATTGTCTTTGTCCCCTTTCACTTTTGGAACCCAATCGCCGCCACTGTTATTATTATTTGAAATTTGGTTTCATTTAAACTTAGTTTAGTCTATTGATTATCTAATTATAAAAAAACAGCTTTTTCTCCTACATGAATTAATATGTTAAATATACAGTTATGCAAATTGTATATAGACAGACATACAGAATATGGAAATTACAAATGTGTGTAATTTAAAAAAAAACATAAGATGTAGTAGTAGTAATAAAAATGAAATAACAAAACAGCAATAATAATAGCACTACTACTACTACTAGTACTACTACTACTACTACTACTACTAATAATAATAATAATAATAAAAGTTTATATGACTCTCCCCCCACCCCATTGAGAAAAAAATCCTGCGGGCGCCCTTGATCCCAAGGTTGCCTCTTCGTCAACAGATGCACTCATTAATGACAAAAAAGGTTGTTAGTTTATTCTACTCCTTGCACACACACACACATTCTACAGGATAAGAATTCCAGTAATGCTTTCCTGGAGTTACAAATAATTATACACCCCCCCTCCACACACGTATATCTTTTCCTTTAATCTTGCTTTAACCTTACAATTAGGTACTAGCCCATCATATTTTACAGCTGGTAGCAGCGTTATTTTCTAGCATTCATAATGACGCTCCATCCGAGGGCCACGATGGATGATAGCAGTAATCCCTCTGATCCTCCAAGTTCTTCGGAAATATCAAATTTCTATTCCAGCCTCCATTCGAAGGTTACCATTCTGAACATGAAAAGATTCTCTCGGAATGTCGACCAGGTGAGTTGTGGATAGGATTCCACCACTCCACGTATGCTTTCCACAACTCATCTTTACCTCATTCGTCGCCAGGAAAGTTTCAAGATTTACTTCATTCTGAACATCTTTGGCCTGTTTCTCACATCAAGAAAAGCAGGGAGTAGAAATCGACCTCCTCATATTCTACAGACGAAGGTTCTTACAACATAGTTTTTCCCAAAACTTCGAAAGGTAGCGAAATTAATTTAGTTCGATACCATTTCTTACCGTAACTTGAGCAGCGATATTTCCAGTAATTTCTGCAGATAATCTAAACTCAAACTTCTTAATTTTCCATTTGTTACGTTGTTTAATTGGACTAATACTTCCTCCTCTTTCGGGAATCTAACCTTCATGTCTTCATTCTCTGAATAATATCTGCGTATCTAGTTCTAGTATTAACCAAGTTCAGTTCTCTTCTAGGTTTCAAACTCATAGGTAGGAGTTTTCAAAAAACAGCAAACAAACATTGACTACCAAGCAGAGAACATCAAAAGAGTCGATTCCTTTTACATGTTTTGAATATGGAGCAAACGTTTGTAATAGTTGTAACTTACAATTAATCAGTGACGTGCGGTGACGTCGACACTTGGGGTAGCAATCAGTGGTGTGCTCAAGGGGGGTGGGTTGGTGTAGCTCATACCCCTCCCCCCTTTAGGGCCCAGTATTCCTAAAAATAGTACGTCAATAACAGGAAAAGATTGCAAAATGATGAATGAGTACTAAAAAAAAGTACACGTAACCCCCACCCCCATTTGAAAATAAAAAAAAGATTTGATTTGTCTACTAAGCCAGAGATCCTGGGTTCGAATCTCGGCTTGGCCATGGGTATTATTTGAGTGTGTCCCTTCATCAAATATATTGTATCATCTTCGCGATTAGCTAAAAGTGTCGGAAAAGCGAAGTAAAATAAACCAAATCAAGCAACCAATCAATGATTTGACTTGATTTTTGTTACTTAGCGTCGCTTGTTTCTCACATTTGGTTAATTGCGAAGATGATACGATAAATTAATGAAGGGACAAACACAAAGAACACCCATGCCCAGGTCGGAGTTCGAACCCGGAACTCCTGGTGTCCTAGCGCGCTGTGATAACCACTCCCCCACGGTTGGTTGATTTGGTGATTTAAGTCCACTTTATGCACAGAAACAAAAGAGGTCACAGAAACAAAAGAAGTAACAAAACACACTTTTTTGTAGTTTCTTCAATAATATTCATTTGGCTTCTTGAGTTTATTTTCATTTCAAATTATATCATTATTCACTGCAGAGTACAACACAGGAACAAGAATGCACGCTCATCACGGGTTCGAATCCTGGCCTGGATTGTTCGAGGTCCCTTCATTAATTTCATCACATCATCACATCATCCTCATTTTCACGATAACCAAATGTGGCAGAAAAGCGACGTAAAATAAACCAAACCAACAACAATATGAATGTGCGATCTCTTGCCCAAATAAATACATCCGTTGGAGGCCAAGAGATTAGTATATTAAAAAAAACACTACTAAAACGAGAGCGAGAGAGAGCCTGAGCAAATATTTGTAATTTAATCATTATATATTCCATATTTGAAAAACAAGAAAATAAAGAAACCATAACATTATTGTCTGCACATATCACGTTCCCATTTCATAAATAATAAAACTACATCCCATATTATACATACATATTGTACAACGTGTAAAAGGTTGTGTAAATACAGAGAACATAAGTACTGCAGAAAATTTTCCCTTGAGTTCTTAGAGGATTTACAAAGGAATCGAATGGAAACCAATCGCCTATCTGTCCTATAGGAGATAGACTGAGGGACCTGAAAGCACGGGCTTTCAACCATTGCAGCGGGGCGAGGGTGTAAGGGAGGTAGATGCAGAAATCTTCCCTTTCCCTTCGCAAACCCGTTTCTACCTGGAACTGCTAAGGCGGAAGAAGAGCGAGCTAGGCCAGTTTTGTCTGCGGATCACACCGAGGGACGAGAAGCGCGTGAAAAAGAAAGTGTTGCATGAACTGTGGCTTTAACAAGACAATAAATATTGTGATTTGAAAATAATTAGAGATGTGAGATTGATTGATCCATCTCTGCTAGACTAGCTACTCCTCAGTGCACGTCACTGCAATTGATCCGACCAAATGTGACCTCAACTGACGTTATAACCGCATCAATATCACCGCTTATTAAGGAACTAACTTTAGTACAAGATAATCATCTTTGGAGGGGCATAATTATTTTGTTTTGTATCTCGATATTATAGTCATTCATATGAGCTGATTATCCATAATTAGTGTTAAATGTAACACAATCGTTGCTCTCAATGCTAGAATAATCATTTATTCTATCATTTGAACGCCTATATGATAAAACATACTTATAAAATGATTTAATTTATGGCAAACTCTACATCCTTTTTTTATGGATCGGACGTCAACGATCAGCAAGTTTAGAACCACAATTGCTACATACATTACTTTTTTCTACACTCGATTGTGTAAGAGAAATTTTCTGATTTAGGTGAACTTCTCTGGCTTCATACTGAATTATATATTGAAATTGAAAATATTATTATTCTTTCTACTAGGGACAGAATTCGAGGTTAACGTGCCTGATTATTGCTACCACAATTATTCGTATATAATATCCGAGCTTTGTTCTATGTCTGTCAGCTGTTTCTAACGCATTCTTAAAAGTTATATTTGCATCAGCTAAGAAATGAATTTTATTCTAGTGAAATTCAAACCCATAACAAATATATTTCGACACAGACCTATGAGTTTCCAACATCGATACAAACTCACATTTTAGGAAAGCTCTATTGTTTCTATCTCAAACTGTATTCATTCGTGATGAAAATGTAGTGCTTAGTTTATCATACTACTATTTTCCTCTATGTTGTATTTCCGTTTCTAGTTTCGTTTGTTAGTTTTCTACTCCGTCAGGACATTGAGGATCAACACAGAGATATAGCCTGACGTGGTTCACAGGAACAGTGAACTCTAAATTGTAAATGCGGAAAACAAAATTACAAAACATATTTGCACATAATCACATGAACACATATTCAGTAATCCTTCTGAGATATTAAAGGGAAAATGCATACATACTGCTACTGCATATATCATTCTTATAGGAACCATAAGACGTTTAAGTTAGTATAGATATACCCATATTGCACTATTCCAGTAGTCCATTAAGAATGACCATTGGAACTTATTAAGTACTTTTTCTGATTAAATATAATATACAGGGTGTTTCTAAAGGTCGTTTACAACGCTTGGGAGGTGATTCCTCACACGAAAACAAGCAAAAACTCTAAGTTCCATTTTTACGACTGAGGCTTCGTTTCCGAGATAGGAGCCTCGCAAAAGGTGACAAAGTGAACGTCACACCTAACTGGGACGAATACTATCACAGATAGAGAGGCGGTTCCAAGGGAATCATAAAGGAATCGTATGTGCTCAGTCCGGAAGTCACTATGAAAAGTTCACTGCACGCATGCGCAATGGAGTCCTCAAAGGAATTGGGGATTTCCAGCAACAACAATGCATGGAAAAGGTATGTAACGCAGCAAGAAGGACCGTGACAATGAGAAATGCGTTCAAGACAACACATCCCGACCTCAAACATCAAAACATGACCACCGAACACAAAATCCGAAAAGTTGAGCACGGTTGCATACCCCAGTTACACGCGAGGAATGAACGAATCATGTCATGTGGCATACGAGAGACAGGAGGAGGGAAAGAAAAACACAATATCAGATGATTGCGACAACGTGTATTTTTACACGCGACAACTACGTAATATCCCCCCCCCCCACACACACACAACAAACAACAAATGCTACAATATCTTACGCACAGACAGTCCGTGTCACTGTACACCAACTGAAGATGTCACTTTCACCACACAAAGGGGGTGCGGAGCAATACCAAAAGTGTTCGCACGCGATAATTGTGACGTAAAAGAGACCAGTTTTGGAAGCGCTGCACAGGCAAGTCTGGCTCTCGTAGTCTACGTTTGACCTTCATGACTGCTGTTCCCGCGAGAGGAGCTCGAAGGGTTGGTTCTCTCCGGCAGTCGTCCCAATCGTGTTGCAGGTGCTGGGATATGATCAGCAGTTCGCTCTAGGTTGTCATACGCATTGAAGAGTACTAGTATGTTGCATTGAAAGAAGTTGACGTGGTGGAGTGGGCAAGTCAAGTATCGCAACAATTGGTCTGTGGTGTTCGTACGGTGATACGGCCAATTTGTGCAGTGTGCCAGTGTTAAACAAAAACAATACTTTGCAGTTCCAGCTCCCTATTACACAGATGGCTGCGTATACGACCCAGCAGCTAGCAGACATGCATCTCATGTATGGGGAGGCACGTGGTAATAGCCGTGAGGCAAGGCGTCTTTATGGAGAACGCTTTCCACATAGACGTTTACCGTCTCACACCTTCTTTCAGGTAGTGGACAGTCGACTGCGTGAAACAGGGTCAGTGTTACCACCGCGACAAGAAGTTGGAAGACCCCGAAGTGTACGCACACATCAGTTTGCAGAAGATGTGTTAACAGCGGTCGCAGAACATCCTGGCACCAGTACGCGAGTGCTCGCTCGGGCACGAAACACGTCTCATGTGAATGTTTGGCGAGTGTTGTCAGATGAAGGAATGCACCCTTTAAAACTGCAGAAAGTACAAGAACTGTTACCTCGTGACTTTCGCCCTCGTATGGAGTTTTGCCAATGGTTGTTGCATCAGCTGGACACAAACCCTCACTTCGGGGCAAACGTATTGTGGACAGATGAAGCCATTTTCACCAGGATGGATGTCTTCAATAGTAGAAACAGTCATGTATGGGACTTTGACAACCCACATGCACTTTTTGTGGCCCATCACCAGCACAGGTTTTCAGTGAATGTGTGGTGCGGGATAGTACATGATCATTTAATTGGACCATACATTCTCCCTGTTCGCCTGAATGGTCGCACGTATCATGCATTTCTTAGTGAGGTTCTGCCTGAACTGTTGGAGACCGTACCTTTGGCACTGCGGCAAGAAATGTGGTACCAACACGATGGTGTACCAGCTCATTTCGATCGTAATGTACGACATTTCCTGCATGACGTGTTTCGCAATAGGTTCATTGGTAGGGATGAGCCTGTGCCTTGGCCACTGAGGTTGCCAGATCTCAACCCTCTCGATTTTTTCTTCTGGGGAGAAATGAAAACCCTCGTATACGACACACCTGTCACATCAGCTGAGGACCTCGTTGCTCGCATCAACGTCGCCGCCGCGACGGTAGCAGATACACCTGGCTTGTTTGCTCGTACTCGACAATCCTTGATTCGTCGCTGTCATCTCTGCGTAGAAGTAAACGGCAGACATTTTGAAAACCGTCTGTGATTATTGCCCTCGGCAAATACCAGTGAGAACACTTTTGGTATTGCTCCCCACCCCCTTTGTGTGGTGAAAGTGACATCTTCAGTTGGTGTACAGTGACACGGACTGTCTGTGCGTAAGATATTGTAGCATTTGTTGTTTGTTGTGTGTGTGTGGGGGGGGGGATATTACGCAGTTGTCGCGTGTAAAAATACACGTTGTCGCAATCATCTGATATTGTGTTTTTCTTTCCCTCCTCCTGTCTCTCGTATGCCACATGACATGATTCGTTCATTCCTCGCGTGTAACTGGGGTATGCAACCGTGCTCAACTTTTCGGATTTTGTGTTCGGTGGTCATGTTTTGATGTTTGAGGTCGGGATGTGTTGTCTTGAACGCATTTCTCATTGTCACGGTCCTTCTTGCTGCGTTACATACCTTTTCCATGCATTGTTGTTGCTGGAAATCCCCAATTCCTTTGAGGACTCCATTGCGCATGCGTGCAGTGAACTTTTCATAGTGACTTCCGGACTGAGCACATACGATTCCTTTATGATTCCCTTGGAACCGCCTCTCTATCTGTGATAGTATTCGTCCCAGTTAGGTGTGACGTTCACTTTGTCACCTTTTGCGAGGCTCCTATCTTGGAAACGAAGCCTCAGTCGTAAAAATGGAACTTAGACTTTTTGCTTGTTTTCGTGTGAGGAATCACCTCCCAAGCGTTGTAAACGACCTTTAGAAACACCCTGTATATAAACATATATATGTAACCAAATTGAATATCATGTATTACCTGTATTCAATAAAGATGCTTGGAGCGTTTTCTTTTGACTGTGCAATAAAATATTTCATTTTCATTCATCCATAAAGTCCCCATCATTTCCAGATTTATTTGCAGGAAAGTGCACCAGAGCGTGAATGGACGTTTTGAGGAGTGGAGGGTTGTCACCCCTCTGCAAAATAATAATAATAAAATTTAACAATGGCACATTCTTCAGAGTTTGAAGAGAGAAACGGGAAATCGGCTCTCTGTTCACCCAAGTCAACATGGTGGTAGTGTGTTTCCAGTTATGGAAAACAACACAGCCTGGCTGAGAGCTGACAAAATCTTACCTCACTTGCATTGGACAACGTTCAAGACCAAGGACGTGAAGTGAGTAAAAATGTGTGTGGGTGTACTAGAGTACTTCATGGGACCACTTTCATTCGCTAGTAATCGTTGGAGTCTACCATATAAAATGGAATATCATTTTAATGTGACAATGATCGAAGATGCATATATGTAAAACTCGCGTACATTCGACGTGGCCTTTGGCCACGTCTTATACGCTAGCATGCGTAACCTTCGGCCATGTTGTGGGCATAATCATATTATAGATGGGGTTCTTCATAGATCTTAATGACTTTGAAAAAGTCTGCATGTTGTATTGGATGAAGGGGAACATGTGTATAAGTTCGCTTATTTGAAAAGCTTAGAAAGTAACTTTATGTGTGTACGTGCTCTCATATTGTACAAATATTCAACATATTACTGTCTGTTTTCATAATAATAAGCTGGGTAAATATTGTCCGTTTCAAAATAGTTAGATATTTCATATAAACGAATTGATTAGCTACACTATATTGGAATAGCAGTATTTACGTCAGTTATCATTTTCACATTTAACTTTTTTCCGTCATTTCGTGCGCTCGCCGATGTGGTTCGTAGATTTGGCATTCATTCTCCGTATAGAAGTATGTAAACCATGTTTGTTGTCATAAACAATTGACGATCGCAATCGGTTACGCTGTCTACAGCGTTGCAAGACAGTTGACTTGAAACTTGGAAATCATGGATCGGGCAGGAATGGCGGAAGATCAGAGTAAGAAAGTTGTTAATGTATCACAGATCGTGAAATTGAGTATGGAGGAGGATGGAGGAGGACTAATTATGATTCAACGTAAATATATATGCGAATTTCAAATAGAATTCAACTTTTTTAAATCATGTTTTGATTCTCATTTTTCAATGTTTTCATTAAAAGGGAGTCCATATAAGTAGTATAAAAGTATATACAACCAGGACCGGAAAGTATGAACCCCTCTCATGCAGATTTGCTACACTTAAAACTTGCTCAACATGCCCATATGAGCTTTTTGCTCAAGTGTGGAACCCTGCCTAATCAAAGATTTTTGTAAAAATGCCCTCGGGAATTTCTCGGAAAGTATGAACCCCCTCAGATTGATTTGTCTACACTTACAAAAGGCACTTCTGTGAGATTGTTGTCCATAAACCTGTCAAAAATATGCCCCTCTTGATATTGTATGATATCTTAAGTATAGTAACTGTTATAGTGCCCTAGCATGTATAGATTTCAAAATATTAACAATTTTGTTAATATTGCACTTTTCAGAAAATTCTATTTATAAAAAATATGCATTTACAGCTTAAGTATTGCATATATCAGAAAAATTATAGAGACATAAAATGTAGAGAATCTCGAGTAGAATATGTATACAAAATTTCAAGTCTCCAGTAGTGATAGTTTTTGAAAAATCTTAAATTTAAAGAAATTATCGATTTTTTCAAAAAACTTCTAAATCTCATCCAGAATTGAAATAAACAACTCCCATGCCTCTATCTTGAAAAATAGGTAAGTTATTCACGATCTAGAGAACAACAAGATATTTTGAAAAATTTATAGAGACCAAAAAGTTGCATCTTGCCATGCCGAGTCCAAAGCAACAAACCCCATGTCTCTAGGATTCATGGTTCTCAAGATATAAGAGAAATAAAATTATCCCAAAATTTCAGTATGTTGTTCAGGGGACCCAGTAGGTCGTGTATATGATGTCCCAGAGCTCATATTCTTACAAGGTACCCCCGCGGCAAGTTGAGAACTGCCTGCCCGCCGGGGGAATCAATATCCTCTGACCCAAATTCTCAACAGCTCCTAGGAAATCAATATATTGATTCTCAACTCCCACCTTGCTGGGGGAAAACAAACAGTTTTATTACCTTCAGCAATTCTTATTAGCAACTCCGGCATTCTTATTAGCAGTTTTATTGCCGGATCAATACTTGTTGGAGCAGTTCCTCAGATTCCCGCGGCGCGGCGCTGGCAGCACCGAGGTGGGATTAATACTTGAGCAAGTTCCTCAGATTCCCGCAGCGCGGCGCTGTAGGATGGGGCGGTGGGATCAATACTTGAAGCAGTTCTATTGCCTTCAGCAATTCTTATTAGCAAAGCTCCTGCAGTTTTATTAGCAGTCTTATTGACTGATCGATTAGTTCCAGAGAGTCCCGCGCTGGGGCATGGCGCTGTAGGATGGGGCGGTGGGATCAATACTTGAAGCAGTTCTATTGCCTTCAGCAATTCTTATTAGCAAGGCTCCTGCAGTTTTATTAGCAGTCTTATTGACTGATCGATTAGTTCCAGAGAGTCCCGCGCCGGGGCATGGCGCTGCGGTATGGATTGCGTGTACGCTCAGCAGAAAAACGGGATGTACGCCCAGAAGAAAATACTTCAGCAAAAAATATTAGAGAAGAGCTCATGTTTCTGAATGCACCCCCAACCCACCCCCACCCACCCCTACCCACCCACACCCACCCCTACCCACCCACCCCCACCCCCAACCCACCCACCCACATCCATACATATTTACTTCCCGGTCCACTTCTATTGCATCATGTTGTGCAATATTAATTGATTAAATGGTTATGACATAATGTGATGATGTGGTGTTTTCTGATTGGTTTAAATAAGCAGTGTTTCTATTGGCTCTGTAAATCTATATAAGCCAGGGCACAGTGCAGATTCTTCACCATTGCTGGATCGGCAGTGGAACCCACAAGTGGGGGGCAGAACCTGAACAGGCTCCACCAAAGTATAGGAGACTTGAAGCATATAATTTGGCGGAATAACCCAAGTAAGGTCATAGAGACAATATACACTGATGTAGTAAAAGCCAATTTTTGGCAGGGGGGCCAAAGTGGTTCCTAAATACAAAATAATTAATATCTCAAGAACTAATTCACATAGAGCTATGCAGTTTTTTTTGTCTGCACCGGAATAACCCAAGTAAGGTCATAGAGACAATATACACTGATGCAATAAAAGCCAATTTTTGGCAGGGGGGCCAAAGTGGTTCCTAAATACAAAATCTCAAGAACTAATTGACATAGAGCTATGCAGTTTTTTTTGTCTGCACTGAACCCAACTGATATTTTTTATTAAGCATAGAATTTTGATTTGATTCCCAAGAAATTTTATATAAATACCAAAGCCAAAAATATTCACACACATACACACACACACACACACACACACACATATATACATACACACACACAAAGCACAGTGCTGAACCCAACTGATATTTTTATCCAGCATAGAATTTTGATTTGAATCCCAGGAAATTGTATATAATAAACAACAACAAAAATGCCAAGTCAAAAATATTGTAATCAATGCAATAAGAATATATCCAGCCCTAATTGGGCCAAGCACCAAAAGATTTGTAACCCGGACAAATACAGAACTCCCACAAAAATATGCCCTAAATGCCATAGAAAATACAGCATGCAATACTTCACATATACACATAAAGATACTTGCTCTGTACAGTCATCAACACAACCATCCACATCTGGTCTGAAAAGGAAGCATGAAGCACCTGTTAATGCTGGACCTGCAAAGCAGCCACGCTATGCACCACCCATCCATAGCAGTTTTAATGGCCAATTAAGAGATCACCGGTTTGTATCAGAGCCAAGATGTGGTATTAAGAATTTTTTGAACAGTATAAATTCTGATCTGCAGGCAATTCTAAATGCACAAAATGGCTCTTATAAGCTGTCCCTCAAATTGTTTGCACAATATAAGAAGCCAAATGGCACAAAATTTACACAGCCCCACATAACAGAAACTGTACCTGTATATTCAAATACAAATTCAGACAAAATAATAAGCAGTTTGATAGATCAATTGAATATTAAACACTCTGAATTTGCAGCAAAAGAGTCTGGATGGAGCCTATGCGGTTCATCACACAAGTTATATGTTAATATTTCTGAATTCAGCTCATTACAAGGATCTACATATGTGCCATTACCTGCCAATATCAAAAACAAAACAGCCGTGGTTAATATAAAAAATAATGACCAGAAATGCTTTTTGTGGTGTATTTTAGCTGCTTTGTATCCAGTTTCAAGCCATCCTGAGAGAATAACTTATTATAAACAACATGAACATGATTTTGATGAGGCAATGGAGGGTTTAGAATATCCAATGTCTGTTCAGAATATTGATAAATTTGAAAAAAGGGCCAGGCATATCAATGGCAAACAATTATCTATTAATGTATTTATTTGTTCCACTGGCAATTGCCCGATAGAACCTCTCAGAATTAGTATAATTGATGATGCTTCTGCTGTTCCGATTGATCTGCTCTTAATTGAAGGGGATGGCACATATCATTACACTCTGATACACAGTCTTGAAGCTTTAGTGAGAACACAACTAGACAAATCCAATACAATATTCAAGTTGTGCAGAAGATGTTTATGTGTATTTGATGGTAAAAAAATAATAAAAGGGGTTTGTAAAGTGAATGCAGAAATTGCCAAAAACAAGTTAATTGAGCATCTGAAATACTGTGGCAACCATAAACCTGTTCATATGGTGATGCCCAATCCAAGTGAAAATTGCAAATTCAAAAAATTTGAAGCCTTGTTGGAACACCCAGCATATATTGTCTGTGATTTTGAATCAAATCTCAAACCTCTTGCATTCTGCAATCCAGATCCTGAAGAATCTTCAATTACACCATACCAGCTACATGAACCTTCCAGTTTTTGTTATATAGTTATACGGGATGGTGTAGCTAGTGAGCCACACTTATACATGGGACCAGATGCCATCAAAATATTTGCACATAGAATAGAAAATGAGTGCCGTGACATAGCATCTAATATTTTATTAAAATCAAAGCCTATGTTGCCTTTAACAGAGAAACAGATTGAAGATTTCAACAATGCAGAAAAATGCCCGGTATGTGATTCTGAATTTTCAGATGCAAATATCAAGGTGAAACACCATTCTCATACAGATGGTAAATTCTTAATGGCCTTGTGTAATAGCTGTAATATTAAGATCAAGAGACCAAAATTTGTCCCCATATTTTGCCATGGAGCATCCAATTATGATTTCCATCATCTGATCAGATATGAGGGGTTTGACAAGCAGAATTTAAATATTTTAGCTGAAAATGATGAGAAATATATATCTATTAGCAAGATAATTAAAGTTAATGGTGTTCCTATTCACATAAGATTTCTTGATTCTTACAGAATTTTATCTGCTAGCCTGGCTACACTGGTCACTCAATTATCTGATGATCAATTCAAAATCACAAGTGCCTTGTTTCCAAATCAGGACCTGAAATTAATTAGGCGGAAGGGTGTATATCCATATGACTATGTTACAGATTTTTCTAAATTTGATGAGTGTTCCCTGCCACCACAAGAAGAGTTTTACAGCAGAATCAGAGAATCTGGAATCACTGATGAAGATTATCACCATGCCCAATTGATGTGGAACAATTTAAATTGCCAGACATTTGGTGATTATCACATGGCATATTTAAAACTTGATGTCACCCTCTTAGCTGATATATTGCAGGCATTCAGAAAATCTTCTATGCAAAATTATAAACTGGATCCAATATATTTTTTCAGTGCCCCGGGCCTAGCATGGGCCGCAATGTTTTTCAACACCAAAAAGCCATTGGATCTGATCCAAGATCAAGATACGTATCTGTTTATGGAGAAATGTATAAGAGGAGGGATGGTGCAATGTTCTCAGAGATATGCCAGAGCAAATAACAAGCATATTCCCAATTATGATCCAGCACGGCCATCAAATTATATAGTGTATGTAGATGCAAACAGCCTCTATGGTCATGCCATGATGCAAAAACTGCCATATGCAGGGCTTGAATGGGTTGAAGATTTCAATATTGAAGATCTTCAGGACTTTGATGACAGTAATTATGGCCTATTCTTAGAGGTTGATCTGACAATTCCTGATGATTTGCACAATAAATTTTCTGATCTGCCCCCAATTCCCGAGGTTCAGTGCTCACCTGGCTCTAAACAGAAGAAGCTCATGATGACTCTAGAGCCGAAACAAGGCTATGTCATATATTACAAAAACCTCCAGTTCCTGATGAAACATGGTGTCCAAGTGACCAAAATTGGAAAAGTTTTGAGGTTCAGGCACTCAGAATGGTTGAAACCATACATTGATACAAATACAGAGCTTCGAACATCTGCAAAGAGCCAATTTGATAAGGGCTTGTTTAAATTGATGGTTAATTCTGTGTATGGCAAAACTATTGAAAATGTCAGAAAACATACCGATGTTAAAATAATTACTGACCCCAGCCTGAGCAAAAAATTGGTTGCAAAGCCTAATTTCAATTACAGAAGAATTTATGATGAAAATATGGCACTTTTCAACATGAAAAAAACAAAGATTAAGTTTGATAAACCTATTTATGTAGGGGCTGTGATATTGGAATTGGCCAAATTACATATGTTAACATTGTATTATGATGTGTTGAAACCTTTTTATGGTGATAATATAAAAATGATGTACATGGACACGGATAGTTTTATTCTTGATATTAAAACAGAAGATGTTTATCAAGATATGTCACAGCCTGAATTGTTTAAATATTTTGATACCAGTGAACATACAAAGATTCAACCCCACAACAAAAAGGTGCCTGGCAAGTTAAAAGATGAGACACTTGGTGATGTTATTGTGGAATTTGCTGGGTTAAGTGCCAAGATGTATAGTTTTAAAACATGTAGTGGTGTTGCTGCCAAAAAGGCCAAGGGTATTGGCAAAGTAACTGTTGAAAAAGAGCTTGAATTTGAGGATTATAAAAATTGCCTCAAATCCCAGAATTTAATCAAAACATCAGAATCCAGAATTCAGAGTGTGGATCACTTATTGACTTCAAATATTGTAAGAAAAGTGGCCCTGGACCCACATGATGATAAGAGATGCATTTTATCATGTGGCATACATACTTTACCATTGGGGCATTGTGATTTGAAAAATGGGAATCAATGCCCAATTACAGAGCATGATTTGAAATAAATAAACATGCCTATGAACTTATTTGGGTTCAAAAAACAGGCTATTATGGAGCTGCCAACACCACAACCCTCTTCTGATATGCTGTCTAAACTGAGTGGCTTGTTAATTATTCATCTGAACAGCATACTTACAGATGTTGATGATGAAACAGGCAAAATATTGTACGTATTTAACAATAATTTAAATCATTACCAATTACCTGTAGGTGGGCAATTACAATTTATTACAACCCCTGAGGGTGATGTCAAGATTTCAGTAGGGAGAAATATTTATAGAATTAAGCACTCAAACATGATTTCTGGCACTGTATATACTGTTTCTGCTGGTGACTGCTTATATATTGAGGTCCCTGGATCATATGACAAGCTTATACCCTTTTTTATAGAATTAAGAATCAGATACTCTATAATAAATAACCACTAAAACAAAAATGCCTAATGATATATTTGGCCATACAAGACATGAAGATCACAGTGATGAGATTCTGATGCTTGATGTCAGAGTCAAGAAATTAAGAAGTGATTTACAAGCTTTACAAACCACACTCAATGCCAGTCTTCAATTAGAAATTACAAATTTACAATCACAATGCATGGACCCTCTTCTTAAAATTGATTCTGAACTCAAATTGTTGCTTCAAAAATATACTGATCTGGCAACATTAGATAATTTTCAAAGTTTGGAAGAAGCTGTAGCAGCTCTTCAAGCCAAATTTAAGACACAGGCCACTAACTCTGAGCAATTGAAACAGCAATTGGAAGAGCAGATAAATAATGTCCAGACACAGCTCCAAACAATTGTCAAAAGCATAAAATCACAAGAAGATTTTGATCTAGTCATTTCCACTCTAAAAGAACAGATTCAATCACTCCAAATACCTAATCTGGACCCCTTGAACAATGCCATAGCCGAGGTTAAAGAAAAAATTGAGACACTTGAAAATTTTATGAACAATTTGCCATCTTCTGATGCTTTGAGTGCAATAACTCGGAGTGTAGCAAATATTAAGCTGCAACTTGAAACATATGAAGATTTTGGAAAAATTCAAAGCACCATAACCCATCTTGAAGGTACAATAGCAGCAGTGCAAAATGATTTGGCAAATGTACTAGAATCCCGATTGCCTGGGATTGTAGATACTCTTGTCAGTGTCCAGCACCAAATCACAAAGCTTGAAAACCTCAACACTGAATCTGAGCTATCTTATTTTCATCACTTGATTGATGATATTCAAACAAAACTTGAAATTTTACAACAATCCACACCCACTCAGGCAGATATAGCCCTGCTCCAAAATGCTATGCAAAATGTGGCTGATGCTTCTGAATTAAACAATGTGAAATTGGCACTTGAATTTTTGCAAAATACAGTATCAAATCTTCCCACATCACAGGAACTTAAAAATATTAAGAGAGCAGTGAATCGCATATTGAAATCAGAAGATATCAAGAATATCCAGGCAGAGATCAAACATCTCACACAGACAGTGGCCACTCTACCAACCAATCAACATATTAATGAATTGCATGCCCTGTTTGAGGATATCAGAAGACAGGTCCATGATCTTACTGCTCAAAATTCAAAATTGGCAATTGCTGAAAATTTGCAACAAATTGTAGCTAATATCAAGCAACAGCTAGGGACCATGGAATCCAATCAAGCAAATGCTCTGTCTGTTTTTGCCACCCAGCTTCAAGAAATTGTGCAACAATACAAGAAACTTATTGTGGACATAAAAATCAAGCCAGGCCATGATGATGTTGTTAGGACCATCAATGAGCACCTTGAATCTGTAACAAGCAGATTGCTTACAGCAGAAAAAGAAATAACAGGCATAATTGAGAATCCAAAACATACAGTAATTCTTGAATTGTACAGCATCCCCAACAAAGAATATGATTCTCCATTTACACCAGGTGGCAAAATATATATGCTGTCCCCTGCACAATTTTATTACCAGTTTTTTGTTGGGGGCACATTGAGACCAATCAAGATCAAATATTGGCTTCAACCACAGGCACACCACTACCCCACCTTATCAATAACAAATGCTGATAACAAAATGAAAATCACCAGTGTAGAGTTAGAGGATTTTACAGATCCCAATACATTAGAAACAGCATATGTTGAAGATGATGGATCTCTGGAATTTAAAATACAAATAGGGGACAAATTATATTTAGAAAATCCTGCAGTATCAGCTGCTGAACACCCCATAGTTGCAATATTCTTGTTTACATATTATGTCTAGAAAAATTATTGTTGATGAATTACACAGACAGGCCAGACATAATTTTAAGAGACTCCCAGTAGTCACAAAGGGCATAGATGATTTATGGCAGAGCGACTTGATTGAAATGGCAAGTGGACAGTTGAAAAACTTAGACAAAATCAACAAGGGCTACAAGTATCTACTCACTGTCATAGATACATTTTCAAAATTTGCCTGGGCTGTGCCACTCAAATCCAAGACTGGAAAATGTGTTACAGAAGCCATCAGAACAATCATCAATCAGAGTGGAAGATCCCCGCGCTATTTGCAAACAGATAATGGCAAAGAATTTTATAATTCAGTGTTTCAACAATTTATTAAAAGCCAGGCAATAAAACATTACTCGAGTTACAGTGACCTCAAGGCCTCAATTGTAGAGAGATTCAACAGAACCTTAAAAAATCTTATGTATAAACAATTTACCCTCCAAGGTAATTATAAATGGATTAATATTCTTCCAGAACTTCTACATAAATATAACAACTCGGTCCATTCCACAATCAACATGAAACCCTCTGAAGTAACTTCATCTGATGAGCAAAAATTGATCAGTACTGTTTATTATCCTAGATATCAGCCAACAATAAGAAAGGCCAAATACAGGGTGGGGGATCAAGTAAGAATCAGCAAATATAAGCACTTATTCAAAAGAGGCTTTACAAGAAACTGGAGCACTGAATTATTTACAGTGGTTCAAATTAAACCTGGGACCCTTAACACATATATAATAAAAGATCACCGAGGAGAAATTCTCAAAGGCAGGTTCTATGAACAAGAGCTCAGCAAAACTAAACAGCCTGACACATATCTCATAGAAAAAATCATCCGCAGAAAAGGCAACAAGTTACTTGTCAAATGGCTAGGACTTCCAGAACACAGCTGGATCGATGCAAACAAAATAATAATATGAACACCTGGGATGTTATAAAAAGGCTGCCAGAACCTGAACAGCAGAATAAAAAAAATGGCAAATTGCTACCTGATAATATTAGGTGTCTTATTGTTGGGCCATCTGCTTGTGGTAAAACTACACTAATGGTTGATAATTTTTTATTGGCACCCAACTGGTTAGACTGGAAAAACAGGCACTTGTATATCTTCTCTAAGAGCTTGGAACAATTAAAATATCAGCAGCTGATGAAGCTATATGATGGATTGGATATTGCCACTTTTGAACCAGATGTTAAGCCACTTGATGAATGTCTCGATAATTCTGTTGTTGTGTTTGATGACATTATACTGGATAATCAAAACAAGGTTAGAAATTTCTTTACACAGGGCCGACACAAAAACATTGATTGCTTCTACCTGGCACAGACTTTTTCTAAAATACCGAAGCAACTGATCCGAGACAACAGCAATTTTATATGTGTGTTTCATCAAGATCATACCAACCTCAAACACATACATGATGAATATGTAGGTGGGGACTTGAGCTACAATGATTTTTCTAAATTTTGCAGCAGGTGCTGGAACCAGGACAGTTATGGGTTTGTCACTATTGATATGACAAGAACACCCAATAGTGGCAAATACAGAAATAAAATCAACAATTTTCTAGACATTGAAACATAAATAAATAACCATGAAAAGGCCAATAATTGATGATCTTAAGTTAAGAGATTATCTTGTAAAAAGATTTAAGGGATGGAAATCAGAGAACCGGGGAATTTATGAAAAACACAAACAAGCAGAACAGCCTGTAATTGATGCTATTAGTGAATTAGGTAAGAATATCAAAACTGTTACAGAGCAAAATCAAAATTTGATCACAGAGCTTGTACCTGTAGCTGCAAGAAACATATTAGATTATCCATTCACCCCACTTTCCAGTATTCATAGACCTAGTCCTATTGCTCCTAGAAGAATTGAAGCTACTCAGGATCCTATTGAATTGGGTCTTCTTGCTCAAAAATATTTAAGCACACCTAAAGACAACAAAGATGAGGTCTTTGGCTTATATGCTGACACAGAGCTTGATGGTAGCATCATACATAGAATTGGCAATTTCAGAGTAACATTTATGGGAGATGATATAATTGTATATTCAGGATCTCGTCTCGGAGAAAAAGGTGCTTTTGTTAAGTACCCCGGAACACCTGGATTGTGGGAATTGATGACTCGGAAAAGGCCTGGCAGCTATACAGATCAAGATTATGATTATTACAAAGAAATATTAATAAAATCAGATGCTCTATACCAGAACAATGATCCCACACAAAAAAGAGTCAAGTCTAGCAGTGGGGCAAAATACAATAATTTAATCAAGCCCATATGGTCACAGATCAAGACAGGTAGTGGAATCAAACAATACAACACCCTGCCCAAAGAATTTGTCTGGGTTGATGATGTGAGGAAACTTGTAGATAGGTTGCTGGTGATAGCTGGGGAGGAAAATGCTGGCAACCACAATTTTTACAATGAAAAGGTTGGAATTATGGACATGATAAGCACCAAATTATCTAATTTTATAGTGAATGACCCTAAGGGGATTGGATATCTCATAAAAATTATTAATACTCTACCCCCCAAATTTTGGAATATTTCTGAGGGTCGGGGCCTGGTTAATGACATTATAAACAAGCTGCCATTTGAACTACACATTCCAGGCTATCAGTATTGTGGTCCAGGCACAAAATTGGATCATAGATTAAACAGAGGGGATCCTGGTGTAAATCCCCTAGATGCTGCTTGTAGAGACCATGACATAGCATACAACACACATTCTGATCTTGACAAGAGACATGTTGCAGACAAGAAATTAGAAGAGGCTGCATTTGGTAGATTTGTAAGCAAAGATGCTTCTTTAAGTGAAAAAATAGCAGCATTGGGAACCACCATAGCTATGAGCACCAAACAAAAACTGGGGTGGGGGCTGTGAATATGTATATAATAAACCTACAATGAAGGCCAAGGGTGTTATGTATCAAATACCTTATGCAGGTCTCAAATCTCTTGGGCCTATTGATAGCCTTTTGACCAAAAAGCAGCGCAAGAAAAAAAAATCTTGTATTGCAAAGGGACATGGTATGAAATTGTTGCTTAGTACCCCCCAATTAAAAAAATTACAACAATCTAGAAAAAAATCACATGTAGGTGGTTTCATATTTACTATCCCTGCCATATTAGCAGCACTGGGGGCTGTTGGGAGCTTGGCTGGGGGATCAGCTGCCATAGCAAAAACAGTAATAGATGCCAAGAAAAATAGGGCAGAATTAGATGAGCAGAGGCGCCATAACCTGGCCATGGAGAAAAAAGGCAAAGGTGTTAAGAGAGCCATGAATAAGTTTAAAAAAAACAAGAGCCGCTTACAAACCAAGATATTGAAGCTTTAATCAAGCCACTGGTCATCAAAAATTTTAGAGGTGTATACATGTCTGATTCTTTACCAGAACAACCACTCAACAAAGAGTGTGGCATTGTTAATTTGGATAAGTACAAAAATCAGGGCACTCACTGGATTTGTTATCTTAAATATTTAAACAATGAGGCATTTGTGTTTGATTCATTTGGAGGTGTTCCACCTGAAAATTTAATAAAATATTTAAAATCACCTAATCTTTATTACAATAATGCCCGTGTTCAAAACTTCAAAGATGTTAATTGTGGACATTTGTGTTTATCAGTTCTTAGATATATGTCTCAAATAAATAAACCATCAATTGAAAATTTTCAAAAAGCCTTGTGGTATTTAAAACATCATGGGGGTATTCCATCTCACCAGCCAAAATTCAATATTGAAACTCAAATTACATGATGATATAGTGTATCCCAAAACAATAGCTCTCAGAGCATTTTATGGCATGTACTTGATCCCTAATATTACACACCACAACAACAAAATTGCAGTTGGGGATCAAAAAATTGTCATCACTCCAGGGCAATATAATCTATCCACTCTAAATGCTCAATTACCCAGAGGTGTAGTGTTAAGTCAAAATTCTGTCACTCACAGAGTAGAGATTGTATCTGCTACAGAAACAGTGGATCTGGGTACTATAGGAGAGCTGTTAGGCTTTGAGAACAACACAAAACTTGAAGCGGCCATCAAACACACTGCTATTAATATACCTAAATTCTTAGCCATAGAGACTCTGAATATTCACTGTAATGTGGCTGAGGGTATGATCACCAAATCAAATGGCATAGGCACTCACAAACAAACTGGCATTATTGCAACATTTAAACCTAATTCTGAATTTATGGAGCCAATCATCTACACTCCATCCCCAACATTATATTTTCCTGTGTGCCATAATAGAATAGATAACATTGAATTGATGGTCACTAATGAAAAAGAAGAATTAGTTGATTTTGCTGGAGCCACAACAACTGCTATCATAGAGATTAATATTTAAATAAAAATACATACAATGGAAAATATTGAGAGTTATGAGCTACAATCATTCCCTCCAAACAGGAGGACATTTGCAAATTTAAATCAACCCAACACAGAGATTGAGGTTGATCTTGATGTAGGGGATGGATTTATACACCCTCACAGAGCAGATCTATACATCAAATTTGATGTTGTAAAGCTCGATGGTACAGATTATCCTGCAAATTCAAATATACGATTGGTGGACAATTTTGTGCCGCATCTGTTCTCTGAAATTGAGATCAGAAAGCATGGTGTTGTTATAAACAGAGTGGATTATCCCGGCATTACCTCCACAGCTTTGGCCACATTAAAATTATCCAAAACCGAGGCTTCTTACTGCAATATTATCTAAAAATCACACAGTGCTGTTCCCCATGCGCCTGTTGCCAGGATTCTTCTCAGATTACAAAGATATTATGTGGAAGGGTGGTTTAAGAATTACATTTAGAAGAGCTGCCAATGATAATAATGCTTTGATGAGGTACAGCACATTAAACTCTACAGGGGAAGCTCTGCCCAATACCCTACCTGATGAAGGCAAATGCATTATTCAAACTTTGGAGCTAAGAATCCCAGTTGTTGAATATGAGGCCAGTTATGCTCTTAAATACAAAGCTGATATAATAAAAAATCCACAGATTCCTCTGCAATTTTATACATATCAATGTGTACAGAAGCCCGCAACTGGTTCTTATTATGAGTTTGATGCTACAAATTCATTCTCCAGTATTCAATATGACATGCCTGATTTTGTGGTGGTATTGTTTCAGAATAGAAGACACAATAATCAGGAAAAAAATTCAAGTAGATTTGATAACTGCAACATCAAGAACATATATCTTAAAAATGGCAGAAATGAGGTCTTTCCTAGAGAAAATTATAATTTAGACATGTCCAAGGATGATTTCCTCAAATTATATGAGGCATTTACGGCATTCAAAAGGGTCACTACTGGCAATACTGACATGTATTACACACCAGATGAATTCAAAGCACAGAGACCCATGTTTGTAATTAACACTTCAAAAAGAAAACAAGTTGTGGTGAATGACAGGACAAATATTAAAATTATCTGTGAATTCCATGAGGCATTACCTGATGACACCATATGTAGTGTTATTCTCATAGGTGAAAAATCATATGTTTATGATGTAAGAAATGAGAGAGTCACGGAGCAATTCTAGAGGGTCTCTGCATATTGCATTTTTTTTAATAAACAAATTGAAGCTGGTATCCAATTGAACTTAAACCAGAAGTAAATATGTATGGGTGTGTGTGTAGGTGGCTCTTATAAGCAGCTTGGCCTAGTTTTAAGTATGGCTAAAAAAATATCAAGAGGGGCATATTTTTGACAGGTTTATGGACAACAATCTCACAGAAGTGCCTTTTGTAAGTGTAGACAAATCAATCTGAGGGGGTTCATACTTTCCGAGAAATTCCCGAGGGCATTTTTACAAAAATCTTTGATTAGGCAGGGTTCCACACTTGAGCAAAAAGCTCATATGGGCATGTTGAGCAAGTTTTAAGTGTAGCAAATCTGCATGAGAGGGGTTCATACTTTCCGGTCCTGGTTGTATATACTTTTATACTACTCATATAAAAAGCGGGGCCGCGGTAGCTGTAGGGGGCGGTAAGTCAATTACCCCAGGGGCGGAGCCCTCGAATCGGGAGGCAATTAATACTACTTTTTTCCAATTCCGATTCTTTCCTTACCCTAAATTTTAGATTTATGGGATCCTTGATTCATAAACTTTCCAACGATGTATCAAACATATTTTAAGAGGAATCGATTTGACATCCTTAAATCTTTGATTAAAAGTAGATTTGGCAACAGTGCATCGAGCATACAAATTTGATAGTTACGAAAATGGCGTCTTCCTTGAAGATATAGTACTACTAAATTAAGATTTTTCAATCGGTAAGTGATCGAAAATTAGCAAATTCACGGTAAGGTTAGGTTAGTTTAGGTTAGGTTATGTCGTGGTAATATCAAGAACAAATATTTTTCGTTCTGAAACGTAAAATATTGCGATAAACATTGTTTTCGTGGAAAAATCCAGAGTTTGTGTTCGGATCAGGGAGAGCTAAATTTCACTTATTTCGCAATTTCCTAACGTGACCCCCAAATTTTAACATCATATTCGTGATTACAAGGTCTCATTTAGTTTGTACGCGAAATATTAACAAAATCGGAGAGGCTTCCGGTATTGTCAATTCGCTCCAAATCGGAAAAACAATATTTTATGTTTCTTGTCATTTTCACATTTTTGAACGTAAATGAAAAATAATTATTTTCCGTCATTCCCCTTAAATTCCTACCTCTCCTCTGCAATAAATTCTGATGCTCATATTTTGAAATCCGTAAAGTGTAGCATAATACACTTACAGTAGTTTCCGGGGTGAAAATAAACCTTATTTAAGTTCAATAGTATCCATTTTAAGATAATACACTAAATATATACTGCACAAAACTTGAAACCTATTCATTCATTCATTCATTCCTTTATTTGGAACCTAACAGCTTTTATGCCGTTTTTTGTCCATAACAATACACACACAATTGTTTTACAATAAAATTATCAGTCCATCCCCCCTATTTTACAGATATTAGATTTTTTTTTTTAAGAACATTTTGCCTTTTACAATTGTATGTTACACTTCCTTAAAAATGATAACAAACTATAACCAATTCTCACATCTGGATTAACAACTAAACTTAACAAATTTGTTGGAAACTGAACCTTTAGATTATTTAAAGTTTTATACAAGATATTTCTCTCTCTATTATATTTTGAGCATTCCAGTATTATATGTTGTGCATCTGCACTTTCCCAGCCACATTCACATTTCTTATTGTTTGTTATTCCAATTTTGGATAAATGTTGCCTAGCACACAAATGGCCCGTTCTCAGTCTATTAATTAATACAATTACATTTCTTGTAGCACTTACATGATGAAACCTGGTTTTTGTGTTTTGAATTCAGCAAATGGTCTGTATGATTCTCCAGCTGTTGTAAGTTTATTTCGACACCAATCAAACCATTCATTCAGAATTTTCTTCTTTACTCTAGGGAGAAGATCCGTATAGTATAATGATAAGTTCGTAATATTTGAAAGGCGCACTGCTTTCTTTGCACATTCATCTACATGAGAATTACCTGTAATATTGCTATGAGCTTTAACCCAAGAAAACTCAATGGTTTTTCCAGATTTTTGTATTGTTTGAATTAATTGTATACAATTTATAATATAAGGGGATAATTTGTAAAGACTCTTGTAAGAAGATTTAAGAGCCTGTAATACACTTTGCGAGTCAGTAAGTATTAAAAACTTTCGTAAATTTAATTTTTGGACATATATTAAAGCTTGGTAAATTGCGTAAGATTCTGCTGTAAATATTGAACAGTCTTGTGGAAGCCGAAATAATAGGTCTGTTTTATGTTGTGGATCGTACACTGCACATCCAACTCCTGACTCACTTTTAGATCCATCTGTGTATATGAAATAAAAACTTGGCCATTGAGTAAAATATTCCGATATGTGCGAATAACGAGGGAAATGAATATTATCCAGAGACTGTTGAGGATAATCTAATGAAAAAACAGGCCGTGAACGCATCTGTAGAACATCCTGATATTCTTGACAAAACGAATTATACAATTCTATCCACATAGCAGATTTTCTGTTTGTTATTTTTCCTGTTTCATGTAAGTGTATCATATTTGTTAGTACATTGTTGAAAGGATGCTCACGATATGATTTCACTTTGAAGAGCATATTTGCTGCTAACATCTTCTGTCTACATGAAATGGAACATTCACCCGCTTCCATGTATACTACTACATTTGGAGTGCTGTTCATAACGCCTAAACATCTTCTTCTCAAGAATTTCCTCTGTATGACATCAATGGCATTCAATATTCCTTCTGTCAAGTTACACATTGCCAATAGAGAATAATCTATCATAGTCCGAAAATAATTCTTGTAAAATAAAAGCATAACTCGAGGATGACATCCCCACTGAGTATTTGCTATTGCTTTGAACAAATTAAACACTTTTTCTGATTTGACTTGTATTGCTTTAATTTGGTCCTTCCAAGTTAGTTTTTCATCCAAGATGACACCTAAATATTTTACTCTGGATGTAATGGGAATTCTTGTTTTTCGGGACATTGAGTGAACTATTGGAGGTGTTCCCTTTTTACTAAAAATTGTAATATTAGATTTTTCCATTGAAATGGAGAGTTTTTTACATTCAAGCCACTTTTGCACTTCCAATATTTGTTCCTCTAAAACAGGAAAATCCGTATGAATTTGTGTCGTGGACATATAGATACAGATATCATCTGCATATTGAAGATAATTGACTGTTGGAATTAATTTCCTTTTCATCCCGATCATATAAAATGTTGAATAACAAAGGACTTAAAGGACTTCCTTGAGGTAACCCTTTGCAGGCTGAATACGGTCCTCTACTTTCACTGAAAAAGTGGAAATATACAGATCTTTTACTGAGTAATTTCCATAATATCAAAACATAGTTGTGAGGTATTTTTAGCTGTTGTATTGTTTGGATTAGGATATTAATATCTACATTATCATAAGCTGCGCTTACATCTAAGAATGCAGCTAATACAATTCTGTTTCTTTTCAGTGAATCGAAAATATACGAGGAAAGAGTGATTAATCCGTCTTGACATCCTAATCCCTTTCGAAATCCTATTTGTTCGAACTGAAATATATTTTGGCTTTCTAAGAACCATTCTATTCTTTTTTGGATCAGTTTCTCAAATATCTTTCCTATAACTGACGTCAAAGCTATAGGTCTATATGATTTACCTACTTGAGGGTCCTTGCCTGTTTTAAAAATTGGAATAATCAACTGTTTGGGCCAATCTTCTGGTACTTTTCCATTATTTAAGAATTTATTAAAAATTGTGCACATCGCCGTTAACGCTACATCAGGAAGGTGATTAATCATAGAATAAGTAATTCCATCCATCCCTGGAGCAGACTCTTTACTGTTGCCGATGATTTCATAGATTTCCTCTTTTGAAATTGGAGTTGCAAAACCTTTAGCCGAACGTAGTTTTGATGTGAAACTACATAATTCATTTGGTGTTTCAATTACTCCTTCTGGCACTGTAGGTATGAGTTTCTAAATAAATTCAGTCTTCCAATTTGATTTCAAAGGGACCACATTTGCTGTACGAGGATTTTTGAGCGACCTAAACTTATTCCACACATATCCTAATTTCATGCTTGGGTGTAAATTTTCACAAAATAATTTCCATGATTTTCTTTTTGCTTTTATGCATAATCTCTTTGATTTGGCCACAGAGCGTCTGAATGCTATCCAGTTCTCCGGATTTGGTTGACGTGTGTATATTCTTGCTAATTCGACTCTATGTAGTTTTGCTTCAGCACACTCTTCTGTCCACCAGTATATCTTTGGGAAGTGTTGCTGACTACTTTTTATCACCCTGGGACAGCTCCAGTCCATCGCAGCCGAAATGATTTTTACAAACTCCTCGTATGTAATATTATCAGGTTTTAATCCATCATCCTCTGAGAAATAAATATTTAAAAGTTTAGTATAATTAGACCAATGAGCTTTGAATACTTTCCATTTACGAATAGTTAATATTCTTTCATTTGTTGCATGGCAATAAGCCAGGTAAAAATAACATGGATAATGATCGCTTGTTCTCAAGTCCACATCAGCTTCCCATGTAAAATCTGCACAATACTTTTCTGAAATTAATGTTAAGTCTATAGATGACGGATTACTTCCATTTCTAGGCATATGAGTAGGTGAACCATCATTTATTATAGTTAACTGTTCCGCCTCCATCCATTCAACAAGAGTTCGACCCAACTTATCTGCTGCCTGTCGACCCCACAATGGGTGGTGGCAATTGAAATCTCCAGTTATGATTAATGGAGTCTTGAATGAACTAATAATAGACCTTAAATGTTTCACTGCAATTTTTTGCGATGTATAGGAAGATGGTATATAGATCGAGATAACAGTAAATATTTTATTCAAAATTTTCACTTGTATTCCCACTACTTCCACCCGATATTCTCGAAGAATCACTAAATTGGGATTAAATGATATGGGTTGGAATGCCAGACTTTCATGTACAAATATACCCACTCCTTTTCCGCCTTTTTGATTAATTACTGCGTGATAATTTTTTTTATTTCAATTGAAACTCTTCCATCCCCCCATACTTCACACACACATATAATGAGAGGATGATGCTCTTCTATCAGTTTCATGAGTTCAAGTTTTCTTGAAGGAAACGAGCATAAATTCCATTGCACAAACAAAAACATATTTTGCATGTGATAACTTACTGATTATTATATTTAATGTTGAGCATCTTCATATGATTCAAGCTCTTCAATAAGTTTCAATAACTGTGAAGTAACATTTGCACAATCGACTAGAATATTTTTAATTCTCTGAAGATTATCATCCACAGTTATGTTCGACGTTAGTTTTGCCATAACTTGTAACAAACTAATCATTATTTGCTTTTGAGAGTCATATTGTGGGATGCTAGTTCTTAATTTTCGTTTTTCCGTTGTTGTCACTGACGTTGGACTGCTTTGGGAATTTAGTAATACATAATCTGGTCTTTCTTGTTCGTTTTGGGTTTGAGGATTGTCACACGACTTTAGATTTTGCATACCTTTATTTTTCATAACTTCTTTACTTTTAAATATCTTCCCAAGTCTTCGATCAGCATAACTATTGTTCATGTTGTAAAGATGAGGTTGAGAAGATTTCCTCGAATATAAGTTTCTTGATGTCCCTGATTCCTCATCTCTTAGAGTGGCCAGCACCTCATATCTGTTACCTGTTGTAATTGCTGAACTTGGAGCTTGTACAAAGGAAGACTCTGCTTTAGTTGTTTTTAACTCTGGGAAATCTTGTAATATGTTTGCATAAGAATAATCGTCTCTTTCGGTCATAAATGAACTACTAGAACTAACTTTTCTCTTTGCTTCTTGATATGAACAGCCCTCATATGCTATCACCTTCTGAATTTCTCTTTCCTCTTCCCACTTACTGCACGACCTCTCAGTTGCAAGATGATTTCCTGAGCAATTTATGCATTTAGATACTGCAGCACATATATCATCATGTTCATAATCACCGCACCTTGGACATATCGCTTTGGACTTACAAACATCCTTTGTGTGAGAGAAACGGAAACAATTCCTGCACTGCATCACAGATTTTATTTTAGGTTGTACCTGAAATATGTTACTGAGTAGCTTTACATGCGAGGGCAACCTTTGTGATTGAAACGTTACGCTGATCAATTTGGTCGGTTTGAACACAAATTCCCCATTTTCTTGATAAATCTTCTTCTTCATTCTTTCCATTTTGATTATTGGAATATTTCTCTCAGCCTCTGCTTCATCTTGTACTTCTTCTAAATTTATATGTAACGGTAACCCATATATTAGTCCCATTCTGTGTAAAAGACTCTTCGGGATCTTGACATTTACCTTATACTTCTTCTGAAACTCTTTGTTCAAGTAAAAGTCATTTGCATCATTGGATGTTAAAAAGTAAACCTTTGCACGATTAGGACCCGATGCCTTAACATAATTCACCTTAATTCTAGCTTCTCTTAAGTGACTACCTAACATAATAGCACTAAAGCTACCAACGTTGTGTTCCGCTCCTTCAACAAGCACAATATATGGGCCATCGTGCCCAGGATAGAATAAGTCATTTTTATTCACAAATTCCTTTGATTGCATTGTACGCTCTAATACGTTTGCTTTGAAAATTTTTGGAGCATTTATAGATTCCTCCTTTCCACTAACTTTTGCTCGATTTCGTTTTGTGTTCTGACTTTTTGGTTGCTTAGCAACCAATTCAACATCCATATTTTCTCCGTCTTTATTTGAAGACGTGTCCTTTTTTACTTCCACTACTTCATTAATCTCCATTTGGACGTCCTCTCTGCTTTGATTAATAATTTCCTCGCTAGACATTTTCCCTCACTTGAATGAAATTTGTTGAATTTCTTACAAGCAGGAAACTTTATCTGGATGGCCCAGAGCCTTCCATGCTATCTAGATTTAACACTGATTTATCTTCTAAATCACAAGATTATTTAATATTAACTTACGTTTCAATAAATGTACTGTCTTGTAATAACACAGAACACTTTTACAATAAGAACGATGATTAAATCCACAATTTAAGCTTGAATTTGTCTGTAACTATATATTACGCAACTAGCTAATATTTCACCACAGACTATTCTCCCAAACTTGAAACCTAACTTACGGTGAAGGTAAATCTAGTTATATCTAACTTACTATCCATCAATGTTCATTTGTTTTTTCAAGAAGAACATGAAGGAAATATGTTACCTTCACCTGACAGATTCAGCCCATAATTTTCTACCGTATATTGTTAGAATCTCTTATTGTGCACCGAATAATTTCTAAACAACATGAGCCATACTCTTAGTTTTCTTCTGGTAGTCAACTCCCCTAACAAAATTTATTTTCCGTAAGGTATGGACAGTTGATACGAGTCATATTTTACGTGACGTAACTACTTGAAAAATATGACATTAAGGTATAATTTTCAACGTCTGTTTCCAAGTTCAATTACAGGCATGGCTAGCATGACAGTATTACCTGTCTAAAACATTTCATTAAAATAACCATGATGTATCGAATTTTGAGTACTAATTAAGTAAGTTATGCATGACTGTTTATGTTATCTCTGGACTAAATCATCATATATAGATGTCACACTTGTCTGATACATGTTTTCTAACTAGGAATTTAATCATAGGGGTGATGGTGATTATCTCGAGGATAATAAAAAAAGTTTTCGAAGACACTAAAAACTCTCAACTAAGCACCGAAAGATACAAAGTGCAAGTTATTTTAATTGTTATTATTTTCTTGGGCACCATGTATCGCCTCGGTTGAATATGACCGTGTACATTTTTAATCTAGCATTGCAACATCTGCGCTTACATTAACCAGTGTGATTCATAAAAATCGAAACATATGCTGGAGATTTGTTGTTATTTTAGATATCAAGATTAACTATTTTCAAATTTCGTTTGCAATTAGAAAAATATATTTAAAGAAAAAATGTCAATTTAAAATTTAATTATTGTATGTAGAAGTTGTAAAAGTCATGAGGGAAAAATGGCGGATTTGTAGCCACTGGACGGAAACAGACATTGCTAGGGAGTATGAAACGGGCACTTGAACCCTTTGAAAAAGGCTAAGCGAGCGTCTCGTGCTCTCGTCCAAGGAAACTTTGCTCTCGCCGACGTGGTTCGCTTATTTGAAAAGTTTTCAACGTAATGTTATGTGTGTTTGGGCTCTAATATGTTACAAATATTGTCTATTTTCTTAATAATAAACTAAGTAAGTAATATCCATTTCAAGATAGTTAGTAGGATGTTTTGTATAAAAGAATTCAATAGCGACACTAAATCGGATAAGCAATATTTTACGTCTCTTGTCATTTTCGCATTTTTAAACATAATTGAAAAATTATTGTTTTCCGTCATTCCCCTCGAATGCCTACCTCTCCTCTGTAATAAATTCTGATGCTCATATTTTGAAATTCGAAAAGTCTAGCATAATTCCCTTACAGTAGTTTTCGGTATGAGAATAAACTTTCTTTAAGTTCATTACCAACGTCCGTTTCCATGGTCAACAACAAGCACGGCAAGCTCTAAAGAATTGTTTGTTATTATACCTCTAAAACATTAAGTTGAAACAAGCATGATGTAGATATTTTCGCATTGATTATACCAATATATACGTAATTGTATCTGGCTGGACTGAATCTACTTCTTACGTAGATGTCACCCTTGTTTGAGGCCCCTTTTGAAAACCGGGAGTTCACTCATCTGTGTGTGATCTGTGAGAAATATAATGTATCTCGACAATTAAGAATTGAAGGAAACAATGTGTGCAAAAGAAATGCCCGTGGCAACGGTTGCTAACGACGTGAAAAATGGGCATTTTCACCCTTAAGGAAGGGCCGATTGAGCGATTTTTTAATTTTCTCTGCCTTTTGGGACGATTTCATGGAGGGTCGTAATCGGGCATTTTTCGCCTCCAGGGCTTTCTTCATGGAGAACATTTATGTCAGTGAGTGGTGGGATTGGGGCTATATATATATATATATATATACTCGCGTACTTTCGACGTGGCCTTTGGCCACGTCTTGTACGCTCGCATGGGTGACCTTCGGCCACGTTGTGGGCGTAATCATGTTATAGATGGGGTAAAATGTCTGCATGTTTTATTGGATGAAGCCAAACAAGTGCATAAGTTCGCTAATTTGAAAAGTTTAGAAAGTAACGTTATGTCTGTATGGGCTCTAATAAGGTACAAATATTCAAAATATTATTGCCTATTTTCCTAATAAGGAACTGAGTAACTAATAACAGTTTCAAGATAATTAGTTGGATGTGTTGCATAAACGAATTCAATAGCGACATTAAATTGGAAATGAAATATTTACGTCTTTTGTCATTTTCACATTTTTAAACATAATTGGATAATAATTGTTTTCTGCCATTCTCCTCAAATTCCTACCTTGCCTCTGTAATAAATTCTGACGCTCGTATTTTGAAATTCGAAAAGTCTAGCATAATTCCCTTACAGTAGTTCTCGGGGTGAAAATAAACGTTCTTTAAGTTCCCTAGCAACGTCAGTTTCCATGGACAAAAACAAGCACGGCAAACTCTAAGTAAGTAATTGTTTGTTATTATACCTCTAAACATTTAGTTAAAACAAGCACGATGTAGATAATATTTTCGCATTGAGTATAACGTAATTGTATCTGGGCTGAAACTCCTTATTAGGTAGATGTCACCCTTGTTTCAGGCACCTTTTCAAAGCCAGGAGTTCATTCATCTGTGTGCTATTGATCTGTGAGAAATATAATGTATCTCGACAATTAAGATCTGAAGGGAACAATGCAAGGTACCTTTATAAGGTATGCCATTCCCGAGGTTCCGAGATTTATTCCCATGATGCTGTGCGCGCTATGACGTCATTAAGCGGACAGAATGGAATTTACTTCGTTATCGTATACGGAAGCTTGAGATAAATGGGTCGATTATTTACTTATACACACTTTTTCTTGAATGCCGGTAGAATGAGAACAAATCAACATGTTTGTGCTCCTGCCACGTGCAATAATAATAGAAGAAAATCGCCTGGAATAAAGTGATCATCGCTTCCCAAAAAGTTGCTGCAGCAGGATTGATTCAATTTGTTCCTCCAAATTTCGGACTTACTCAGTGGTGCAACCACAGGGGAGGGCAGGGGCATTGTCCCCCAACCTTCGACGGAAGTCAATTCTAGGGGGGGCAAACATTGATGGCCAAAGGCACCTGCAGGGGGCACAGAGGAGAAATTGCCCCCTTCTATTTCAAATTTTATACAAATAAAAATACATTTCCTAAAATTTTCTTGCTCGCTTTGCTTGCAGTGCCAGCTTTTCTCAGTCTCGTCAAGTTCAGAGACGTAGCTAGGGGGCGTCGGGAGTCGGTCATGGGCGCCAAATAATCTAATTTTTAAAAAATGTGAAAGAGAGAATGCCTTGGCGCCATGTGCTATTATTTGTTCCTTATTAAATCAATATTGTTTTAAATTGCAAAAATTGGATCAAAAAATTTACTTTCTCGCTTCGCTCGCAATATAATTGTTTTTTTTTTAATGTGATGTATTTAAATAATATGTCTTGTATATGTGTAATCAAAAAACTTTGAATACGTACATAATTTAGTGTTAGCATCTTGCATATGTATTTTCTTATTTTATGTCGCTCCATGTTGCTTATGTGTAAAACATATGAAAGTTATACATGTTATATGTACCAAAAAAATATCTTCGGCACGCATTTATCATTCATTTTCTGACATTCAAAAATACAGTTTGTGTGCTTGTTTTCAATTATTAGCTAATGTAAAATTTCTGGTGTTGAAAAAATATTTCAAATCGTTTGTTCCAATTAAATGCTTTAGCACAGACATCTACCTACCTTTTGCGTAATTTATGAGGATAATAACGTCTTTGATACTACCACTACTACCACTAGTAATAATAATGACATTATTAATGTTATTATTATTACTATTATTATTATTGGTACGTTTATCCTGGTACTTTCTCCCTCCAGACAAAAATTCGTGGTTGCGCCTCTGGCCTTTTCTTCCACACTCGCCTTCCGTATCATCACGTATGCAACTTTCAAAAACCTTTACACAATCGGAACTCAGTTTCTAAGTATTGCTTCATTGAATATTGAGTGCAAGATAAGATTTATTAGCTTTGAAGTTGAAACATCGTCCGCGACAATAATACTTTGAACATCTCGTAGGTAGCGAACACTAATTAACAATTACACTATTACTTTACTTTATGTGCGTTTGTTGAGAAATTGTGCTGAAAATATAATGTACGACTAACAGGACAGGCGTTTCTCCCCTGCACATCCTTTCAATCTTCTCGTCAATCAATGAGAAGAGCTGCCATGTAAATAATGACCAAAGAAGCTATTCTATCAGGCCCGTAGCCAGGAATTTTTTGTAGGGGGGGGGGCGAAGTCAATCCTAGAGGGGGCAATATTTTAATATATTGTGTCGCATTGGCACATGTTATGGTAGAGTACACAGAGGCACTTGCCCCCCTCCCCCAAAAGCTATAAGTAACAGAAAAGGGATGGTATCTTGAAACTGCAACGAACAAAAAAAAAAAAAAAAAAAACTTCGAGCAACATCAAATAGCAATATTTCGATAATGACCTTTCCAGGTTGCCAAAGAATATAAAGTTTAACATAAATAGGCTAATAGAGACTGTACCTACTTGATATTGTAATTGATTGATTTGGTGTTTAAGGTCCACTTTATGCACACTTAATAAATAAATAAATAAATAAATTTGGACTGGACCTACAGTTTAAACTGGGATCCGAACCATTATGTGCCTTCACCCTACTTGATATTTACAGGTCGATAATGTTAATTGATGACTAACAACAGCTTTGGGCCTCTCTGCAGAACTGATTAAGGGAGCCCTTTATAAATCATGCTTCATAATGATTCCCTCTAGTTTCCAGTACGCAAGATTTTTTACGCACAAAGGAATCTATCGAGAATCCAACAACACCATTGTGTTGTGTTGTACAAGCAAAATCGGATTAATTACATAATAATGGTTAGGATCTGCACTTTGATGAATTGTGGAAAAAATTGTAATACTTTTTTTGACCTTGCTAAAACATTAAAACATGGGTCCCTTAGTCCACCACGGACTCTATTTCCTTCAAAGGGGAGACTCTTGTATCACTACATACAATGTTTGCCTACTGGTTACGTTAACCATTTTGCAAAATATTGTGTGAATTGTATTATATTATAGTTGAAATACATGTTTCGACACCTGACAAAAATAGGAATCCCTTGATTGACCAATGACTTCTTGGATTACAGTGTCATCATTAATATTTGATATTAAGTTTCATAGAAAGAAATTGTTTTAATAGGGCGCAAATAATTTTACGGGGGCTCCCAGGGCCAACTCCCGCCGCCCCATATAGCTATGGCTCTGAACTTGGACTATAAGAATAGGAGAAATTGTGAGCGAAGCGAGCAAGATAATTTTACGAAATGTACCTAGTATTACCATAAATACTGTCCCAAAGTTGTAAGTAAATAGACACAAAATGGTGAGAGATATTGTAATATCAGAATAACATGAGGTGCATGGATGCATTATGAACCAAAATCACAAATAATTATTCGAAATGGCCACCTTTAGCACTGACACACTTCTGAAGTATTCATGGCCACTCATCAATGGAATTACGCAACACATCAAGTGGAAACTCCGCAGCTGCCTTCTGAACAGACCGCTTTAAACTGTCAATATTGGGATGTCTCTTCTTGCAAGCCATCTCCTGAAGCTTGGACCACAATTTGTAGTCCAAAGAGTTTAAGTCTGGACTGGAAGAGGGCCAATCTGAAGTAGAAATGAAATCTGGAACATTTGCTATGAGGGCACGCTCCATTTCTGTGAAAATGGGTAAAAACATCAGCCAAAGTACCAGCAGACAGTGCTTGAGAAACTATGCAAGAATCTTACCGACACCATCTTCCATGGAGAGAATTGGAGCTTCCAGCAGGACTCAGCCCCAGCACACAAAGCACGCACCACCCAGCAGTGGTTGGAGGCAAATGTTCCTGACTTCATTTCCACGTCAGATTGGCCCTCTTCCAGTCCAGACTTAAACCCTTTGGACTACAAATTGTGGTCCAAGCTTCAGGAGATGGCTTGCAAGAAGAGACATCCCAATATTGACAGTTTAAAGCGGTCTGTTCAGAAGGCAGCTGCGGAGTTTCCACTTGATGTGTTGCGTAATTCCATTGATGAGTGGCCATGAATACTTCAGAAGTGTGTCAGTGCTAAAGGTGGCCATTTCGAATAATTATTTGTGATTTTGGTTCATAATGCATCCATGCACCTCATGTTATTCTGATATTACAATATCTCTCACCATTTTGTGTCTATTTACTTACAACTTTGGGACAGTATTTATGGTAAGACTAGGTATTTTTATTTGTATAAAATTTTAAATCGAAGGGTGCAAGTGCCCCTTTGTGCCCCTTGCAAGTACCCTTGGCCGTCTGGAAGAAAAATGCAAGGAACACGTCCTCCCCGATGGCGCAGTGGTAGCGTCATCGCCTTGAAATCAAGGGGTCCCGGGTTCGATACCCGGTGGAGGCACAAAGTGGTTCGGATCCCACTTTAAACTGTGGGTCCAGTCCCAATTAGCCTTACTGTGCATAAAGTAGACTTAAGAAACCAACTCAAACCAAACCTACCTGTATTATTAGTAAAACACATTTTATGTGTGTGTTGGATATGGTATGAGATTTAATTAGGAAAAGCGATGGATAATGTAATATTTATACAAAGTAAATTAATGTATTATGTCCTTACAACAAATGTAACTATTATAGAATAGGAAGCCAGTGGCGAAATTAGCCGTAAGTTTTTTTTTAATTCCTCGCAGTAGTAAATATTGTTACAAATAAAATCCAAAAAATTAGATCCTCAACTCAGGTGGATAAGAGATCAAATTATAATTCTCAGCTTGCATTTACCTCCGATTATTAGAAGTATCATTCGACCGAAAAGCAATCTCCGACTGTTGGCTGATAAATGCGACGTGCCTAAAATACAGGAAAACGTAACAGCATAATCGTTCCATTATTTTTGTTTTGTATTTGTATTGCTTTTGTTTTATTTCAAGTATAATTTACCCCTTGGCTAATCGCAAAGATGAAAATGAATGGTGAGTAGATGAAATGGATGATCACAAATCCATGTGGATCACAAACAGTACAGAGTACTACACAGATTGTTGGCCAACATGCCAGAACCTAGTAAGCCCGCAAGAATGAAGTTCCTAGGATATATTACCTGAAAGAAATATTGCTATTTGAATGTTTCCCGAAAAGACACCATTTATACAATAACCATCATCTAATTCATTCGCCGGCCCGGTTCAAGTCCCAGCATAGGCATAGGTGTTCTCTGCGAGTCAGGCACGTATCCAGGAATTCCCTTCGTGGGGGGCTGAACACCATATTTTTAAGGTGTATAGATAGAACCTCACAACTGTATGTTTAAGGCCAGTGGTGGCAATTGGGTTCAAAAGGGGAGTGAGGGTGCAAGAAAAGTTTACTTTCTCTTCCCTTGGTATACAAGGGTTAGCATAAAGAGGTCATAGTGTGAAGGCAAAAGAATGGGGAGCAACTATCCCCAAAATCGTCGCCACTGTTCAAGGCTGCCAAATTATTCAGAACGTGAAATCGGAACATTTTTTACCACTCAACTCCTCTGTTTCCATGCATTAACATCGTGTGCCGGAACCATCTCAGTATGTGTGTTTGTCCATTTCTTATCATCAGACATCAAAACATCTATGGCGTCTTCGAGTGTTTTTACGAAGCTGTTACACACGCACGGTATGGACAATCCACTCGACAACGCGAGACTCAAACTGTTGGCTGCGAACTGGACGCAGAAATTTCTCGAATATTTCTCTCTGATTCGAGCCTCAACACCACTACTGTGTCTTGTCCTCCCATGTTTACAGTTCTTATAAAAGCCGAAACCCACCAAATTATTCATATTGAGGCCTAAGCACTCGCAAGTGTTCACAATTTCTGTCACAACTTCCGCAGTCTTGTCATATATTGGCACGAAACAAAGTAAGTCTTCTCGAATACAGTTCGAAACAATTAATTCACAATGAAAACCCTTCCGATCCCAACACATCTAGTGTTTCTTCTCCCAATATGATTAAATGCTTATTCATTTATCTCCAGTGACGTGCCCAGGGGAGGGTTGGTGAGGTCATAACCCAATTTGACAAAGTATTCCTTAAAAACATGAACGTCAAAGAGAGGAAAAGATGGCAAAATGAGGACTGACCACCGAAAATAGTATGCATAACCCTCCTCTTCTAAAATTCTGGGAAAATTTGGTCCGGGCACAACTAACTCATCACTCAAAACTTTGATTTTCAGTTGATCTGTGCAGCTTATTTCTTTTTTAATTAACCGCTCCAATACCCGTTACTGCTTAAATATTCACTTTAGAGAGAGACCTTCGATCTCTTCGCCCCTCGACCCGAACTAGCACTACACTGAGGCTGCGGAAATTCCGCTGTCGTTAATGCCTTCTGCTTTGGACCCGAACTGGAACTAGTAGTAGACTTCGTTACTTTATGGTATTTAGTCCTTTTCATTTTCGAATCACTAGATCTTATAAAGCCACCAATAGACACTGACTGATCACTAATCGACTGTATGAACTATCACACTTATCTTTGAATACTCATTAAGCGATTCTGTTGTACAGATCAACCTGGAAATTGAAGCCGCGTATTTTAACCTCATTATATTCTAGAACGTTCCACAGATAAAACGATTCGTTAATGTTGCCAGTAGTTCGACTCCTTCTCTTATTCAAGAACGTTCCCTCTCGCGCTTTCCAGAGATTAAAAAATTACAATAAATCGTCCTACGTGTGGCGCTACGTTTGCAGCTTCCAAATGCTGACAAGTCTTTGCATAGTGTTGCGACAACACCGAAAGCGCAAGAAAAGTTTTAATGCAATATTATCAACAACAGGGTTATAGAACATTCTCCGTGTTGCCTTGGTAAGTATTTCTCTCCTTATATATTATCGGCACACTATTCAAGAAAACAAAAACCTAATTTTCCCGGACCCTGTGGCTGAGTGGTTAGTACATCGCGCTGCGACCCCAAGGGTCCCGGGTTCGAATCCCGCTCGGCCATGCTTGTGTGTGAATGTCAATTTATCATTTTCATAATTTCATCACTCATTCCCATCTTCGTAAATTAGCTAAGAGAAACAAAACGCGAAGTAAAATGAAATAAATCAAATAAAAAAAAAACTAATTTTATGTAGTGTAAACTGAAAAAATTAAGGGGGGCTCCAGCCCCCTGATCCCACCTTGGGTGCGCGCTATTAACAATAACAGGGTTATAGAACATTCTGTGTCTTGGCTAGAAAATTATTTATCTGAAATTATCATCACATTATTTAAGAAACCATGAACCTAATTTTATGTAGCGTAATTTCCTGAATGGGGTGCTGGAGCCCCCTGATTCCCACCTTGCATACGTGCTTGACTCGATAATTATTTCTCTCCTTAAATTATCGTCACGTTATTTTATTTCACACCACAAGAAACCAAAAACCTCATTTTAACTATTGTAAACCGCAAACTTTCGGGGTGGCTCGAGCCCCCTAAGCTCCCCCTTGGATACGTGCCTGCTACGAGTGTCCCTTCATCAATTTAAACTAATCATCACTCATCCTGTTCGTCGCGATTAGCCAAAAGTGGAAGAAGACGATAAATAACAAAAACAAATTTATCCTCATCGTGGCGATCAACTGGAGAATGTTAAAAGTAGCGTAAAAATATTAAAGGGAAATTCCAGGACATTCAGTAAAAAGACATATCAGAATATGCCCGGACAAGAACTTTCCTTAGAATGAGACATTTAAAATAAATGCAATAGGTTAGCTGGAAAGAAAAGCCGGCAGTGGACTACAGCCTGCAGGGACAAGATATCACGCAAAAAATAAACTATGCATTGTTTTGGAATAAATGTATTCTTCTATCGCGTATTTGATCTCTTGCTGTCAAATCAAATTAACAGCTTTGGTGTATAATATCAAAAGATGCATGAAAACACAGCGTTTCATGGGCCATCTGCTACATTCTACGCATAGCTTTCAACCGCTCGTGTCCGCTTGGTGACGTCACAAGCTCTAGCCAATAACGTGCAAGTCGCGGAGTGGCCCCCCCTGGGAACAATGTGTGCTGCAAAAAAAATGTCCGTGGCAACGGTTGCTAAGGACCTGAGAAAAGGACATTTTCACCCTTAAGGAAGGGCCAACTGAGCGATTTTTTAATTTTCTCGGTCTTTTGGGACGATTTCATGGGGGTCGTAATCGGACATTTTTCGCCTCCGGAGCTTCCTTCATGGAGAACATTTATGTCAGTGAGTCAGTGAGTGGTGGGATTGGGGCTTTATATATATTGGATTGGAAATGAGCCACACTCTTAGTTTTCTTCTGGTAGTCAATTCCCCTCACAAAATTTATCTTCCGTAAGGTATGGACAGTTGATACGAGTCATATTATACGTGACGTCACTACTTGACAAATATGACATTAAGGTACCATTTTGAACGTCTGTTTCCAAGTTCAATTACAGGCATGGCTAACACAACAGTATTACATGTATAAACATTTCATTAAAATATTCATGATGTATCGAATTTTGAGTACTAATTAAGTAAGTTATACATGACTGTTTATGTTATATCTGGACAAAATCTTCTTATGTAGATGTATGTCACTCTTGTCTGATGCATATTTTCTAACTAGGAATTTAATCATAGGGGTGATGGTGATTATCTCGAGGATAATAAAAATGTACGAAGGCACTAAAACTCTCAACTAAGCACCGAAAGATTCAAAGTTCAAGTCATTTTAATTGTTATTATTTTCTTGGGCACCATGTGTTGGCTCGTTCGAATATGACAGTGTAATTTTTAATCTAGCATTGCAACATCTGCGCTTACATTAACCAGTGCGATTCATAAAAATCGAAACATATGCAGAAGATTTGTTGTTATTTTAGATATCAAGATTAACTATTTTCAAATTTAGTTTGCAATTAGAAAAATATTTAAAGAAGGTATGTGAATTTCAAATTTAATTATTGTATGTATGTAGAAGTTGTAAAAGCCATGAGGGAAAATTAGCGGATTTCTAGCTCCTGGACGGAAACAGACGTTTCTAGGGAGTATGAAACGGGCATTTTCACCCTTTGAAAAAGGCTAAATGAGCGTCTCGTGCTCTCGCCGACGTGGTTCGCTTATTTGAAAAGTTTTCAACGTAATGTTATGTGTGTTTGGGCTCTAATATGTTACAAATATTGTATATTTCCTTAATAATAAACTAAGTAAGTAATAACCGTTTCAAGCTTAGTTAGTTGGATGTTCTGTATAAACGAATTCAATTCAATCGGAATAGCAATATTTTACGTCTCTTGTCATTTTCGCATTTTTAAACGTAATCGAATTCCTACCTCTCCTTAGTAATAAATTCTGACGCTCATATTTTGAAATTCGAAAAGTCTAGCATAATTCACTTACACTAGTTTTCGAGGTTAAAATAAACTTTCATTAAGTTCCCTAGCAACGTCCGTTTCCATGGCCAACAAGCAGCACGGCAAGCTCTAAAGAATTGCTTGTCATTATACCCATAAACATTTAGTTGAAACGAGCACGATGTAGATATTCTCGCATTGAGTATAACAATGTAGTACATATACGTAATTGTATCTGGACTGAATCTTCTTCTTATGTAGATGTCACCCTTGTTTGAGGCACCTTTTCAAAACCAGGAGTTCATTCATCTCTGTGTTATCTGTGAGAAATATAATGTAGCTAGACAAAATATGAATTAAAGGAAGCAATGTGAGCAAAAAGAAAAGCCATGGAAACGGTTGCTAACGACATGAAAAAAGTGCATTTTCACCCTTAAGAAAGGTGAGGGATTTTTTAAATTTTCTCTGCCTTTTTGGACAATTTCATGGGGGGTCGTAATCGGACGTTTTTCGCCTACGGGGCTTCCTTCATGGAGAACATTTATTTCAGTGAGTGGTGGGATTGGGGCTATATATATATATATATATATACAGGGTGTCATTTTAATGGCGCCCACGGACCACGGAAACGTATAGAGGACATCAAAACAAACAACTTTTCTCAGTAACATTTTTCTCGTTGGAGCGTCGTTTTGGCGCTACAGTCGTTCAAAAAAGCCCGTTTTGCCGCCTGAATGCTGGCAACCACACACAACATTTGATTGCATTTGTGACGTCATATCCCGTCGTGAAGCGATGCGTTACAGGGTTGCCAGGAACACACATATTCTGTGAAAAATGACATAGCTACAATCAGCCACATTATGTACCGTAAAACAAAACGAGAAAACACGTTCTGTAAACTAACAGGAAGTAAACAAACGATACGAAAAATGGTAGAAAGAAAATAGAATTCAAGTGGAAGTGGTCATATCGAATTCTGTCTCAGCTTACATGTCAAATATTTGGAAATCTAGTTACAAAGTTGGCATCTACAATTTAATCTATCAACTTCGTCCTTCTGATACTAGTTGTCTGTGACCCACTGAACAGATGACAAAATAGAAATGAAAGAACTCAAAATTCCAAAGGTAAGCAACACATAATATAATGTATATTCAAGGCATTATGAGGCAAGTGGCAAAAATGGTTGACAATACAGGGATATAAGTAGTAGTAAAACAAACTCTCAGATGACTGTGTTTATCTACGCATCGGATACACATGTAATAGTTTGCAACTCTGAACAGGGCAGTATATTCGCTACTGATTCATCATTAGATTGTTACTGTGGTTGTACGTGTTTTAGTCGTAATGTAAAAACGTGAACCTCAGATACTTTCGTTATCAGAACAAAGTACCACAAGGCATCTGGACACAAACCTGTAGATATCAACCTTGTAACGAGATTTGCAAATATAATTGACATGTAGCTGGGCGTAAACAGCCACATGTAAGTTGTAAGTACAATAAAAGTTATTGTTGTTGATATTTGACATGTAGGCTGAGACAAAATCCGATATTGACTCTTCATTTTGAATACATTTTTACCATTTCTCATATCGTTGGTTCACTTCCCCCTTCCCCTGAGATGACTGCTGATCTTCTGGCTGGTAGACTTTGGTGTTCGGTTTACTGGACGCGTTTCTCGCTTCGTTTTACAGCTAATAATGTGGTTGGTAGTTTATCATTTTTCACAAAATTTGTGTGTTACTTGCAACCCTACCGTGCGTTGTTTCACCGCAGGAAATGACGTCACCGATACGATCAAATGTTGTGTTGGGTTGCCAGCATCCAGGCGGCAAAACGGTCTTTTTTGAACGGCTGTAGCGTCGAATTGACGCACCAACGTGAAAAATGTTACTGAGAAAAGTTGTTTGTTTTGATGTCCTCTACACGAATCTGTGGTCCGTGGGCGCCATTAAAATGACACCCTGTATATATATATTGGATTGGATATCCGTCTTGGTAGTTTCAGCCCACAATCATCTATTTCATTTTCATATATCGCCGTGTATTGGTAAGATAGACTTAACCTCGAAGTAATTCTTGAAGCTTTCCTGGAGGCGATTTATCAAGAAGTTCTCTCAGGATATCAGCCAGGTAATCTCTGGATAGGCTTCCGAGCTTTCGAGAGCTAACGTCACTCTCATCTTCAGGGATTGAAGTGCAGAGAAAAGTTAGGGTATGGTTTCATGTATTGCTGTGGGAGGGGTACGATGCAGGTGGCGGGCCAATGAGGTGCCTCTCTACGACGTCCTCGTTTTAACATATAGATGACGACTATGTTCACTTAAGTTTCAACATCAATGTCTCTTTCACTTCACAATACATATTTGAGAGAGACAGACAAATTAGACAAATTACGGTTATACATGTACTACTGGGCTTCGAACGTACGCTGTTCTTTTTGCCTAGAGCGTTATTCGCTAGAGCGAAGATGCTCTAAATTTCGTACGCTATATGGTGTCGTCCATGCGAACTATTTGACGCTTGTGTGTAAACAAATCATCAAGATTTGATTTATAACATTCGCGATTAGTAATTAAAGCACTGTTCACCTAAACACAAATAAATATTTTGCAGTGTCCTTTACTTTAACTAAAAACACAATTAGAACAGAAGTGAATTTTGTGGTGCAACAGGCCTTGAAGGAGCAAGAACTGCCAAGCGACTTTTTGTTAGGTGACGTGTGGTCAGCACATCGCCTGTTTTCTGGCTAAGAAGACCCGGATCAACTATTACTGCTCCCCAGTTGTCCTCACGATGAAGGATCGAACCGAATTTAATTTTTAAGCATCTACAGGGGTATCATATAATCACAGGAAGCTGAGTGTCTCTTCAGTTGTAGCAGGCCGAGTCGAAAGGATCCATGAGAAAATCGGCTAGATCCCTGTAGACATATTACGTCGAGCTATGTAGGATGTCCCTCCATGACTGCATGATGTTTACGCAGAAATGGTCATCTACTGGAAATGATGTTCAAAACTTAAACCTACCCACCTCTTCAGCTGTATGTAATGGCATCCTCTGCACTATTCATTCCTATGATTAAATCTTTGCAACTATTTTTCTTTTCTCTGTAGCTCCGTTTGAAAATGCCCCGTCTCTCTGAGATACTCTTCATATTATTATGTATATATCACACACCACAGATACACACATATTATATATGCAGTTCTTTTATCTGAGAGGAAAGAAAAGCTCCGGTACTCTTCAAGTTTGTTATTGTGATAAACAATACGCAAAATTTATCATAACAGGTACTAAAAATATGATGGCATGTTCATTAACGATCGTGCATCCATGCTATAAAAAAGGTGCTGGTACGGCAAAAAAGCATATTATATGAGTATCTGTCTGTCTGTGTGTGTGCGTGTGTGTGTGTACACACACATACGTACAACATTCATACATACATATGGCGGCTTCTGTGGCGGAGTGGTCAGCGTACCGCGCTAAGACGCCAGGAGTCCCGGGTTCGAGTCAATATATCAATTAATCAATCAATATACAATGCTGATACAAGTTAGGAAGTCCGGGCCACACTTGCAGGATCACCCAGTTGTGGAATATCTTGACAAATCTTGACGGGATTTGCAGAACACCCGGTACGCACTGGGAAGCACACTAAAATACACTGGCAAGACCTAGATACCCTGCATACGTTGTCAAATTCTTAATGCTGAAACACACACTGAAAAGCATTGATACTAGATCCTTCTTCATATTCACGTTTTCCAAATTTTGCGTTCTCTATCTTTACTATTTTAATTCTCTAATTTTTGCCGGCCCCCGTGGCGGAGTGGTTAGCACAGCGGCAAAGATATAGTACAAGCAATGCTATCACTGCTTGCACTATTAAAATATTATTTAATGTACTTAATGTTTTAGCCTTATTTAGTTTCCATCGCAATCGATTTCACAAGATTTTACGGGCTCAAACTCCTTCAGCAGCCCGTTGCAAGCAGCAGACTCTCTGCTTGCGGCCGCCGACAAGGGGATCCAATGCACCCAAAGGATCATATGGCGACGCGTGAATTCTTGTTGTAGAAACTGGCCTCAACTTTCACAGAAAAGCTGAGCTTCTTTGTGCTTCTCGGAAAGCAGAAGGAAACATTGTCAGCAGACCAATAACCAATGTGTGTCTTCATGAGCACATAAAGATGATCACAAGGATACTGATAATTAATAATCATAAAATAACTGAAATAAACCATTATCATTACTCTAAATTCCATGTAGGTCACTTAAATTACAAATTATTTTTTGTTTCGCGAATTTTAAAAAGCGTCAAAAATTTGACATTAAGAGTTGAGGCAAAGGTGGAAAGGGCGAGCGCTTGTGTATCCGGGAAGAGGAATGTCTGCACCCTGCGTCCAGCTCGAATTACGTCACCAGAGTTGAGAGCTACAGTGTTGGCAACTGTCAAATTATTAACACGGTAATTCAAGCGAACTGTTTAACAAATTTTACAAGTTAATTCAATAAATTGATGGCTTTTGAATAGAAATTGGGGTGGAAAAAGTATCTGAAAAAGGGACTATCTTCTGATATTTGTAAACATCACAATCTAAGTAATCTTGTTTGGATGCTTTGTAGTAGGGGAAAGAATTTGTGAGGAAGTGAGTGTTTGTTGCTGGTGTTTGTGTTCTGAATTAATCGAAACTAACATGAATTTGGGAGCGGTTGATGCGGCAAAGTGCGGGTGCTTTACTGTTTGAGTTGGGTTATTAAGTTCACTTTTTGCACAGATAGGTTAATCAGGACTGGGCCTACAGTTTAATATGGGATCCGAACTACCGTTAAATGTGCCTCAACCGGGTATTGAACCCGGGACCCCATGACTACAAGGCGACATTACCACTACGCCAAGTGGGTATGTATTATTTAGCAATTTATATCTGGTTCGTTTAGCTCGAGGGAGAGAAGTGTAGAAATAAAAATCGTGGAAGCGAAGCGACCAACATCCGATTTACCTGACTTTAAACAATTATCTCATGGAGGCTTTGTGCGACACTTAGAGGAGTTTGGAATTTATTGTAGTGAGTACATCGTCCATGCACGTGTTTCTCTTGGATGGAGATTTTAATGTTTATGTCAGAAGCGCCACAGAGCGAAAACAACCGCACTGTATTTTCGTAATCGGTAATGTGAGAGTATAGTTGAATAAATTATATCTTCTCGCTGTGCTTTTAAGAGAGCTGTCGAGCAAAAAGATGTGTAAAATCTTTTGTGAAATCTTAAAATGTCTTCTTTTGTAAAGTTTATCATCTAGTAACCCTAATTTTAGCGCACTGTGTGTTACTTTACTAATTGTTCATTATTCTTGCTCTACTTATCATCTTCTATTATTAACCCTTCAATATAATACATTAAGATGAATAAATTTTCCCTGTAGTAATCAATTCCAGTCCCTTTATCGTGTACTAACTCCACCTCAAAGTTTTTCGTACGGCGGTGCTGCTATCTATTTTTTGTTTCTGTAAGTTGGTTGCTTTCTGGCTCGTGGGAATTTAAGGCCGGAAAGGGATTTTCTTTTGTATATGGTAGGAAAATTGCGGTCTGAGCTGTAAACAGTACTGCGTAACACTTCACGCTATCTTATCTTTCGTGGCCCGACAAACCGAGCAAAGTCATATGTGATGACAAATACGAAGCCTGGAATAATTCCAGAGGAAAATAAAGTGCAACTGTCTGTAAGGAACTATTGCTTCTCACATTTATGTGTAAAGGAATATCGTGAGTGGATTTGTGACAATTTATTTAGATTGTAAGTACCTAGATATTTTTTACTACTTTCCATGTACATCACACCAATGACTCCTCTACTGATATCATCAATTAAAGTTTGTTCTCTGTTCATTTGTGATAATCACTGGCGCCAACTTATATGAACCTGTGGGGCTCGGGCCCACCTAATAATGTGATGGTTATTATATTTTATTTTAGAAAAAAAATACCTGTGCTTAAGAAAACAAATGTTTCATCATTATACGTACATTGAAAGAATTCTCACCACTTAATTACTGACTGAGTGTTATCAAACTATTTCATAAAAAAGTGTTAAATCTCTAATATGATACTTTTCAGTGTCCTGTAATACTCACTATGGCCACTTTTGGCTCACCTACCTTACACAAAATCATAAATTTATAATGTGGGAGTTAACGATGTTAATGTCTAAAAACAGCCCTGTCCAGATTAACAAAATCTACACATGTTTAACTATTGCTCTTCAGTGCATCCAAAGAAAGTTACACATGTCTGAATGGCCTTTGGACACATTTATCCAGATAAATCTGGGAAGTTATTTTTTTTAAAATCTCTCGCCACAGAACACTGAAACTAGCCAGATGAGTAATTCATAGATATTTTTCTTTGTCTATGACGGGTATTACAAATTCGCCACATTTAGTAATTTCTCCCTACAGTTGGCAACTATATGCTACGAAAACTCCAGCTTTATGGGAGATTCCCGAACTCCATGTGTGTTGCAGAGTTCAGTGCTTCAAGGTTGTACAAGGAACTGCTCAATGTTTCTACACTAACATTGTACACATCTCGCACTGAAAATAGAAACGTAGAAAGAGAAACAAAAAAAAATAGTTCACTGAGCACTATACCTTTTTGAAATAACGCGAAGATGTATCTTAATAACTTAGTTCAAGGCTTATACAGGGTGCGAAATCAATCATTGAAGACTGGTGGGGGGAGATTGATCTTAATCTATGCACACGAGTACGCAACTATATATATATATATATATACACACACACACACACAGGGTGTCTCATATAATATTGCGACCTGAAATATTTCGTGAACAACAACAACTATTAAAAAACGGCTTTCGCAGATATATAGGTATGAGAGGGGCTCATGAAATTAGTGGACACAATACGTTCAACTACGTAAGGAAGTACGGTTTTCAACACAAAGTTAGTTTTCTTTTAATGGAAACCCCATTTTATTTTCAGCTCATTTGAAAGTATGGAAAAAAATTATTAAGAATGGCGTTTGTTACATTGTAATACGTCAAGTAGTTCTCAAGTAAATGTAACCTGAAGTTGAGCGTGAAGGCGAATTCCTCACTATGCCGGTAGGCAGAGCCGAGCGCAAATGTCGTCACGCATACAGCCTGCACGCATGTGCTGCATTTTTCCTACACTCGCCATAGATAAGTATCATCCTGCCCTTTTCAGAGTCTGAAAATACTATTTTCTCAGCAACAGTCCTGACGTACGTACACTATCACAAATGTCTGGTTAATCAGTGTACTTTGTTACGCCCTTGCTTTATTTCATAAATTTGATTAATCAATTTGAAGGAAAAATGTATAAGCTGCAAAGTTGAAAACTTAAAGATTTGTCATGACCAAACGAGAAGAGTTGATTGTTCCAATGTACTAAAAATTATGACGTAAATAAATGAACGCCAATTAAAAATTAGAAAGATGTTAATGTACTAAAATTTATGTATGTAACTGATGGCGTAATGTTTAAAATTTATACTTTTTAATTAACCCTTATTTGATAACTCAGAAAGATGTATCAGAACCTTTTAGATAAATTGTCAGAGTTTACTTATGTGCAACCCGCAGTTGTTGGAACGTAACAACTTTCCTAAGCACAACGCCTAGTATGCAGAAGACTAACATGTTTGTTACGATACACGAATGGCGTCAAAAGGGGGATATGCATGTTACGACACACGAATCAACTTGTGAGAATGTTTGTTTCAAGCGTCAACTTCAGGTTACATTTACTTCAGAACTACTTGACGTATTACAATGTAACAAACGCCATTCTTAATGATTTTTCCATACTTTCAAATGAGCTGAAAATAAAATGGGGTTTCCATTAAAAGAAAACTAACTTTGTGTTGAAAATCGTACTTCCTTACGTAGTTGAACGTATTGTGTCCACTAATTTCATGAGCCCCTCTCATACCTATATATCTGCGAAAGCAGTTTTTCAATATTTGTTGTTGTTCACGAAATATTTCAGGTCGCAATGTTAGATGAGACACCCTGTATATATATGGCATTCCATGAGAAAGTAACCCTGAATCTCAATTTTTAAAATAAAATGCAGTGTTGCAATTTTATTTTTTCCTGCAAGTCAACAATCTAAAATCACTTTATTTAGCAAAGAAGTAAAATTTTACACAATTTTATTTTACTTTAATTAAATTTTAATTAGGTGTTGTTAGTAGCCTGAGTCAACGAACTTTTTTTTACTAGGAGTTGCATCACTGTAGATCATCAACTGCTAGCTTTGAGATGTTGTGTGAAGTTTTAAAAGTTCCTCAGTGTTTTTTCTTTAAAATTCAATTGGTGCTTGTCTTGAAAAGGTAAGGATGTTTCTGTAAACTTTCAAAATAATGATGTCTCATCCGTGACATAAAACATAATTAAGTTAAGATAGTGAAATATCTACTGCGAGGTTATGCATGAAACAACAGAGAAGTTGGGACATTCTCAACTTGTTTTCATATTAAATGTTTCCTTGCAGTAAAATGGCAGGTAATTATTGATTTTAAGGTTTTTATATGTGTCCCACTCGTGACACTTTGGGAGACGTACATATTTGTCCATCTTCATTGTAAAAATTCTATTGTGTTTCCATTAGAACAAAGAGTAATTGAATCCTCTTTGAGCTTACAACTCTGTACTTTTATTTTCTAAAAGTAGCAAGACTTTTTTGTTATTATTTAAATGCAATTTAAATTCAAGATAGGCCAAGGCTCTTCCAGGGCTATAGAGCCACGGGTTATGTTATGTTAAATGCAGTTCTCAATTGGTGTTATCCTGTGATATAAAATATCTAGAAACTTAAGGTGGTGAATTACCTGTTATGAGGGCGTGAACGTACACAATTATGAGCGATGTTCAGTACTTTTTAATTTGTGCAACAGACAGGTAATAAAATTATTTTATATTTTCAAGGTGTTCCACCCGTGACACTATGTGAGTGTGCTGAAAGATAAAAGCAGGCTTGCCTATCTTACTTTATTGTAGGGGTGGGCCGATATGAAGTTTTGGCCGATATCGATCCACATAAAACTGATCCAATAAAAAATTCCAAATTGTTCATTGTATTGATAGATATATATGGGATCAATGTCTATATCAGCCAATACCGATAGAGTACTGATTAATGTGTTTTGTCCCTCCTTTACTGCAACATTTTCTATTTGGTCTTGACAATGGTTAAATTTTTTACAGCTGAACTGATTTCTCAAAATGAAGAAAAATAAATGTAAAAATTAATTAAAATTTGTTAACTTACTAATTTTATTTTTTTCTGAGGGGTCACTAGAAGATGCAATTAGTTTACTGAGTTTGCAGCTGCGTCGTTTCAAAGATACATGGGTATATTAAAAGAGTTCATCATGAAGAATGAAAGAAACAGTGAATGAACAGGAAGCTGTGCTACAGCTTCAACAAGTAGACTTTGTTGAAAATTTTGCTTCAGTTCCCCAGAGTGGAATGCAGTCATCACATGGAATCACAATCAGATAACAATATTCGTGGCCTGCGCTTGGTTTCCTAATGAACAAAAACATAGTTTTGCTTTAATAAGTGACTGTTCGAGTCATCACAAACGTACTGTTTTTGCATTTTCAAAAATAATCGTAACTTTCTTGAAACATGAATATAACCTACAAGCACTTAAAACATTTTCTGATGGTGCAGTTCCTCAATTCAAAAACAGATTCAAAATTTTCAATATATGCTGCATGAAATAATATCGTGACGTTAATGGGCAATGGCACTTTTTTTGCAACTAACCATGACAAATGGGTTGTTGACGGCATTGGAGCGATTGTGTAAAGGACTGTCTGGAATAGAATCAAGAAGCTCAATTTCCAGTAGAGAATGCTAAAGATTTTGTTGAAGCTTCACAGTCCACAGTATTTGCCATACTAATGATTCACGTAAGTGAATTAGAGATAAACAAGCACAAGAAAATGCTGAATAAGATACGGAAACGTCTTCCAGCGATTGAGGGACTGCATTCTTTGCATTTTGTACAGTGTCTCTCAAAAGTTTTAGGACAACGACATTTTAAACTAGGCAACCCAATTTACACAAGGCGTTGGTGGGTTGAGTGTAGAGTTAGGCTCAATTTCAGGGTTGCCACATGCACAATAAATATTTATAAAATACGCGAAAGAAATAAAAACAAGTATTAGTGTATAAAAAGTATTAAAAATATCAATATTATATCGCAAGTGACAAAATTCTTTCTGAAAGAAAAATAATAGGTTTTCTAGCATTTCATCGCTGATGAGTCTACAGAAAGGAGAAGAGGTAAGAGAAAACGAGAGGTGACAAAGGACAGGAGAAAGAGAAAGCGAGAGGAGAAGAGGAAAAGTAGAGGAGAGAAGGAAGAGAGGATAGACGAGGAGAGGAGATGTAGTGAGGAGAATGGACAAATATTCTAGGAGAGATGAGGAAAATGGAGCAAAGAAGAGAAAAGAGAAGGAAAACGAGATGAGAGAAGAGTAAAGGAGACAAAAAGAGAAGAACGAAAAGAAGAGGAGAAAAGTGCGTGGAGTCGGAAATCTAAGACAGGAAAGGAGATACGAGGAGTGGGATGGAGATAAGATGCGAGAAAAGTAGGGAAGGCGATATGAGATAAAAGCAGAGCAGAAGGAGGGGAGAGAAGAAGGAGAAGGAGAAGAGAAGAACAGAAGGGACTGAAGAAAAGAGGTAGTTGCAGAAAATATCGTCTCAGCGTCAAGAATTGATGCATTGGTCAAATTATCGACATGAAACATTCAATAACATTTTGAAATGTATTGGAGAATGTATTAAATCGGTGCGAAATGCCTTTTGACTTAGTTCAGAGCAAGGTAAAATCTTCCATGTAAGATCTTTGATTTTACCTGCGATTATACCACTAAAAACATGAATATAATTTTAATATTTATAAGAATTATCCAATTTTTGTCCACTTCTCGGTTCGTTGAAATGGAGATTTTGTAATTTAATATTTCCCGTCACCCCATCGTTAATTCCAAACTGAATCATTCCGTTTCACACGGGGTGAACAATGAACACAATGGGATAGGTCTAAAACTTACGAAAATTTTCTGCCACCGGAAGGGTTTGAACCTACGACCATCAGATTGACAGTCCTGAACGTTAAACACTACCCTACAAGCTTTCGCTCCTGAAAGTAAGTAGAAGGAGCTAACCAATGTGAAATGTAGATGCAACTCTCCTCCTGCATGTAATGTGCAAACAATACTTGTTTGTAACAAAGAAAACGAAGGTAGTACGACTCGGCGAAAACATTTAATGGAGAATTGCACATGATGAGAACTTTTCATTCGATATTTGCGGAGGTTTCCTTGCATTGAACTCGAGTGGGAAAAGGGGTAAAATTAGTATGTCCTGAATTGCCACAAATATAAATAGTTCTTTCATTAATATTTGTCAATGTCTTTGAAGCAGTACACAATTATCGTTAAAGTATTATAATTCACGATCTTATACATGAAAATATCCCTTTGAACGTGTGTCAATTCATTTATTTGTTTATTTTTTTTATAAATTCCATTTGCAGAACAATGTAGCTACTATACACTGCTATTACAATTAATGTTACCATGCTCTTGTTTGTAATAGAAGGAGAATTAATAAAATAACACCTCCTAAGGAGGATCGAACCTGGGACCACAATCAATGCTTTCAAGAACTCTAACCAATACACTACGCCCTTTGCTTCCCTTGGAGCAACAGTTCTTAATTATTCTGTCGGGTCAATATTGTAAACGTTATCCTGCAAAAAGAAGTTCAATACTCTGATATAAGTTAGCTCTGTACTTCTAGAATTACTCTATACACATGCATTTGAAAATTAACTCTGAATTTATTTCTTCGTTGTTACGAGGGTCACTATTTATATTTTGAGCCTAACAATGAAAAAACAGGAATTTGGCATTGAAAACTGCTTTATTGTTTTTCGAAATATTCTCCTTTATGGTCAATACACTTTTGCATTCGTTCGAACCATTCGTAACGCAACTCCCATGCTGCGTTTGGGATCGAACCTAGAACCTCTAGATTTAATTGGGTGATGTAGTTATTTGTTATTCATCTCTCAGATGGTTATCACTCGCTTGGCTTAAATGTGACAAATGCAAGAGGTTACCTTTTAAAGGAATGGCGATAGAAATTAACTTAACTCTCCGTGACTGAACCGATATGGATTGGTTAAGGAAAGGATATTACTTGCCTTAAAAATATATGGAGATTGTTCCTAGCTTGTCCTCTCAACTATCACTTGTCTCTTGTCACACACCATCGTCCAATAGTCGTTCCCCACTTTGCTCCTCTCTCACAATCCGTAGTCCTTACTCTCTCTCCTATTCTCGCCAACTGCCCACACTACCTGACAATCCCAACACTCACCTCACGTTTGCCTAATCGCTTATTCTGCATTCCTTTCTCTGCTTCCTGCTATCCTAAGACTTTATACTTCTTACCCAATACCTTGGGTACGATACGCTCCTCTACCCCCTAATGAAAATCTTTTGATTTTCACCTAAAGATGAAAAATTTAAAGCTGTATTCCATATCGATCCTTTCTATGGAGAGATTTTTTTTTTTATTACAAAATATAGTCCCAAAATTATTGAATTAACATACCATAACCGAAAATGTGAAATTTGAGTAATATTGTTCTTGAAAAAAGGAAAAGGAATGGAGAAAAATAAACAATAAATAAACAAAATAAATAAACAATACTTGTCAGCGTATGAAAGGTGAACACTGACATGTGAGTTTGTTATGCTGACTCATGTATGCAATGATTGAGAGTTTTACGTCACACACGTTGACGTTATGATTGTCTATGCATAAAATATGTAAACACACAACACGTAACACAATTATAAGGTTATTGTTCCATCCGTGTTGACCTAGTTAAAAGGTGTGTGGCACAGTAACACACTAATGAGGTAATATGTCATCAATCCTGTAAACACTGACACTGCACAACACTATTAAATATTTTGAAGTTAATTATTTACAAAATCGGCAAAGTTTGTGATACTCATCCGAGTTACACTTGCACACATATGTCATATTATCGATGTAAATTTCACCGTCTCTTACTTTAGTGTATCATGTAAATATCGCTGTCGTTTTTATTTATAATATATGTCAATTATCACAGTAAATATTTAATTAAAAAACTTGAAGTTAATCAAAATATATACACTGTCTCAGTAACTGTCCTTGAGTAATAATATATGTACATGAATTTATGTATTTGAAGATAAGAATATAATAGTGTTCGATAGATAAAATCACAGCACTAACATTTGTCCATAAAATAATCCTTGAGTTATCCTGATTCTCACAAAGAGTTCAAGTAAAATACCATAATTTTACTCTTGTTATCATCACTTAATAGTCTCTGCGTATAGCAATGAAGTTTCTTCTTGAACCAAACCATGTGTATATATATGTATATAGTCAATTCCTTGTGGCCGTGAAAAATGTTTTTCACTGTGATGCATTAACTTTGCAGCTACAAATATTGTCATTGAAGAAAAACGTACAGTAGAGAACTGCATATCGTCGAATTGTGAATGTGAAGTATTTAGTTGTATGTAAATATTCCTTCAAATCGATGTATGTATTATCAGCGTTGAAGATTAGCTTATCAACTGATTTCGCTGAACTGCGTAATTAAAATTGATGAAAGGTCTAATTGTAATTCCTGTTTCCACGTGTCGAAAAAATAAAAGAAAAATCTCAGAAATAAAAATCTTGAGAAATTCTCAAAAAAAATCGTAGGACAAATAATTCCTCTGCGTCCTTCAGGTGTAATTCGTGTTGATTTCTTATTTCTCCAAGGTTTTAGCTGGTGACCATCTCTAGACATTGACATCTGTGAAAAAGTTGAACTGAGGACTGTTAATATGGTTTCATAATATTGTTAAAATGTTCATTTCACCGTTAAAATTTGAATTATCTGTGAGGCAATTCAGGTAGGTTTTGGAAAGGAAATTTGCTTCATATACCGAACAGGTATTTCCTCCTGATCGTTAGTGTAATGTGTGTGTGAGAGAACTTAATATGTCGGTATGTGTAGAGGTTTTGTTGAGACAAGGGCGCCTCTAAGTCACCCTTATTTTAAGAAAGTAGTACTTGTAAATATTACAAGTATGAAAAATCTTGTAGTTGAGGGTTGTTATATTTGAGGAAATGGAATTTGAAAAGGAGTACCGATTCAGTCATAACATTTACTCTTACTATAAATTACCCAAATTCTGATTAATGCCATCCTTTACACACCAAATATAATTACAATCTGGAGAAGAGAAAATAAATAAATATAACTACTAATAATTACTAAAAGCAAATTGAACTTTACATATGAATGTAATGTAATGCTGTAAATACTCTTGAAGATTTAATGAGTGTATACTGTATACTACTGCAAAATTTAAATTATAATTGGTTTCTGAAAATATATGAATGCTTAAATTGACTGAAAATATTTATAAATAACAATTGAATGAAATGAAATACTTTAAATATTACTAAAAATACTGTGTCGAACGATCGCCCTTCTGTTAGTATAATTGTTAAAAATAACGTCATTAATAAAGATTTATTGTAAAATACACAACTTGGTGATAGTGTCCATGACAATTCGAATACGTAAAATAATATTCTAAAAATCGGAAATTTCGTTGTCCATTATAGATTCTTTCTCCCTTAATGATATTGCAATCAGCCTAAGAATACAAAAAAAAATATGGAGAGAGAAAAAAAATGAAAGTTGACAATTGGTAGTGTGTAACTATATGCATATGCATCTAACATTAAATAACATAAAAATAAAAACTTAATTGCAATTTATATTCCAAATGTTGCCAGATGAAGAAATATCGTTCTGAACAGACATACAATTCCATGTTCCCTTGTATCTTTCGATCTGATAACCTGAGTTGAAAGAATGCTCTGTCGCAGTTTATTCAGTTCCCCGGCTAATGTGGAATGTAAGATATCTGCTGTTTAATTTGCAACGTGTTGGTTACTTCATGTTAAGAGAGAATTTTGCTTCTGTCGATGTAAATAGATATCGTTGCCGGAAGGAACGAATAGAATGCCTCACTTGCATATTTCTTCAGTTGTTCTGTCTTCCTGAATGTCACTCCAGTTTCTCCATTGCTTAAAGAGGAAGGAATTTTCCCGGTGCATCCGAGTTGAACTTTATCCTTTTGCTGACGAAACATATTTTACCATGAAGGCAGTTGAAATTGACTTTGGATATCGCTTCGAGAAGTATGAAATACATGTGAGGGAAATTTTAAGTGGGAATTGTACAAGATGGGAAATTTCTACCATGCGGAAAATTTTTTTTAGGAAGTACTCTAAGTAACTTGATTATAACATTCAATAAACTAATTGAGTCGTATTTGGAATGAAGTATCCCAAATTAGATGGATCAAAGTACATGTTTAATGATATTTTACTCCTTCAAGACTGTCGTAATTCATCTCATGACTGTGTCGTTAAATTGTTAATAAAATCTGACAAGTGGCTGCTGATAACTCACGATCGTAGCTGTAACTTCTCCTATGCTCTTAATTGACTTATTAATCTTCGTATTAGATTTCAAATCTAGCTTTTATGTAAAGTTATGTAAGAAAAATATACAAAATAATTAAATCTCAATGTAAAATGCGTATAATTATAAAGGTAATCTTAATATTTATATTATTTCCATGTGATACATTTTATTATAAATATCAAAGAACTCAATATGTTCACTATTCTCTTCGTTATTATAATTATCTATATTATAATTCTTATTATCGCTCTTATTTAGTTATTATTGATCTGTAGCTCGTTTAATTGAATAATTTACTGGCTGTATGCCTAGTCAGCTCTTATTATAACTGTTCTCTTTATTTAACGTTATTTAAAACTTATAAAACTGATAATCTCATATTTCTGTCATTTATTTAGTTATTAAAATTATAAATGTAATTAACTTAAATTTAACAATTGAAATATTAAAATGTGTACTTGTTTAAACCCTATTTTGACTAACCACGCTAAATCATAGAGAATTTTCATTCTCATTTTTCCTTACCGAATGTGTTTAACACATTTTATTCATAAAAAGATACTAAAGTCTATTATCGACTTACACTATTTATCTTTTGTAGTTCACAAAAGATTATTTCCATCAGTTCTCTGCAGGCCTACAGAAATCTGAGGAAAATTCCTTGCGCGCAATTTATATTCATCAACATTGCCTTTGTTCACTATCCGTGAATACAATAATATTAATTATTATTATTTTTGCGCGTTACTGTACTTGTTGTTCATTATTATGAAACCTCGATGTCTACGTGTTATAACTAATGATTTTAGTGTGGTAATAACTAGTTTTACACTTCCGTGCAATTATTAAGGGCTAAACAATAATATTTCACATAATTTTAGTGTTTGTTCGTTTAAAAAAAAATATTTGCAAGATGTAAAATTTATTTAGTGCATCAGAGTACTGAAAAGGAAGTTACGTCAGGGTAAAAGGGTATGTTCTCACTCATTCACTCCTGACTGTTCCTGTTCTTCAGTCTCATCACCATTTACATTCTCATCGCCGCTACCGTATTCCGAAGCATAGTATTTCTTCAATCTCTGGACCGAAATTGAGTCTACGACTGTCTGTCCTCGTCTTGTCTTATATTCCACATTGTAAACATTGGGATTTTCTTTTGCTATAATTTTACAAGGTCCTTTATATATTCCCGAGAAGCATTTAGCGGTGTGTACACGATGACTGCCATCGTATACTAGAACCAATTCTCCTGGCGTAAATTCAATGGACTGGTGACGTTTATCGTAGTACTTCTTTGCTTGTCGGTGGCGTTTCTGTAGAGACTCATAAGCTGCTTCTCGTGCTTTTTCGAGAATCTTGAATCTCATCTCGTTGTTTACATTCACACTGGGCGTTAAATGTAGTCCGCTCTCCCAGACTAATCTAGGCGTAAATCCATGAAGAAGAAAAAATGGACTGTTCTTCAAATTCTCCTGGTAATTAACATTGTACGACCACACTGCCGATTGCAAGTATAAAAGCCAGTCTGTGTGTTTTGAGTTCACGAAGTTTTTCATAAGTCCCTGTAAAATAGCATGTGATCGTTCCAATAATCCAATTAAATTGTGATTAGCTGCTGGAGCGAATTTCAGATGGATTCCACATTTCTCCGATAGTTCTTTAAATAAACTAGCTGTGAATGAAGTACCTCTGTCTGTATCTAAATGAGAAGGACATCCATAGCGTAAAATTACATTTTCAAAAAGGAAGTTAGCTGCTGTCTCACTTGAAGTATCTGCTACTGATTGAGCAATTAAAAATCGAGTACCATGATCGATTGCACTAAGTATATATTTATGGCGAAGCAAACCACTTGGTGGATACGGTCCGCTAAAATCTAAAGCGATTCTATCGAATGGTTTCTGTGAGTTGAACGTTAAAAGTTCTCCATATGGCGCTCCTTTTATGCGCTTATTCTGCTGACAAATTACACACTCCTTGACCATTTTCTGAATATGGTTCTTCATAAATGGAAAGTAAATCCTATCCAGTGCATTTTTGTATGTTTTTGTGCAGCCGTAATGCGCTCCTCCAGCTGGTAAACTATGCAATGTCTCAATGACAGTGTTGCGAAGTGACTTCGGTATACATAATAATTTTTTAGCCGTAGCTCCCAGTTTATGTTGTCTATAAAGAAGTCCATTTTCCATAACATAATAGCAAGCTTGCCTCTGCAGGGAGGGGTTGGGTGGGTTGTTGCCCCCCTCGTCTTCTTTTCCTTCCAAAATATTAATGATATTTCCAAAAAAAGAATCCTCTCGTTGGTGTATAGCAACATCAATTGTCTCATCTAACAATAACAATGTACGTGGCTCTGGAAGCTCCTCGTCTTCATCCTTTGGATCATGTTCTGTTTCCCTGCTGATAGCATCCGCCATATTTTGTGTAGTTTTACAGTGAATTGGCGTAAAATCGAACTCGGCCATCAACGTGTACCATCTAAATAATTTGTTTGAAAGTTGCGTTGAGGAGCGAATGAATGTGATTGCTTGGTTGTCGGTAAATAATTCGAAATGTCTCCCAAGTAAAAAGAATCTGAATGACTTAAATGCGTATATGATTGCCAACAATTCTTGCTCGATGGTTGAAAGTCGAGTTTCATGGTCTTTTAAAACTCTACTGCAGTAGGAAATAGGCTGAAAATCACAGTTCGCATTCAGTTGTAAAATCACCGCGCCAATAGCCTTACTGCTTGCATCCGTATATACCCTTACTTCTTTGGATGGATCATATGCCATCAATACAGGAGCTTTAAGTAAAGCCTCTTTCAACCTCTCAAACGCAGTTTGCTGTTCTTCCCCCCAGAGAAATTTCTTCTTTTTTCCTATCAATTTTTGCAAGGGAAGTGCCATCTCGGAATATGATTTTAAAAACTTCCTGACATAAGATGTTAATCCGAGAAATGTGCGAACTTGTTTCACAGTTGTCGGTGTCTTATATTTCTTGATAGAATCAATGATTTTGTCATTGATCCGATAGCCAAATTTTGAAATTTTATGTCCTAAAGCAATGATCTCAGTGTAGCCGAAGTGACATTTTTCTATTGCAAGTTTCAATCCCGCGGCCTGTAAACATTGTAACATTTTCTCCAGAGTTACGAGCATTTCTTCAAAGGTATTTCCGAAGCAAAATAAATCGTCCACATAATGGGCAAAGTGATTGGGATCCAAATTTGAGCACGCTAGGTGAATGCAACGAGTCATTGCACTTGATGAACTGACGTGGCCCTGTGGCACGACGTTCATTTGATACTGTGACATTCCTGGTATTGTAAATGCTGTATATTTCTTACTGTCCTCGGTGAGAGGAATATTAAAGAATCCGCTCTTCAAGTCTGCCGTACAGTAGTATTTCTTGCCCCCCATATTGTATAATATTTCATTGATGTTATTCACACCCAGAGCGTCAAATACAGACGAAACATTCAATCTGCGATAATCCTGGCATAATCTATAACCCCCCTTTGCCTTCTTTACAAGGATAACTGGAGAGTTAAAGGGTGATTTTGTAGGAGAAATAACACCTTGCTTTAATAAAGTCTCAATCTGATCTTTAATTTCATCACGAAGGTGAACTGGAATCGGGTAGGATTTTAAGTGAAATTCTGTGTCATCTTTTAGTTGAATTCTATGTTTATAATTCGTGGCTCTACCTATATCATCCTTTGACCACGCAAAAACATGTGGATATTTCATTAAAACAGCCAAAAGTTGCTCCTTTTGCTGGGGTTCTAAATTCGGATTCACATCAAACCGACTAGGGTCCGCCCGTGCGTCACTGACGTTCCCTAACTCTTCCGTCGCAAAAACCTGTGCCTGTTCACCAATCTCATCCTTATTCTCATCATTAGTGTTACTCATGATTGGCCTATCCCATGTTTCAGCTTTCCCGATAATAGTGCCTTTCTTAATTGTAACATTATAATTTAAAGGATTTGTGATCCAAATGAGATTCGAATCCGGATTAATAATTGCTCTGGCAACCATCAATCCCGTTTTCTCTTGAAACTGTAGGTCCGGTTCCAAGAGTGTTCTATCCTTGTCATATGAATTAGCCAATTTCAATGGAATGCACAAATGCGTCCTGGGTTTCACTTTTATCTTTTTAGCAGCTACAAATTCTGGTTGCAAAACATGCTGTAATAAATGGGAAACTTTGATTGACACGTCAAAAGCTTTCTTATTCTCATTTTTAATTTGATTTCTTGGAGGTGTGCCGAATCTATGCAATGTAAGCTTATTTTCCTCAAAATCTAACTTAGCCTTTTGTCCCTTCAAGAAATCATTTCCTAATATGGTAACTTGATTAAAATCCTTAACGATTCTAAATGGATGAACAAATGTTTGGTTATGTATAGAAAATGGTAGTAACACAATTTCCTTAACCGTCAGTTGACTATTGGTGACCCCTCTAATCGCAGTATTTATATTAAATCGCTTGGCATTGACTGGTATGTTCTTATCTCCCGTTACCGAAATTTGACTTCCACTATCCAGGATAAACTGTCGAATTTCCCCATCTACTTTCACATTGATGTAAATCAGATCTTCAGAAGGAAAAGTAGAGACCGTTAGAGTTTTTCCCGAAGGCCCTGCACCTAGGTCCCCGTCATATGCAGGTCTTACTCGTTTAAAATTGCTTCTGTTCTGACGAAAAGTAGAATGATTTGTATTTACAACCTGATTAGTAGGGTTATTTGGATCTTCGCGTCCCTGTTGTTGCTCCAAAAATGTTCGCGGCGATGAAGATGAAAAATGCGAAAGCTGAAATCGAGGGTTACCGCCATTGCGGCATCGCCCCCTATGCGAGCTTTGCGTCTGTGTGTCGAGATTATCATTGTGGTTATTATGCCATGTATTTCTATTCTGAGCTCTATGATTACTATTATGATAATAGGTTCTTCTATTGTTTCTATCTCTATGTTCATATTCTCTAACTGGATATGAGAATGATGACTCAGTGAATGAATGTTTTTTCCGATGTTCTGCAAGTGCATTTACTTTAGCCTCAAGATTCTGAAATTGCAAAACTAAATCTGACTCATGAGACTGGAGTCCCGCGTTCGACTGTAATTGATCAAGGTCTTGTTGTAGTGCATTTAATCTTTCCTCGATCTCCCGATTAGCCTGAAAATAACTTATGTCAACATGATCATTGACCGTGCGCTGCAACGTGATAGCTTGCTGAGTCGGCATGTAGGCTCGACTCGATTCAGAACATGACAGAGCTTTCATTGTCTCACATTCAGTTTCTAGAATTTTACGTTTTTGCACAAGATATTTGAATTGTTCAACATGTTTCAGGTCTCGTAACATTTCATGCACTGAATCATATTCCCTGTTATAAACTTCTTTCATAAAGTTAGGTTGTAAACCCCCGCTTATTTGCTTAATTTGCTCACTAATGTCCATGGCAGGATCTAATTTTAATAACAATAACTGTTTTTCTCTCACATATTTTGAAACAGGTTCATTTTCCTGATGGAAGCGTAATCTGATTTGTTCCTCTAATTGAAAAGTGTCCCCCGGTTCCGTAAATTCTTCCACAATTTTAGTTTTTAAAGTTACAAAATCTATATCCTGTGCTTCCTGAGTTCGACTCCAAGTATTGAACCATTCCAATGCTGAATCACTCAAAAATACCGGTAGCATTTGCCTTTTCTTTAAGTCATTCCACTCATTAAGAATAGCTAAACTTTCAAATTTGTCAATGAATTTTAATACATCCTCGTGAATGTTACCTTGAAACTGGATAGTTTTGAAAATGTCGGGGTGGATAAATCTAGATTGCGCCATAATTCTATGATTAGCCTATGCGCAGGAAAAATGCTTGATTAGCTTAAAATTAGCACTAAGTTGCTTGTTTTCTTTTCTCATCCCCCCGTGGCTTTGACAGGACATTATCAGCAATTCAATTGTTTACTCTCCCGGAAATTTGATAGGTTAGGTTCAACAATCGCGTAACAGAGTGACGACAGTACCGAACACATCTTTAAAATATTTAACCAACCTTTATGCAACATCGTAATGTTAATTCTCATCTTTTCACAAGCCAATCGCCGAATAACCTAGTTAAAACTCTACTCTTATTTATTTGCGCCTTACCGCGTAGCATATTGCTAGGCCTACCTTTTGCTTTCTTTTCTTGATCTTTGGTAACAATTGATAATTAACACAACGTGAAGCGCTAACAAGTGAAAATTCCGGCGCCATATCTCACGTAAGTAATTTGAAAAGCTAGAAGGCTCTATTATTTTCATCATATTTCGGGATGAAATATATGAAAATCGCAGTATTTCACGTACTGCAGTGTTTTCTCATCACATTTGCAAAAATGGATGAGAAGCCCTAAGCAGCCTCCACCACGTAACGCAACTCCCATGCTGCGTTTGGGATCGAACCTAGAACCTCTAGATTTAATTGGGTGATGTAGTTATTTGTTATTCATCTCTCAGATGGTTATCACTCGCTTGGCTTAAATGTGACAAATGCAAGAGGTTACCTTTTAAAGGAATGGCGATAGAAATTAACTTAGATTAGATATGGGTTTTATACTCTCCGTGACTGAACCGATATGGATTGGTTAAGGAAAGGATATTACTTGCCTTAAAAATATATGGAGATTGTTCCTAGCTTGTCCTCTCAACTATCACTTGTCTCTTGTCACACACCATCGTCCAATAGTCGTTCCCCACTTTGCTCCTCTCTCACAATCCGTAGTCCTTACTCTCTCTCCTATTCTCGCCAACTGCCCACACTACCTGACAATCCCAACACTCACCTCACGTTTGCCTAATTGCTTATTCTGCATTCCTTTCTCTGCTTCCTGCTATCCTAAGACTTTATACTTCTTACCCAATACCTTGGGTACGATACGCATTTGTCAAAGCAGTTTTTCCAATCTTCTTGAGACACCTCCATAATATGGTTTTTGAACGCATCAACGGCGTCTTCCGCCGACGAAAATCGTTGTCCACGCAATTTATTCTTGACATTCGGGAACAAGAAGAAGTCATTGGGTGCCAAATCAGGACTGTACGGCGGATGATCCATCAATTCGATTTTTTGACTGTTCATAAAGTCGGTTGTTAGACGAGATGTGTGACAGCTGGCATTGTCTTGATGAAGAATGATCCGACGGCGTTTGTTTGTTTTCCGTATTTGACCGAAGACCTCTGGCAAACAAATTGTTCTGTACCATTCAGAGTTGACCGTTCTACGTTCCTCTAAAGGCACAGTTGCCACATGACCAGTTTTCCCGAAAAAACAGGCGACCATTTGTTTCGATGTGCTTCGAGCGCGAACAACTTTTGTTGGATTGGGTTCATCTTGAAACACCCATACAGTCGACTGCTGTTTACGTTCCGGCTCATATGCATATATCCATGATTCGTCAACTGTTAAAATCTTATATCCGTCTTTTGAAGCACCACGATTGTATTTATTGAGCATTTGTTTGCACCAATTGACGCGAGCGTCTTTTTGAGTTTTTGTCAAATTGTGTGGGATCCAACGAGAACATACCTTTCTCACAGCTAAATGATCATGTAATATTTTATATATGCTGGTGGAACTAATGTCTGTGGTTGCCTCAATCTCTCAGTATGTCACATGACGATCTTGCAGTATTGGGTTTTGCACAGCATCAATGATTTCTTGAACAACAACTGATTTTGGACGACCTTCGCGAATGGCGGCCACGATTAAATTCGTTATACCAGCGTTTCACAGTGGCAAAGGATGGGGCTTCATCGCCAAATGTGGAAGTAAGTTGATCGATGCACTCTTGTCTTGATAATCCACGTCGAAAATCGTAAAAAATCATCGCACGAAAACGTTCACGAGTTAATTCCATTTTATTGTTGTCGCGCAATCTCCAAGGCAACATAAATAACACAAATGAAGCTATTGACAAAACATTTGAAGTACGTTATGGTCAATAATGCCAGAAGATTCCGTGCAAACGTCAAATCGCGCCTAACTTCAATCAGTGTTGCCAAGACTCAAAATATAAATAGTGACTCTCGTAGTATATCTAAGCTTGTGAATATATTTTATTTGTAATTTTATAACGGTTACATGAACATCTAAGAAATAGTTCCTTATAATAACCTCAGGTTGACCAAGTTTTTGCCAATACAAACAAATGGAATACAGATTGTCTTCAAGCTTACATTGTTAAAAAGGAGCGGGTACGCGTATTACTATCCCAATACTTATTCAATAAGGTTTCTTGGTTGTCTGAAATTATCACTTAAACTATTGCATGTTGAGCTAGTGCCCACCTAGCCGCCTCTGATGAAATCTATCATTCTTCAGATTCTCTTTAAAATTCGACTCTGGTCACTCGTAACTTGCTGGGTGCATCGACGGACAATGTTTTGCGATAAGAAGCGGCCTTGAATAGCGTGAGTGAGTCACTTTGAACGCGAGCAAGCTACGCTACCAAGGCTGTCTGCCTTTGAAAACCAAGTCATTTTTTTTCCACCGTTTCCGAACGCGATTGCTATTGTAGAAGTATATATTCTCACAAAAGAGCAAGAAAGAAAATTAGACCAATGTTCTCCTGTCGTTTAAAACCAAATATTATCTCGTATTAAACGAAAAGTTCACGATTGTCAATAAACCTATCTGAGCATAAGGTGGATGTAAATAATAAATTTAATACAAAGATTCTCCAAAATTTCTCTCCCACTGTCTACGTCACTAACGTCAGGCCAGTATCCAGGGGGGGCATGGGGCCATGCCCCCCTCGAACCCTGAAATATTTAAATGTGAACCTATCAATAACTACGAAAATAACATCGTCGATTTTAGAAATGTGTAAACATTTCAATTTTGTTCTTACATAAATGAATCTGTTTCTTGCGCAAAAGTCTTCAGGCTGCATATTGGATGGTTTTAGTTTTATAATGCAAGGCTAGCAGACGCCCGATTCACCGATTTAGTCAGGACAGTGCGCTACTTTCAATCCCTGTCCCGACTTTTTCGAACTGCAATCGTGATGCGAGAATGTCTCTTTGTTATTGTTGTTTTCTTAACTCACAATTAGACATGTTCTTTATTGTAATAATAATTCCCAGTACGCAACATTTAATTTATAAATATTTGAAATATTTTGTAATATATTTCTCTCTCTCTCTCATACACACACACACACACACACACACACACACACACCCCCCCACACACACACACACACAGACACACACATTTGGGTCTGGCCACTCCCTAAAAAAATCCTGCGTACTGGCCTGGTCTACGTCAATGACAGAAATGCAAGCAATACTTTTATTTATATTTAACCCAATGAAAGGAATGTAGAAGAATTTAAAAGAAATAAGAAAGAGCGGAACGACTGTTGCTCTACTTTAAAAATTGTTGTTCTTCGAGGAAGAAAAATAAGAAGGATTTACTCCAGCACCTTAACACAGTGTCCCACGAGACTCTCTTGACTAATACTGTCAAGTGTGAAGAATAAAATTTTCCGCCAGCTTACGTCTAACGTTGCGCAGATTTGGTAGTTCGCAAACGGTGTAATTATTTCGTGTTACCTTACGCAACAGCAAATACATTTCATAAGACTGTTCTGAACACCAGACTTGCGTCAGTAAACAAGCATTTCGTCTGTTGCAGTATCACAGGAAAAGAACATCGTCCTGCAATGTTCAAGCCTCTAGATATTTTTCATTAATAATGTCTAATCACAATAATAAGTTAGAAGAAATAGCTCGCATTTTCACAACTACCAATATTCTCATTTTTCTTCATCACTTCGAAAATTATTTCTCGAAAATATATTCTATACTACAAGAAAGCAATCCACAATTAAAGTAAAAGTTCAATCACATGTATACCCAACTTCATTTACAATATTGAAGAGACAGAATACTTAAAAATTGTTGTTTCAATCGAAAGTAAGGGCGCGGTGTAGTGGTTAGAGTTCTTGAAAGCATTGATTGTGGTCCCAGGTTCGATCCTCCTTAGGAGGTGTTCTTTTATTAATTCTCCTTCTATTACAAACAAGAGCATGGTAACATTAATTGTAATAGCAGTGTATAGTAGCTACATTGTTCTGCAAATGGAATTTATAAAAAAAATAAACAAATAAATGAATTGACACACGTTCAAAGGGATATTTTCATGTATAAGATCGTGAATTATAATACTTTAACGATAATTGTGTACTGCTTCAAAGACATTGACAAATATTAATGAAAGAACTATTTATATTTGTGGCAATTCAGGACATACTAATTTTACCCCTTTTCCCACTCGAGTTCAATGCAAGGAAACCTCCGCAAATATCGAATGAAAAGTTCTCATCATGTGCAATTCTCCATTAAATGTTTTCGCCGAGTTGTACTACCTTCGTTTTCTTTGTTACAAACAAGTATTGTTTGCACATTACATGCAGGAGGAGAGTTGCATCTACATTTCACATTGGTTAGCTCCTTCTACTTACTTTCAGGAGCGAAAGCTTGTAGGGTAGTGTTTAACCTTCAGGACTGTCAATCTGATGGTCGTAGGTTCAAACCCTTCCGGTGGCAGAAAATTTTCGTAAGTTTTAGACCTATCCCATTGTGTTCATTGTTCACCCCGTGTGAAACGGAATGATTCAGTTTGGAATTAACGATGGGGTGACGGGAAATATTAAATTACAAAATCTCCATTTCAACGAACCGAGAAGTGGACAAAAATTGGATAATTCTTATAAATATTAAAATTATATTCATGTTTTTAGTGGTATAATCGCAGGTAAAATCAAAGATCTTACATGGAAGATTTTACCTTGCTCTGAACTAAGTCAAAAGGCATTTCGCACCGATTTAATACATTCTCCAATACATTTCAAAATGTTATTGAATGTTCCATGTCGATAATTTGACCAATGCATCAATTCTTGACGCTGAGACGATATTTTCTGCAACTACCTCTTTTCTTCAGTTCCTTCTGTTCTTCTCTTCTCCTTCTCCTTCTTCTCTCCCCTCCTTCTGCTCTGCTTTTATCTCATATCGCCTTCCCTACTTTTCTCGCATCTTATCTCCATCCCACTCCTCGTATCTCCTTTCCTGTCTTAGATTTCCGACTCCACGCACTTTTCTCCTCTTCTTTTCGTTCTTCTCTTTTTGTCTCCTTTACTCTTCTCTCATCTCGTTTTCCTTCTCTTTTCTCTTCTTTGCTCCATTTTCCTCATCTCTCCTAGAATATTTGTCCATTCTCCTCACTACATCTCCTCTCCTCGTCTATCCTCTCTTCCTTCTCTCCTCTACTTTTCCTCTTCTCCTCTCGCTTTCTCTTTCTCCTGTCCTTTGTCACCTCTCGTTTTCTCTTACCTCTTCTCCTTTCTGTAGACTCATCAGCGATGAAATGCTAGAAAACCTATTATTTTTCTTTCAGAAAGAATTTTGTCACTTGCGATATAATATTGATATTTTTAATACTTTTTATACACTAATACTTGTTTTTATTTCTTTCGCGTATTTTATAAATATTTATTGTGCATGTGGCAACCCTGAAATTGAGCCTAACTCTACACTCAACCCACCAACGCCTTGTGTAAATTGGGTTGCCTAGTTTATAATGTCGTTGTCCTAAAACTTTTGAGAGACACTGTACAAAGTCATGACAGGTAAAATGTGGTGGTTCTACAAACTTGTCAATCATAGCTTATGAAGAGAAGAGTTTGAAATTAAAAGTCTCCGATGTGTAATCAGTTTCTTCAGATGTGGACAATGAACCATCAATGAACAAGTACAAAAACAGTTATCAAATAAAATCACACCTGGGGTGCGTTGCTTTGAGAATCTGAAATTTCAAGAAAGAAGAGGCAGCCAACACAACTCTATAGTATTACCAGGAGCTTCCTTCAAGAAGATGGTGAAGTTAAAAGTGATTTTCCTCAGGAATATAGAGGCATCTGGGGATTAAAGAAAATATGCAAAATAAAGAGACTTGGTATACCCAGTTGCGGGTATTGGGTTCCAAAACTAGGGGACAAGGACAGTTTACATTTTCTTGTTAGATAAGGTCTAGCATAGTGCGGGGTCAAAAAGTGGCAAAAAGTGGGGATGCAAATGCAAATAATTTTTAACCTTGAAGGGGGGGACGGGGTTCTGATTGTTAACTCCATGTTCAATCATTTATTGGTGTAGGAATATAAATATTTAAAGATTTACATTATGTACCAGGAACGAAGAAAGTACATTTAACTCTTCATATATTTATTTTTTTCAGCTAATGATCACTCATACTATGTAATTTGTTTGCTAAAAAATCCGGCAGAAAGTAACTGCAAAAGTACCTTAAAGTTCTAGTAACTGCAACTGAGTTTATTTTAAAAATGAGTAACTGTCAGTTAATTTTTTAAACAAGTAACTTTTAAATCACACTATTTAGGAAGAAACCCAAGGATCCTTGGCAAGCTCAGATTTTTCATACATTATGCTAATAACGACCTGATTGCGGGAACCTTATAACCTGCGGTAGATTTCTCATGTAAAGCTGTTAGAAGCATGAACAATAGGATATCTGATTTAAACTTTTAAAGAAAGTCGAGATTTATTCATTTTAAAAGAAGTTTTGTGTCGTATTATTATTTTCTTTACTTAATTTTCTAGTGTGCACAATTTGATTGTGAACTTCGGAGGAACAATGGACATGGATGACTCCAAATTGACTTCGGAAAACTCTGCATCGACAAAAAAACGAAGTGGTGGTACTGTCCCCTCTGGCCATGGTCCTTTTAAGAGACCAACTTCAACAGTTCAGTAAGTTCATTTATAGTTGTAGACTATTTCTTTTCTGCCACTAATTCGTAACGTTCTACCCTGTACAACTGGGGATAGAACCAATAGGGTTGTAGCTCATCCATAAATTACAACACTCGCTGGCTGCGATGGCCCTAAAAGGGCCAGATGTGAGGTAACTAAACTAAGAAGCAAGTAAATGACATGACAGATGTTTAAGTCCCCAACCTTCTGACTGAGAATGGCAGATTACAGGAAAAGGCATAACTTACCCGCTCGGTACGAAGAGACTCTCCCCTAGCAGTGTTAAGGCTGGTTTACATTGGTCGAGTAAGCGGGAGAGTTACTGGGACGAGTTACTGGCTTGTCTGCTTGACTCGACCATTATGTGGCGAGTAGCTGTTTACACACTTTCTATCAAAGTGGGGTAGTGGCTGGATCTGTTTGGTGCTCTCTTGATAATATGAACACGTCGACGTCGTTGGCGAGATTTTTCATATACAAAAACATTATAAAACATTTCACACACTTTTCCTTTACAATAAATGAATACAATGATGCACGAGAACAAGACTAGAAAGAAAACTAACTTCCTTGATTTTTCAATTTTCAATTGTTCTTGGTTGTACGTAGAACGTAAATTCTTTACTTTCAATTTTACTTCTCCTACGCCTCTATAAACTTTATGTTGTCGGACTTGGATCACAACCCATTCATGGTTGAATTTTTTATAAATACAATTACATTTAATATGCAAAATCAGAACACTCTACCACCGCACAGACTCCATACTCTCATCAGAAAGCGTTTATATTGATCGAGTGGTCTGTCGAGTTTAAGCGCGAGTGAAAAAATAGATGGGAGAGGAAGCTACCGTACTCGGTCGAGTTGCTGTCCTCCGTGGACAGCAACTCGACTGTCCTAACTACTGGAGCGAGTATTGGCTCCAGTGCTCTCCCCAGTTGTTTACACGGGGAGAGTAGCTTGCTTTACCCTACTCGCTCCAGCTACTCTCCCGTCTACTCGACAAATGTAAACCAGGCTTAAATCCTCTCAGCGATGGCAATCAACGCATCCCTCGCTTCCTAGATTTCCTGGTTTTGTTCATGTTGGCCGGACCTTCATTCACCTTCCACAAGGTGAGCCATGGACGCTTCCTGTGTAAAAACCTCTTTCTCAACAAAATCTAGAAGCAAGTTCTGACACGTCTGGACAAGATTCTACTCGTACCAATGGGGTATGTTACCAACTGTCACAAAGATTAGATGAAATGTATGATGTGAGCGGCATGCCTCTCTCGAGTTTCGAAATTGGAACCTTTGGAAAGTCAATTTATAAAAATATTTTATTTCCTTTGTAAAGTGCCGGCCCCCGTGGTAGAGTGGTTAGTACTTCGCGCTACGACGCCAGGTGTCCTGGGTTGAAATCCCGGCCTGGGCAAGGATGTTTGTGAGTGTCTATTCATCAATTTCATCATATCATCACTCATCCTCATCTTCGAAATTAGCCAAAAGTTGCACAAAATCGAAGTAAATTAATCAATCCTTTGTAAAGTGATCAAAACAGTATATATTACAATGTGACGAAGCAATGGCAAAGATGATTTTGTAAATACCATTGTGGGGAGTATTTAAAGCCATCCCTAACAAATTCTAAATCAGGGTGGGCCATTCTAGGAAAATGATAAAATTCCTCGGCTTTAAAGATGAAATTTTCAAAAATTCAAGGGTACAAGCAGTTGTCTTCTCTATTTCAATCTTAGGTATTACCGCCTCTTACTCACTCCCACCCCACACAAATATATTGGGTTGGTGTGAATGAAATGTCCGTCCCAGATGCATCATTGCCAAACGCCAAACAAAATCAAAACTACAATACCTGGTTAATCAAAATAGTCGCCGTCTGCAGCCACACACTTTTGTCATCGCTCAGCCAACAATTGGATTCCATGGCGAGAGAAGTCTGGAGTCTGCGACGCAAATAACTCCTCAACGGCATGTTGCACCGCCCGATCATCAGTGAAGGTCTTCCCTGTCAGGAAGTGATCGAGATGCCGGAAGAGATGGTAGTCAGTAGGAGAGAGGTCGGGAGAATATGCTGGATGAGGGAGGGTTTCATATTGCAACTCATGGAGAGCCTGCACCGTCCTTTGCGCGACATGTGGGCGAGCATTGTCGTGCAACATGAGGACACCATGTCTGTGGACCATTGCTGGATGCTTGCGGAGAAGTTTGCGGTGCATTTCATGGAGTTCACACTGTAACGATCTGCATTGATGGTTTCACTTCGCCTGAGAAAGACATGATGGATCACACCCACCATAGACCACCATACCAGCAACAACACCTTCCGTGGGTGGAGAGGTGGTTTCGGAAACCGCTCTGGACGTTGATCACGATCCAACCATTGTCCTGATCATTTACGATTGTCATAGCAGATCCATTTTTCATCTGAAGTGACAATCCGATGCAGGAAACCATCCCAGTTATTCCTTACACTCAGAGAACTGCACACCTCCAGTCGGCGAGTCTTGTTGACCGGTGTCAAATCATGTGGTACCCATGAGTCCAACTTTTTCACTTTACCGATCGAACGGAGCCGCCAAACGACAGTGGTATGGTGTATGCCTAACTCGTGGGCAATGGCACGAACACTTTTCCGAGGGTCCGCTTCCACGGCGTTCCTAAGGAGCTCATCCGAATATGATGTTGGTCGATGGCCACGGGGTTCATTTTGCAATGCTGTGTCACCGGAACACAGTTTGAATTCGTAAAGACAAATCAATCGCAATTGTGTGTTATCCATGGTGCACTTTCAGACGACCCTGTTCAGCAACACACTGCCTTCTGACTGTCTGGGTGCTCCAGCCTGTTTGCTGGACGTATACAGAGTTTATGACGTTAGACCCGTGACCTCAGTCAATCCCGGTGTTGTGTTGTTGATGTGAGTTTCCCACTCGCACCAACCAAATATTAACAATATAAAGGATCTGCGTGATTTCAATCCTATCCAAAAATTCTAATTCAATTAATTTAAGCGACACATACAGCATATATTTCAAATGTTTAATTTAAGGTGTGAAGTTTACATTTACCAATTCACATATTCAGGCTCGAAAAATGTTACAGGTTATACCAATCTACAAAAAATTGTTAATTGTAAGGATATCAAACTAAAATTTACCTAATCAACTTCAAGATATCTTATCTTGCGATATTCTTCAGTTTGTCCAATAAACTGTTCTGCAAAGGACACTTACAAAGTAAACGCAGCTTTCTTTTCCTTCCTCCATACAAATAAAAGCTAAACTGTGAAAAAAATGCCTCAGAGCTTATATAAATATGTACAATGGGATTTGGATTAATAGAAGTTGCAATTTTTCACGTCTACAGATAAAAATTCACTTTGAATGCACGCATAATTTCCGCAATTCAAGTAATTCCCTGTGAGTACCCACCCTGTAAATGTTTATTTACTAAACAATGCTATTTTGAGCTGATTTTCGCCTCTTTTCTTGAAATTCCAAAGTTCTGAAGAAATTCTGCAAATGGCGCTTTACTCGTGCCTTCCATATTTGGCAAAAAAAAAACAAAAAGCTGCCTCAAATTTATTCGTCCTATGCATAATTGTCAATCAACCATCATCCAACATTTTCCAGCCAATCAGAGCACCCGCTGCTTCCACGGCCAGAGTGCCCGAAGTTTCCTGTTCAGCCGTCCAAGGTTCAAGACGAAGGGCCATTTATTTATTTATTAGGCAAAGAATTTGATTGCTTACAGTTGCAGATATTTGTACTAGTCACATGTCCTCGTCGCAGCTACAGTCCTGCCCCGAAATCAACCCACGAGAGAACCAGATTTTTGAAACGTGCGGAGGTATTTTTTTCGAAGTGATTCTACACTAAGAATCGATCCCCTATGATCTAACAGCAACAATTCGAAAACATACCAGCAGCGGGACTCGGCTTGTTTCGCGAAGCTTCAAGTTCTTCACAAGCAAGAATAGTCTGTGTCCTGAAACGTGTAAATGTCAAATATCTCGAAAACGGAGAGAGACAGAGCAAAAACATCAAGGGGAAAAGAAAATGTATCATCAAATTATCCGCATAGAAATAGCTATTTCATGTGAGTGAGGTAGAGCATTTAGATGAAGTATTCGAGGTTCTATTTTTTAAAAAAAACACATCAAAAAAGTGTATTTTATTCAAAGGAAGATTAAATTGATAAAATGTTGGCGCAAGTTATCGTGAAAATTTGCATAAATGTTGAACATGAGAAATACGAGAATACCTAGTATTCTATTTCCGGCCCTCGTACACTACGGGCACGCCACGCAGCGGGCCTGTATGTTACGCCCCTGATCCCACCTATATTTCATCGCCTTTGTAAATTGATTTCCATAACAGTGTTTTGAAGTATGTGTTGCTGTGAAAATTAAAAATCAAAATATGTACTTTTATGGCAGATGGTGTAATCAAAATATTGGTAATTTGACGCCTCACGTTTGACATACGAGTACATACACAAATATGATTTTTGTGAAATAATATTTTAGTTATGAATTTCTTTTTTTTTTTGTAGAAACACAATAGTCTTTCGATAAAATGTTTCTATTTTTTCATAAATTTGAGGGAAGCAGTTGCGCTGTCTTCCCATAATAGCTTCCACAAATATTGTACAGTGCGATCCATGAGTATTACCGTGCAAATTGTCCATGACTATTTTCATTATTTTTCTCTTGCATTCTATGTATTTTTAAGCGATATATTTTTATATATGCTGGTGCAGAAGTGTCAACAGCTTGTTTTGAGTTTTCCTTTAATTCTTGAAGCCCTTATTGGGTAAATAAAGTGGTAATGGACAATTTACAAGGTAATACTCATGGATTCCACTGTACGTTTATAGGCTATACTCTGCATCGACAAAAAACGAAGTGGTGGTACTTTCCCCTCTGGACCTTGTCCTTTTAAGAGACCAACTTCAACAGTTCAGTAAGTCCATTTATAGTTGTAGACTATTTTTTTCTGCCACTAATTCATAATTAAATAATTTAAATTAAAGATTGCTACCACTGCGCCATCCGGGAGTTTATATACTTGTTATTGTAATAGTTGTTGCATTGTAATCAAGGGGTCCGTGCTTCCATACCCGGTGGAGGCACATAGTGGTCCGGATCCCACCTTAAACTGTAGGTCCAGTTCCAATTAGCCTTTATGTGCATAAAGTGTACTTAAAAACAAAATTAAATAATCAATCTTGAAGGCACATAGCACATGGACACATTGCATATACGCAGCATAAAAATGACTCTCTTTGTATACTTCTGCAGACAACCACCTATTGTTGCCACTCTAAGACTAGACAAAGACGCCGATGATTACGACATGAACCATCCTCGAAGAGGAAAAGCAGTCATTTTCAACAATGAGCGTTTCGATGCGGACCTGATAGAAGATAGAAGTACTTCAGTCGATGTAAGTGAACTCTGTTCGGAATTATCGAGACTTGGATTCCATGTGACCGTTCACAATGATTATACGTATAGCAAACTGCAACATACAATACGCGAAGGTAAGATCCGTCGAAATATTTTTTGCATGCGTTTCAAAACTAATATCTAATTTGACCGATTTATACAAACTAGAGTTTTGAGGAAGAAATTTTCGTGAAAATGTTTCTAATTATAATTTAATATAATCCATTTAATATAACAAATTGTACCTCTCTTTATAATGCTTCTACAGTTAAACTTTACCTCTGTATTTATTAAAGAGAGGTAAAATATTCCGCCTTAATGGTTTAATATAGGCTCCCCCGAAATCTTGAAATTACCGCAGTTTGCGCTAAAGTCAAGGCGATCAGCTGTTTTGATAACTTTTTGATCGTTGGGGCTTCGTTTCGCAGCTATGAGTCGTTGAATAAATGGGATATTCTCTCCTGCATAGCCTAGATATAGTGCAGTGCCTTTCGCAGCCTATGTGTCCGCCTAACTGGAGTCGCTAGCTATGTAATGAAATAATGTCGTACAATTACATTGACAGTTACAATTAAATTGAGAACGTACCTTGTTTTAAGAGATGTCGAAATGATGTCCTCCTGAATCCACACATTTACGGACTATTTATAGGAAATTTTCACTAACACGTATCAGTTCATCTTCCGAAATTGCTTCAACTTCTCCTCCTGATATTTCCTATCAATTCTTCTAATGTATGGCTTCAGGTTTAAAACTTTGGAGCTCGCCACGAAGACGTCATGAAAATGTATGTTTCTTGTGTAAGGCGCCGGAGGGATTTTTGACGAGTATGTTCCAATCGTGCTCCAAAATCGTCTACTTTCTCCTCAGTAAGCACAAGCCGCTTTACCATTCGCTTTTTTTAAATCAGGAAGAGACCCTGATTCCCAAAATTTGTTCACAAGTATCCGAACACTCTCTTTGTGTAAAAGAGGTTCATTTGGGAATTCTGCTGCAATACGCATTCTAACTTCTCTACCGGAATTGTACGGATATCCTGGCATTATTAGACTGCTAAAAGCGCTCGCCAGTAATACGTAATCTAAAACAAAAAAAATTAAAACATTTGTTAACACCTTATCGCTTCACAAACACGTGCAAACTGGACACCAGCCACCTGGATACTGAAGCACTGACGCGTCCAGTGCCAATGTCAAAGTACAGCTGTGGGTCTAAATGCCGGCAGATGCTTTCTTTCTTTCTTTCCGCAGCAACCTAGGCTGCAAAAGGCATTGTATAATCCAGTCCCTGGCCATAAGACCCGCAGAAATTTTAACGTGGACGATTTTTTCTTTTGATCCTGTTAGGGCATGCCTAAAGAAAGGAAAAAAACTTGGGTAGACATCTGGCATACAGGTGCCAAGTTTTCTAGGGGCCTATAAATTCAAGATGGCCGCTTATACACGCACCAACAATAGAAATCGATCATAACTCTTTTAAAATTGGTTTTTGACAATTTTGCATAGAGACATATTTTGTTCAGAATTGCAAACGGAACAAAAAATATTCTTATTTTTTCATATCTTGCACTGTTATGGAGATATATCCAGTGAAAGAATTTCCTGCCCTTTTCTGCAAGGATTCTAACAATATTTTACACTTTACTTGACATTCCGGCATATAAAGAGACTAAAAATACTGCCTGTGCAACTTTGTTGATGCCTACTATTGTGGTGCATGGCCTGTGTGACGTTATACATCAAAGTTGGCTGCCTCTGAAGACATTGACAAAGAAAATCGACCATGTCTCCTTATCTCCTTCAGAAGTCATTTTGACCAGTCGTAGGTTCGTTGGGTTTTTGAATGAAGGGAAGACATGTGTATGGAGGATGCCTTCATTTTGAGGCATGCAATCATAAGTATAATACTAGGTGTTTTGCTGAACAATGTGTCAAAGAAGGTATATGGCGTCGGGAATCCTAGATGGCCGTCACGGAGGTTTTGAGCATAAAATACTGTCCATATCCAGATTTAGAGTTCGGTTATCAGATTTTTCAAGAGGAATTTTCATCTGGGTCCGGTATGCCAGATGTCTAACCAACATTTTTTTCCTTTTTTTAGGCATGCCCTAATAGAATCAAAAGAGAAAACTCGTCCACCTCAAAATTTCTGCGGGTCTTATGGCCAGGGACTGGACTACGTACAGTTCTGTTCAGATAATCTGGCACACTCGTTTGAGTTAAAGATTAGATTCGGAGCCGATTGAGTGTGGAAGTACAGCCGAAGTAAAGGTTCTGGAAAACAGCACTCTGCAGTGTTGCTTACCACGAAAGTTTTACACCGGATGCAGGGAATTTTCTGACTTGCCGAGTGAAAAGAAACGGTTACAGGAAATCTTTGCATTAGAATTATTAATGCAATGCAGTGTCCAATTTGAAAAGAGAATGGCGAAAAAAATTCAGGAAAATGTGTTCGAGATAATCAGTATACCATAACTAATAAAAAAAAAAATGCCTCAATCCGTTCGCTTGCGTTCATTTGAAAGCAGAGGGGAGTGGATGGTGGTTCCATTACCTCTTTCCCTAGAATAAAGTAACAGCAAAGTCGGCTTTCACCAAGAGGACCCAGGTTCGAATTCCGACCTGAGCGTGGGTGTTCTTTGTTTTGCTTGTTGTTTTTATTAAAAATAAATACAAATTCAACTACTATTATTCGACGAAAAGCATTGATGCTATGTTTAGAAAACAAACGTAAATTTATTTTATTGATAATTAGATATATGAATTATTTTAAGCATATTTGTCATATTTTTCATGATGCATTTTCACATCCCTCTTACATTTGGTAGCCACTCCTTCCTCCAATAAGAATAAATTTACAATTTTTCTAATCTTCTCCATTTTTTTTATTTCCAACCCAATTTTCCTTGCGTCCTATATTTTGTGTTTACATACAAGCGGAGGCACGCCACCCTAGCTCCCCTTCCGGACTAACATTTCTGTTTGTGATTGAATCATTCAACTTATCACCATTCATCCTCATCTTCTCGATTAGCCGAAAGTAACAGAAAATCGAAGTAAAATAAATGAAAGTAAATCAGCCAACAAATTATGTTATTGTAAAAGCGCTAGTCAAAGATAAGGAATCACGTTTTTCCCTCGCCCCTGGCTCCTCACCACTCACCAGGAAGCAAGAGTGAGGTTCCATGCAGAAACCTTCGCACACAATGAGTGCATAGAGCGCATGCGTCGTGGGGCTGACACGTCTTGTTTTACTCCTTAAATTAGAAGTCTCAAACTTCATGACATGAGTTCGAACCCTGGCGAGACCAATATTTTTCTTATTTTTTTTCAAGGTGAAAAGTTATATGTGACATGTTTCGAAATTAGACTAAATTATTTCGGCTCAATCTGGCATTTACGAATATGATTAATGCATATCATAATTCCGAAAGCCACCAACTTTCAATTCAATAGCAAACATTCAGATCGCAAAAAGTAGTGCCAAAAAGAAACCTGTATTTTTCGTTTTTAGAGGAAAATACACAAAAAAGAACAAAATAATGACTATTTTTTAAAAAAAATATTTAATTTGCAAAGTGACATGCTTCTGGCAAACTTTTTTTGCCTGCATAATGTCTCGCAAATCTGTCGGCATGTCACACTTCACTGTTGGAGAGTTTAAGTCACTAGATGTTACAAAGTTAGAATCTTCAATACAGATCTAGGCTGATATTTTTTATAGTTGTTTCATCATGAGCTTGACTTTTGATTTAAGCCCGCTCATGCAAAGACAGTTTAATCGGGGCTAGGCCTACAGTTTGAGGTGTATCCGCATTCCTTCACTGGGTATCGAACCCGGACCAACCGATTGCAAGGTGACGACTTTACCACTATGCCATCGGGGAGGCCTTTGATTATATAATGTTTGTAGGCACGGTTAAGCTAGGGAAGTATAAAATTGATTCTCTAAATAAATTCATGATTCATGAAAAACATAGTTCAATAATGAAAAAGTTAAATAGCCCATGTTGCTGCATAGAAAGGAGGCAAGAAAGTATGCAAATTTATATCATGGCTTTAATGGTCTGAATTAAATGCTCACCAAATATTGCAAACTTGATGAGTTCAGATAGGCGCCAAACTCAAAATTGCAGTCGCATTTTGAAAGTAGTGACAACTAAATTGCGACTGCATCATTAAGAAAAATATTATTTAAGCGTTTCCATCATTGTGTAAAAATTTTACTTTCCTGATTGGGTTGTCCCAAGTCTCTTTCCCTTATAGCCTAATATTTAAAATGGAGTTAAGAAATAAAGTTTATCCAATATTCTAATCTCTGTTGCAGACAACAGCACACAGCACCAAAGTATACATATTGAGATGAGATCCAACTTGGTAGCAATAAATGCATAATTTTCAACACGGGTAGGTTGGTGTATTTCCCTCAATAGCGGTGAAACCTCGAATTACAGTCTTGTGCATGCGTACGAAATTTTCTATTGTGAGCATTTAGCTACTATATATGCGGTAAATTCTGCTACATCTCAATGAAACTTGCTTTCTTGTCTCATAATACTAAATGTAGTACAGAAAATCTCATTAGAGAATACAAACAAAACACTGTAAAACTCACAATTCTATCATTTTTAAAATTTAATTATCGATTTCTCAAACAAGAAGACATTTTAACCTGTTCTTCAAGCAAACGCAAAATGACTATCATTTCGGTCAATTTAAAGTAAATTTCGAATATTTATAATAATAACACCTTCAACCAGACATAAAAAATCCTCTTTTACAATTTTCACCAACATATCTCACCTTCCATCCCGAAATTACTGATATAAAATCCATCGTGCAACCAGTCTGTCAGTGTGTGTGTGTGTGTGTGTGTGTGAAGGGGTGGGGTGAAACGAGGGAAGTGGCAAATGAATGACGGAAAACATTAATATTCACTTATCGATTTAACCCAAAGTTTCGAACTCAAATTCTGTGATTTTTCTTTCACAGAAGAATAACGTTTGACCTTACGATGGGAAGTGGTTGTTATATACAAAGACTTTCAGTAGAAACGCAATAGAGAAAAATTCGTTCCAAATAAAAATGATGCCACACGCATAGTCCTTTCAATAATTATTTTCTCCTTGCCACAATAACTACAACAAAATATAAAGCTGTGACTCGGTGAAATACTTTTCGTGGTACCCATTTGGCAGAAAAAGGAAAACAAAAACTTTAACCAGACGGAGAATCGAACCTAGGATTTCAGCTGTCGTTTTACCGACATGGACACAAGCCGCTGTGCGAGAAAGCATGCTATTAGGGAGATTTCTCCTGAAGATTGCACTCTTACCTGTCCGTCTCCAAACCTTCAATGTCCCTTCTCTCTAATTACATTAATTTGAATTCAATGCGCTTCATGGTATAGCGTCTCTAAGCTGTGCACACATTGCTCACAGACTATAAGTTAATGTTGTGTGTGTATATTAATGAAGACGATCGAAGACATTCGAAGACGTGCTTTTGTGCAAGGTTAGTGTTTCCAACCCCTAACTATTTGAAGAAGAACAGTGACTTCTCAGGAAAATATGAAGACATTCATCCAGCCTGTATTGATTTTGGGAGCTTTTTTATCCTACTTTCGTGTTCAAATTACAAGCTAGAAAAGCAGTTTGGATATGTAGGAGAAAGTAACGAAAGTGATCCTGAAGTCACATCATTTGATCCGTGATAGATATTCTTATTGCCTTGGATTGTTTTTTTCTCCCGTCCGCATCTAGAACGTCAATTCGATTTATTTTTTGTTAACTTCACTTTCCTTCCACTTTTAGTTAATCGAGACGAAGAAGATAAATGATGATATGGGAAAATTGATGAAGGGACACTCGCAAAGAACACCCACGCTCAGGTCGGAATTCGAACCCGGGTCCTCTTGCTGAACGTCGACTTTGCTGTTAGGTTAATCTAGGGAAAGAGGTAACGGAACCACCATCCACTCCCCTCTGCTTTCAAATGAACATCAACTTTTCGCAAGCGAAGGGATTGAAGCAGTTCTTTTTTATTATTTTTTTATTAGTTATGGCATACTGATTATCTCGAACATATTTTCCTGATTTTTTTTTTCTTTTCAAATTGGACACTGCATTGCATTAATAATGAAAATGCAAAGCTTTTCTGTAACTGTTTCTTTTCACTCGGCAAGTCAGAAAATTCCCTGCATCCGGTGAAAAGCTTTCGTGGTAAGCAACATTGCAGAGTGCTGTTTTCCCGAACCTTTATTACGGCTGTACTGCCACACTCGATCGGCTCCGAAGCTGATCTTCAACTCAAACGAATGTGCCAGATTCTCTGAACAGAACTGTACAAGTACGAGCATAACTACTCTGCAGAGGTACACAGATTCACGGTTGCCACTCACATTTTCTTTTTTGACGGAAAAAGGAAATAGGACAAACCCAAAATTTCTTATGAATATTAAGTATTAAGTAAAGGCTTTCCCATGGAGCCTGAATACCTTTGGACATAACTTATGAATTCTCTCTGTGTTGCAAACAAATTAAATACGACAAGCAACGGGTGCGCACGCGATTATGTGCTTGTGTACGGATAACTTCAGAGCAAAGGGAAATTCCATTGACTTCACCTTAGCTATGCTTTAGTATCTTATTTGAACAGAAAAAAGTAAACAAGTTTGGATTGTGCTTACTGTGCAACCATGATATCTTTCATGGGTATTTATCACCTGGGGGACGCCAATCTCCGTAGCCGAGTGGTTAGCACAGCGCCAGGGTTCCCGGGTTCTTATCCCGGTATGGGTGTTTATTGTGAGTGGTCCTTCATCAGTTTGATCACATAGAAACGTATTCTCATTTATTTATTATTACCATCAACAGAGGTATATCCTCCAATGACAGAAGGGGAACATAACGATGATGATAATAATAATAATAGAATGAGTATTAATTACAAAATAACAATACAATTACAATAGATGTCATAATTAATTCATTCACCAATTGTATTCATTACATAAGTATAGACAAAGACATACATAATAGCTCATCTTCACGATTAGCCAAAAGTGGCAGAAAAGCGAAGTAAAATACGCCAAATCAACGACCCAATCAGACCCTGGAATATCTATATTCTGAATAATAAAATTATGATTTTAATTATGACAGTTTCTCAAGCATATGTAAACATACTTTGATTTATCTTGGAAAAGTCATCGTTAAGAAAAACACTCCAGTCTTGTTATTTTTGTGTATATGTTTATGCAAATGGAGATTTTCAAGGAACCCACGAAACGAGGTTTCAGTGAACAAAAGATAAGGAACGTTATTCACCAATAAGTTCTCTACAAAGATTGAATTTGTACGGTGTGTGTGTTTGGGGTGGTGGTTTATTAGGAACATAAAATATTTCATGTATTTTTTCCATGTTCAATATACGAAAGTGAAATAAAACAAAAAAGAAACATCATCGCAAAGTGGGATACATCATGCAGAAAGCATACTCTGATTTTCCTTACTTAAAATTAAATGAGGTTTCCTACCACATTAGTTTACTTTCGACGGCGAATATAAATCATAGATACGATGAAACTAAACTTGAAATAAATATAAAGACACCTCATGCCCAGGCCGAATCCTCATGGTGAAATAGTGGGACGAACATCCAATACACTCGGTCACAAAGCTAACTAACCTTCTTAAACCCGAAGGTTTATGGCTGCAGCAACGCAAGCCTTCCAACTGCTATCCTGGGCAAGATCACTCCACTTTTTCCAATCCTTGCAGATTTCCTTGTGGTCCATCTCAACGTTATCCCTCTATCTTCGTCTTGGCCTTCCTACAGGTCTCTTACCATCAGGTTTCCGAACAAGAATCCCGTAAACTCTTCTTTTCTCTCCCATTCGTGTCACATGGCCTGCCCACCAAAGTCTTCTTCATTTAAATATTCTAATAATATCTGGACAGGAATACAAATTGTGCAGTTCTACATTATGTAACATTCTCCACTCACCAGCCTCCTCATCCCTTTTATGTCCAAACATTTTATTCAATATGCGAGTAACCGAACGCTTCGGATTAAATTTTCTGCAAAAGCGCTAGAGTCACATGCAAAAACAGAATTGATGGAAAGTTGGCAGAAACTATGGACATTTACTGGGAACACTCATGGGTAAAAGTACTATTTAATTCAACCACATATACCCAAAGAACCATGGTATCAATATATTAATCTTTCAAGAAATTCTTTAACAACGCTTATTAGATATTGGTTAAATTACACCCTTGCTCCTGAAGACTTGTACACTGGGAAAATTGTGCAATCACCAATCTGTCAGTGTGGTGCAACTGAAGGAACATCTGATCATGTTATATTTGAATGTCTTCTCAACAAAACTACACGTGATTGTTTCTTAAAAGAACCAAAACAAGCAGGATATAATGTGGCATATGCCTTGTCAACACTTTTGAGGAATCCGACTAAGAAAATAATATATATATTTTTACCAACTATATTAGAAGAGAAAATATTGTGTTATAAAATGACGACATTGTAAAATTATGAAATTGTAAAATCATGAAATTGTAAAACAAATGTAACTGGTGCACAACTGAAAATCTAAAACCAAATATATATATATATATATATATATATATATATATATATATATATATATATATATATATATATATATATATATATATATATATATACACAAAAAATGCAAGTACGGGAGTCACGTAAGATAAGTATCAATGCTTATGTCTTTGCAGTCGAGCATGAAGACCATACGGATGCCGACTGCCTAGTGGTTGCAGTTTTCACCCGTGGCGACGAAGAGTGGCTTTTAGCACGAGACAGCGATTATCGTGTTCGATACCTTCTGGAACCTTTCACAGCACACAGGTGCCCGTCGCTTGCTGGGAAACCAAAAATTTTCTTCATACAGGTAAGATCTCAATCTCATGTAAGCTTCAAAATAAGCACTTGTACAATTATATAAAGGTATAGCAATCTTATATCGTAGGAGAATAATTGTGCAATCCCTTCTATACTATAACATTACAGTAATAGTTTCCATAATATGTATGTGTTTTTACTACAGAAAGTTCATAAAATAATTTTTCAATCTTTTTCCAAGTAACATGTATCTCAAAAGTAATGCAACTACAACTTTTGGTTGCTTACAACATGAAAACATGAGATATTCAAACTACAAATTTAAATTATAAAACCTCGTGTGCTATTTACATATTGTTTATTTTACTTGGAAACGCTACAAAAAGCGTTTTAACGGATTATGTTAATTAAAGCCTCAATCCAGAGGCTATTACTCCCAAGAATGTCCAAATCGACAAAAATGATACACAAAAACTGTTTAGTTTACAATCAACAGAGCATCTGGTTCGTACATGCGTGTGTGTGTGTGGAAACTATGTCCATGCACACAACTCCTGTAATAAAAGTATACGAATTTCCAAATGGTTGGAAATGCTCGCAAATTTGTCTCATGTCAAAAACATCTGATAACGTGCAAATTACAACTACACACCAATTGAGAGAATTTATGCTCTAGTTAATCTATTAAGACGTCTCCAATACGGATGTAGATCAGTTGTTGATGTGGGGAGTGCACGGGGGATGCTATCCCTCCAGTTAAGGAAAATTTCATAAAGCATCCTCCAGTTGGCATAATTTACATACACATACCCCACCTACTTCATCATTTAAATGTTGATTCATACAAGAATCCCTCCACCTATCATTTAACTCGGTCAAGCATTCCGCCGGCTTCCATTTCGAGCAATAATACAGAAATGTTTTTACATATTCATCAACGGAACAGGATATCGAAGGTCAGGTATCACGGCTACCGTTAAGGGGGTTCTAGAGCCATGCTAAAGCATAGGTCCAAATTTCTTTGTTGGATAACCGTACAACTAATATAGATTCGGTAAGGAAAAAAAATTCCGATATAAAATAATAATCCTATAGCGCAACAGCCCAATATTGGGCCAAGGCTTACCTACCGACTGCAGGCCTTCCTCCCACGCGAGCCACCAAGGGGGCTTGGAGATCTGCAGCCAGACTAGGGGGACGCCGTCCCGTTTCCGATATAAAAGATTGTTTTATTCACTAGAACCTGTTATCATTATAATTTTGTTATGATTGAAGGTATTTAAGTAAATAACACATAGTTTCGTGAGTAACGCTTGCTGGCTAATGAAATTGTTGGTGTGTGTCACGGAGTTATGTTTGCTGCAACATTTCAGCACACAATCGAAACATACGTAAATTCTATACACAGAAAACATGGGTTTTCTGCACATAATTACTTTTCTCTGGGTTCAAAAAAATCCAACAAGAGTCCAAACTTACTGCTAGTTTACCCAGTTATGCAAAACGTGCAGGGACTACACGGAACATGCGCCTTGTCAGGGGTGCGAAGGAACCTTGCAAAGTTACCGAAGGTTCTCTGCGGTACTGACGGTTGACCCCGGAGTCACGTGGTATCTGCTTATCAGTCGAAGATGACCTTGTGCATGCAGAACTGAAGCAAGCAAAGGTATTTTATGTGGTTTGACTAGAAAACAATATTACATACCTCTTCACTGATGGAAAAGAATAAAAATGTTTGCCCTTGGCGGGGATCGAACCTAGGTCTCGCTGATGAAAGCTCTGTTCTATAACCAACACTCTATCAATAACACTTCACTTTCTTTTTTCAAGTCAGTCTGTTTCCTTCCTCAGCACATGAAGAAGAAGATGCATCTTAATTTCTCTCATAATTGTTTCATTGTATATTAATAGAAACCAGGAATGTCAAAAATAGGCGCATTCTTTCCCTTCAAAATCCCGTTTCGCACATCTTGCTTCTCCAATTACTGTTATTTGGACATTCAATTGGAAGTCAAAACTAGCTTTGTGTGTGTGTTTTCAAGTACATTTGTGTGAGGAGAGTGGCGTGAGCGTGTGGTGGATGTTGTTCTAGGTATTATTTTCGTTCAAAGCATTAATATAATTGTAAAATATAGAATTTTACTGTAATGCAATTAGTGAAAATATAAACTAAGTTCGTCAGGTTCGTTCCCAAACAACATTAAATGAAGGAACGTAACGTGGACCGAGTATTATTCCATGTTGAGAACACGAGACATTACGTCCCACAATCTTGATCTCGTATTTTTCTTTGGCATCACTGTTCAATTTACAGAGATATATACCCGTGATTGGTATACAACCCGCAGAATTGCAATGTTGGTTGGGTTATCTACTCACAAGGCGCTTGGTGGTCAGACAACGAGGGCTTGCTTCAGTGCTTTTTCAATAGGATCGTTACAACCCAGAAGTGTTCGTGACTGTACACAATGCTTAAAATTACACAATTTTTCAAGGTGTAAAACAACATAATAACAATAATAATAATAATAATAACACATGGCGCGACAGCCCTCGAAGGGGCTTGGCCTATCTCTCGACTAGTCACCCTCCCACAATCCTATCTAAAGGTGTGGATTTCTTCAACCGGTAATAGGGTGACGTGTGGTCAACACGTCGAACCCCCAGCCTTTATAGGAGATATCCGCGACCGGGTTACGCTACTCACTCGTAGCTCCTAAATTTCGTCACGATGGTGGGTTGCCACCAGCCCCATACACAGGCCGAGAACCCAGAGACTGAACCCTAGTGGACTCGAACCCATGCCATCCCGCAGTCGGAGCCCAAAGTACAGCACCTTAGACAGCACGGCCACGGAGGAGGACCTAGACAAATAGTGCCTACCCTTGATTCATGCATAGATCTGGCAACATGGCACTCGGTTGCCATGACAATCGATGGTGCCATCTGTTATCGAAAGTTACTGAAAAATTGTGTTTAGTTCCCCCTTAAGGCCGCGACACGTACCACAGCACAGAGCCTCGCTTTGCGATCTACGAGTATGTCTTGGAAACGGAAAGTTGAATTAGAATTCTAACCTTTAACTAACATTCAACAATGCTTGTTTTCTAGCATGATCCCGTTTCTGTAGAGTACTGCAGTCTTTAGTACCTATGTTATCTGACAGAGAAAATAGCTTCGAAATCGCCCTTTTGACCCCATATTGGATTTTAACGCATTTTGCTGTATGTTTAATAGAAACTGACTGATTTTATGCTAGAAAAATTTAGGTTCTTTGTGAATTTTGTTAGTTTCGAGAAAAAAAGATTTACAAGGGCAAGTCGTCTTCAAAAAGAGGGAGGGTTGTTTCTAAACCCTGTTTTTATAGCCCACAATGGATTTTAAGGCATTTAGGGTTTTGTTAATAGAATGTGATTGATTTCATGCTAAGAAAATGGGATCCTTTGTGAAATTTCTTAGTTTCCAAAAAGATGAGTTGTCTTTTGGGGAATGGACACCAAAAGTCTCTAAGTACGGTGATCTTATAATTTGGCCGTCGTTTTTTATTCAAGATGGCGTTTTGTTCACAAAACGCATCACTGTCACCCAAGTTAGAACATGTCGAATATTTTTTCCCCCTGAGCGCCTCACACGTTGCCATACACATTCCTACACAGAGATTCCAATCTGTAACTTCCGGCTTCGTAGGGCAGTACGTTGATCACTCCGTCAAGGTGGACGGCAGCAGTTGCCTGATGCAGGCTAACATAATATTTTATATTAATACGGGCTAGATAACAATTTTGCCATTTTAGCTTCAATTAATACAGCAAAGGCTAAAAACACAAAGTATAAATATGTTCACGAGCAAGTAAAACGCATACTGTCACTATAGTTGAAAACATTACAATCTTAAATTGTGTAAATTATAGGAGAGATACAGTATGTAATTTGTTTCCAGTTATAATTCATGATCACTGTCTGTGTAAATGTATAATTTCAGATGATAGAACGCTAACTCGAAATACTTTGTTCTACTCACCACGTCCTGGGCCATGTTCTGTAGCAGTTGTAGTGATCCATAATATCCTACGGAGAAAAGAAAGTATTAAAATATTGCAATTAGCACAAAGAGTACATAAAATGTATGAATTTTTACTTGAATCAGAATAGTAAAATTGAAGGATATCGATTTATGTCTTTTAATAATAAGATCTGATACCTTCAATCCCTTGAAACGATTACGGCCTGTTTCGCTTTACTGCGTTTTCACCCCCCCCCCAATACAATTTCGCGTGATTTATGTGACACTAACTTTCTAAGGGCAAACGGGACATCCCATTTCGCCTTTCGCCTTATCCTGTTTCGCCTTACGCACAAAACATTTCCCAGCAGATATCGACATGAAGGGTCAGGTCCTGCTCTGATTTTATTAATTCAACAAAGGCAAAAACCTAACCTAACCTATAGTGCAGGAGGCCTTAGAAAGATCGTTTTGCGGGCTTGCAGCAGACGACAATATGGGGGTGTGCCTGCGAGAACCAATCAGGTCCGCGAATGAGCGAGCCCGGTTGCCACAGCTAGCTCGCTGCACCCTTCTGGAAGGGTGAGTGACCTCTGCCTCTTGCTACCTCGGCCTGTTTGTTCGGCTGAGGAGCAGACGACACGAGAGTATCGGCAATAGTGTGCGAGCGACATCTGCTGTTAGCCCGCGAAACGCTCTTTCTAAGGCCTCCTGCACTATAACGCTGGTGGTCCTTAGAAGGGCGCTTGGTCCGACTGAGAACCGCACGGAGGGAGATTGGCCGAGGTCGGTGCTCCTGGGGGTCGTAGTGAGGAGCCAAGGTAGGCAACATCACAAGCTCTGCGCTCCCATTATGAATTACCCTTCAAGTCCATAATATTCCCAGGTGGGAATTTTTTTGTGTGTAAGGCGAAATGGGATGTCCCGTTTCGCCTTAGAAAGTTCGTGTCACATAAATCATTTGAATTTGTATTGGGGAAAACGCATTAAGGCGAAATGGGATAAGGCGAAACGGGAGGACACGCTTGAAACAAATTTCTCTCGGAATCCTGTCTCCATGTTTTTCTTTATAATAATAAAATAACTTCGTTTTTCGACATATACATATGTGGATCATCTTGAGTGTGCACCTTATTGGAGGAACTCGGCGAATGTGAGTTTAGTGCAGTCAGGTTTTTTTCCATGTTTTTTCTGATTGTTAGCACTTATATTTTTGGTGATAATTTCTCCATGAAGATATTTCCCACAATTCGCTTCTTATTTTTTCTACCCAGTTAATTGCTTTTGCAATATAATACTGATCATTAGAGCAACCAGTTTTATCTTCAGTTCTCAACAAGTATCTCCCAGAATGTAGTTACTGAAACATGCATTTCTTTTCAGGCATGCCGGCCCCTGTGGTGGAATGGTTAGCATATTGCGCTACGACGCCACGGGTCCCGTTTTCGAATCCTGGCCTGGCCATTGGATGTTTGTGAGTGTCCAGTCATCAATTTCATCATATCATCACTCAACCCCATCCTCGCAAATTAGCCAAACATGGCACAAGAAACGAAGTAAAATAAAACAAATCAATCAATCAATCTATCTTTTCAGGCATGTCATGGGAAGGAGGCTGTTGGCGTCACACTGACAGCAGATGCACAGAGAACAAAAACATATTCTCCGACAACAACCTGCACCATTCCGTGCCACGCGGATTTCCTCATAGTCTACAACACCACTGAAGGTAACAGTTTCGCATAAGTTGCTTACCGAAACGTTCAGTTTATTGATAGTGGATACATAAGGATCTTAAAAACACTAAAAATACGAATATATAGAAAATATACACTAGAAGACGAAGAGTTAAAATGGAAAATATACATACTGGAGGACATAAAATGGGCAAAACATGAGTGGAAACTGGCACTAAAAGAAGGCTGAAATAGCTACTAAAAGATAAAAATATTATCTAAAATACGGGGAATACGCACTACAGTAGCGCAAATTGTAGCGAAAGTTGAGTATATATGTACTAAAGTAGGAGAAAATCACTACAGTAGTAGAAATAGGCACTCAAACAGAAGGAATTTGCACTAAAGTAGACTAATAGGAGGAGTTCAACGGACTCTTTTGGCGAGTTTTTATCTCTTGTAGAAATGTGCTATTTTTCTTCCTCTGTATGAGTAATCCTCATTACACCACGCGAGAACGTGAACGATCCGTGTTCCAGAATTTTAAAAGACATAATAACCCGCTTAATAAGAGCCACACATCTTACCGAAATATTAAAAACTCCCCAAAAGAGTCCAATGAACTGTCTCCATGAGTCTACTCAATCAAGAAGCAGCAAATAGGTATTAAAGGAGGAGATATTGACAAAAAAAAGTGGACGAAATAAACGGCACAAAAATTGCAATGGTTAGACGAACTCTTTAAATGTACAGTGATGCTGAAATGTCAAATAAGCACTAAAAATGAGAATTGGATATAAAAATATATAGAAGATGACTATACTGAAAAAAAATTTTGAATTGTTATTTGAACGCCAATGTAAGTTTGTTTTCTCATATACTAAATAGCAACCTGCTTTAAGTTTAAGTTAATTCAGTATTTTACATAGTTTCACATTTATGGTAAACTTATATATGTTCGGTAATACATATTTTGTCACATTTTTTCTATTAATTTCAGATTGTGTATCTTCCCAAAACGAAAAGAGGAGTTTGTTCATCCAGAGTCTTTGCCATGAGTTGCGGAGCGGGGGAACTTCTACAGATTTGTTAACTCTGATGACCCGTGTATCTCATGATGTTGCTATGAAGTATAAGAGTTACAATAAGGCATCAGAACTCAACATGGAAAAGCAATTTCCTTTCATTATCAGCATGCTGATTCGCAAGGTCTACTTTACCAATAAGGTATCCACTTTTACCTCCAATTTTTTTAAAAAATAGATATATTATATATTGAAAGTCTGTGTAGACGTCTACGAGCGAGCTATACATACTTGTCCTTCTCAAAATATTTCATGAAGGGGTGGGTGACTGTTTAATACGTAATCAAATCCCAACCTCTCTCTCCCTGCTATCAGTACACTCTCGAAACTGCATTGTTTGCATCAACGTCACCAGAAACTTTTGTTTTTGCTCATGGAAATCCCTAAGAAGGTGAATCAGGCATAACAGCAGATAAAAAGGTATTTTAGAACAAAAAAATTAAGAAAAGTACTATTTTAAGAGTATTTATTGATTAACGTTTTCAGAAACGTACGTTGATTTTACTTCCTATAATAACCAAAGAATAATTGCGAAATTCTGGGCTTCAGTCACAATACTTTCAAGAATCATATTTGACGTTCACATTTGTTGGGAAATTACTGTTCAGATGTAGCAATATAAAGAGAATATTACGCAATGTATGATGGCAAATTCCATACCCGTCGATCAAAATTGTCAGTATTCCTGTCGTATAAGTTTTCGTTAAAAGAAAAGTGTCTTATTTATTTTTAATACTCCTATTATTCCAGCTTTTGCGTTAATATCATCCACGAAGGCTAAACATTTGTAACCAGACAAGGGAAATGTTCCCTTATACCCACATACAAATACAAGACAAATATTGCATAAACAGCTTTAGGAAGATTCCATATCAAAGCTAATAAACAAATAATGTCGCTTCTGCCACTCCTGGAAAGTGACTCATGCGCCACTAATTGGTGTGGTTGCTTTTGACACTAAGACGAAAAAGACAGCGTAAGCAAAAGCAAACTTCAAGCTGACGACTGTATTAAAATTACTTCCGGTATATGCACTTGTATTCACGTGAGGTTCAAATATTCACTACCATCTTAAATGTGCATTTATATGCACTACAAAACTTCACTATAGTAATTCAAATAAAGTGAACGAGTTAATTCGTTAAAAGCACATGAATTTTTCTGAAGTAAAAAGAACAAAAACACGCAAAAATCCACCACTAAACGCACGGCCATGAAAATAGGCGGCTAGGCAGAATTGCGCTGGTGCCACATGTGGAAAAAGCAAAGCGAGAGGTGGACAAAAGTCGCTAGTTCCTGCGCACTGTGTGGTAACGTCAACAGGACTGCGTTGCCTAGTTCGAGCGTCAGACCGACCTCTATCTGGGGCACTTTCGAGTCCCATTCGATACAGAACTGGTGATCCTGTGAATTGAAAATTCGTTACAGGTCCCAGAAATTGAGTCCTAAATCTGCACTTTGGGCTGCTCTTAAACTTTCGAACACACGGTGTTGTGCTCCAACTTGGCAACACCGCGAACCAGAGGTGCCCATCTCCCCCAACGTCGTGGACGCATCCCCCCAAAGTCGTTCATCAAAATCCCCCCAAAAGAATTGTTCATCATAACCCCCCCCCCACACACACACACACACATATAGTTTGGACAAACACACACTAACTGATTTTTGTTTGAATGTCGATAATTTGATTTCATTTTAAAAGTAATAAATTTTCGGAATACATAAGCGTTAGACAACGAAAACTTACAGTATTTTAAAATTATCCAGTCAGTCGTATCACAGGAACACATACAAGCGAAACAAATCGTGCCTGAAATCATTCAATACTAAAACTGAAGTCCGTATGTCGGAAGTTCCGAGCCGACTCGGAATTTGAACAACTAAAACAACAGACATTGTTTACCACTGGCCGAGATGCCAAAAATCGACAGGCTCGTGACATGGGTAACCTTTCATTGCAGTTGAAATTAAAAGACTAAATAAGGGGAAAAAACACGGCAAGTCAATCAAACGAAACGATCCCCCTTTTTTGTGTCAAGGTATGTAGAATACCTTAACTACAAAAGTATGTCCCCCCAAAAAAATCCCATGACGCAGGCGCGTCATGAATCTCCCCTGTGAGCACCCCTGCCGCGAACTTCTGCCACCCGCCTAAGTTCATGGCCTAGCATCTAGTAATCAGAATATATGTTAATTTCTGCAGCACAAAATTCAATCAATATATTATAAAGTTTTCTGATTTTTTTAGGAATATGAGAGAGAAAGGAGAAAAGAAATAATTGAAATGGACTGGTCTAATTCCGAACAAAAGATAGATCCATCACAGATAACAAGTTCTACGGTTGATCCAAGAGTTTCTTGTATATCTGCGCACAGCAGAGATGCTATATCGCGAATTTCATCAGCAAGGTATGTCTATGAAAATTTAAGTATCATCCAGCACCGATTTTGGAAATGAGAGGTCTATGGGTTAAGATGAGTTATTCAAATCACTTTTTATTATAACATTGTTTTGATAGAAAATGCTTTACTAAAGTTCTACTTTAAAGATTCTAAGCACAACGGTAACAATTGTATCACATCATATAAAACTGTAAGCGTAATGTGCTGTCCGACGTTTTGAATCTACCATATGTGATTGACGCGTGGGATTTTGCGAACTTTAGTATGCAATGTAGGTATCCAGCAATTTTTAACTTTGCAATATTGTTTCAAGGTAAACAACATAAAATGACCGGTGGGTGAAGCATTAAATTGGAATGAGCTAAAATGAGGCATAATATGGCTACAGCCCTTCTCCTAATAATTCCATTCTAGCGCCCTCTATTACATGTATTTACAGAATAGTTAATTATTAAGCAAATAGCCTAAGCAATTTTACTAACATCAAGCCAATACATTCAAGTTTATTATTTTAGCCTATTTCGAGCCCTGGTGATGGGTAAAAATGGGTTTCATTTTTGGAATCATCATGCCGAAATAATTCAGACAATAATCATCTGCGAGACAACCAAATCCATGTCGACCAGTGTTCATTTCTTCCCTTCATTCAGAAACCCATAGCCTAAGGAATATTGACAAATGTCACTGCTCTAGGAGTGAACAGTGATATTTTGAACACTGCGCGTTTATGAATTCAACGAAAGTGTTCTATTTTTTAACAAGCCTTTCATTTTTTTTACTTTATTTTATTTATTTTTATTTTGCTCGTTTCAGAACTATGGTGGAAATGTCTGTTCCAAAGGGTTCAAAGGTCTACAACATGAACCACTCACGTAGGGGAAAAGCAATAATATTTAATCACATGAAATTTGCAAACCACTTACATTACAAAAAGTATACTGGCAGGTTTCTGGACAGGAACAGACTGGAGGAGCAGTTCCAGAATCTTGGCTTTGAGGTCATTTGTTACGAAAATTTCCAATATGTTCTCCTGATGAAGAAATTAATGGAAGGTAAGACATGTGGACAAATTAATACCATAGGTACTAAGGGAAAAGGGGTATTTTTACGGTCAGATAATTCTTGGAGATGTGTATATCCGAAAAACATCTGCTCGGTTCTTCCGTTCTTCTTTTGTCCCTACTCCAGAATCTTTGCATTCTTCTCTTTTGTTGACAATGCCAGTCCTGGGTCCGCTATACATTATTTTTCCTATTGCATACACACACAAAACATAAACGCCTACATTATCTTGCCAAGGAACAAGAAAAGGCATTTTATGGCAAATCGTTAGCCTATTATTGCATAAAATTTAAAACAAATCTCCGGGATCAGACCACAAATTTCCTAAAACCGTGCCAAAAACGAGTGGATGCACGAGGACAACAATTTCAACATCCCCCGTGACAATTAACGTGCTTATTTTGAATGTAATTGTAACTATAATTCTGAGAACTTGAAGTCATTTGGAAGCTTCCATAGCGGAGATATCGCACGCGATTTGACGGGAGTTGGCGTCCGGGCGGTCGCCAAGCATGCCGCCGTCAGGCGCACAAAGCGAGAAAGAAAGACCCTGTAGAACAGTGACCTTCAACGTTTGCCATTTTCACAATCTGTAAGGGATGTGTGTGTGTGTGTGTGTAAAACCTTCAATAATTTTCACTAGCCGTGTGTCTATGTCTTTGTTCCAGTGCAGAGAGAAGATCACTCAGACGCCGATTGTCTTGTGATAGTTGTCCTCACACATGGAGTCGAGTCTCTCCTCTACTCATACGACGTAGCTTACCCTGTAGACATCCTCTGGTCGTCCTTCACTGCAGAAAATTGCCCATCTCTTGCAGGAAAGCCAAAGATTTTCTTTATTCAGGTTAGTCTCTCAGCTTCTGTCTTCATCCAGACTCTTCAGATCTACTTTTTGTGCAAACTGCTTAAAAAGTTCATTATTTGGGGAAAAATCTTCAAATATAGTAACTAATATTTAGGTTGAAGAAGAAATATTATGCGGTAAACATTAGTGTCGAGTCTAAAGAAGGGTACTGCGAATGCATTTTAATACCATAGCGTTTTTCATCCGCTAAGAAAGTTAAAGATTAACTTTCGTAATTTAAGAAATATAAGTAGGCTTAATTTTGAAACATGCTTTTTTTAGAACACAGAACGTAAAACCTGGGTGGTAATTAAAGGGGGTGTGTGGGGGTATTCCTCTTGTAGTTTTAGCGTTCCCCTCTGGCTGCTAATTTTTGATGCGGGGGTGGTTAAACTGCACATACATATACATGTACATACATGTTTTACATATGTATATTACATACATACATACATACAAACATGTATATTATATATAATATGATATTCCGATATTTAATTGTCAAAAGTTATAGAAGCCATGTAAAATATGAAAAACAGAAATGACTAATTGTCAGTATCATCACTGTGGAGTCACCATCATCATCTCGTAACTTCCAATCGTAGGCAATTAGACTATCTCTACTCCTCTTCGACAATGTCAATGTCCCTTTATGTGGATAAGGAAAGTATATATTATTTGTTTATTAAATCGGTTTTCTTCATAAGGTCTGTTAGTTACCTGGGCTTGCCCACTGTTAACAGCTTCATTTAGCATACGTTCTCCTCTGGCAGGATGATGATGATCATGATGATAATATCACATCAGTACTTAATAGAAAATGTATTAGACTCTGGGAGCAAACAAATTATTCTTTCTCTGTTCATATTTCTTGGTATAATACTCGCTTGTATAATGTTTACTTATATTTCGCATTAATCTTGAACCTAACTATTAAAAGTATGTTATTTGTAAAATAACAAAAAAAAACTTAAACACTCCTTGTATGCATGTGTAACATGATAGTCTTCTTAATTCCAGAACGGACTTATGAGAAAAGATGCTGTAAACACGTGCTATACAATTCCATGCTACCCTGATATTCTACTAGTTTACAGTTCAGATCAAGGTAGGTTACGCTGCGTACATTCGAATGCGATTATATTTATGGTTGAATGGAGAAAGTTAATGTTTTAAATGTATTGAAATGTAATTGTGGCAGAGGCCGAACCATGAATTTTTGTCCGGGGGAAGGGGCAAGTATCAGAATAAACGTACCAATAATAACAATAACATTAATAATGGCATTATTATTACTGCTACTAGTAGTGGTAATAGTATTGTATCAAATACGTTATTATCCTCATAAATTACGCAAAAAGGGGCATTTGTTTGGAACAAACTATTTGAAATACTTTTTCAACACCGTCAATTACACATTAGCTAATAATGAAAAACAAGCATACAAACTGTATTCTTGAATGGCAGTAAATGAATGATAAATGCATATACATATAACATGTATAACTTTCATGTAGAATGTATGTTTTACACATATGCAACATGGAACGACATAAAATAAGAAAATACATATGCAACATGCTAACACTAAATTGTGTACACATTCCAAGTTAATTCAATGCATACATTACATTACAAAAAACTAATATTTTGCGAGCGAAGCGAACAAGATAATTTTTTAGATCCAATTTTTGTAATTGAAAACAATATTGATTTAATAGGATGCAAATAATTTTACTGGACGCCATGGTATGCTCTCTTTCACAACTTCTTTTTCATTTAGTTAGAAGATCATTCGGCGCCCATGGAAGACTCCCACCGCTCCCTAACTACGGCTCTGAACTTGACGAAAATGAGAAAAGCAGTATTGGGAGCGAAGCGGGCAAGAATATTTTACGAAATGTATTTTTATTTGCATAAAATACAGAATGCAAAACAGAGCCGTCTACTTCGTTGATTTGGTGCCACGTAGTGTATTTGGTGTCTGCACCGTTTGCACTACGTTCTGGAGAGGTGTACAGTGTTGTTCATGGTCACGTGGTACATGTTAACCAATCACTTATCGGACAAGACTCAACAACTCAACAAGCCCCGCCCTGCGTCTTCTGGCGTCAGTATAAATGTTCTCGTTGTTAGTTTAGATTTGTTGAGTTTCGGTTTCTTGGCAATAATACCTTTTTGGTCAAGCTTCGAAAATTTGCAGGTATTTATGTTAAGAGACATTCTGCTGCGTTCAAGAAGACGAACAGCGGGACCTGAGAAAAAAGTTGCGTGAGTATTGTGCCATCAGCTACACTCTCAACCAGATAGGCATTTGTAGAATTTTTTGAAGTCGAACACCACATTTCTTGCGTTCAGCGTCTACTTGGTTGAACACAATTTCCTTGCATCAAGATGACACGGAGACACATTCTTATGCATTAACGACTACACATTGGTATCGCTGTAGGAAATACGAACATAGATTAAAACAAACGAAGACAGAAAATGATAACAGTGGCGGGCAGTAAAAGTAGAAAGGAAGTACTGTAAGGCTATGTCGCACTGAATTTCGGCCGAAATCCAATGCGACTGCCCGGCAAGTCTATGGTAGTAATGGATCCGGTTTCGGACGAACTTTCACACTGGCGTTCTCGGCCGAAAACGGCAAAAACAGGCAAATTAGCTAAATAAGCATGGGCGACCGCACTGGAATGAGTTTCAGTAGCAATCCCAGAACACAGGCCCAACAGAGGTACATAGTGCTTGTGAGTCCAAAGTCTCTTTTTCTGGAGAGAAAAACACGAAATTGGCCGACTTCACCAAAATGGATCGAGACTTTATCATAACCCTGTACATAAATTCGGGCTTGTAGATAGGCTACTCGGGACTGGACTACACATCCAAGGAGAATCCGAAACACCGTGCCTATGCAACGTGCCTTTCAACGAGAAACTAAACCGGGACGCCTTGCTTACAAGTGACAAAGTAAGACATTACATTGTCGAGGAGTTATTTTGCATTTTTCCGTTCCGGTATTAATAACTTTCATATTCTTCCAGGTTTTCTGTCCTTCGGGGAAGAAGTAAAAGGAAGCTTGTTCATATGGGAACTCTGCGAGGAGCTGAAGGAAAGGGGAACCAGCATCGACCTCCTGAGTTTGTTGACTCGAGTAACCAGAAGAGTCGCCGTTGACTGGCCAATGGTGCAGTCACACAGCCTTATGAAGCAGGTCCCTTACACAGTCAGCATGTTGACCGGGGATGTGTACTTCCATCCAAAGATACGTGCATAGTCTCTTAAAAACGGATGAGCTTATTCATGATAAAAATGTTGTTCTTAGTTCATCCTTTTTGCTTCCCTTTCTGTTTCTAGTTTGGGTATTTTTTAGCATTTTTCTACTCGGTAACAATCATGAGGACGAATGCAGAAGCGTCACCTGATGGGGTTTACAGAAACACGCAAAATGCAAAATATTTCCTTTTACTTGCACAATAAAATATTTCATTTTCATTTATTCATGAAACAGTGGCTAATCTTCCGCAAAGGGTATGGAACATGTCAGTACATTAGGTTACAGTTAAAGGTTGTCTCTACAAATATCCTAGAAAGAAGAACACATATGAATGAAAATAATATATAACATTGAAATGCATAGATTTTTGCAATAATTAATTCTACATTTGTCTTCATTTCTATTATACCTTTAACGCTAGTTACAAGGCATATTTGCACCTATTCACATACATATTCAGTAATCCCACTAGATGAGATGAGATACGAATGGTCCAAACCAATACATCTTTACATGTCATTTTGATAGGAACTATAAGATTTTAAAGTTACAAACGTGCGAATATTTCACTTTTCAGTAGTTCATTACTAGTGGCTATTTATCACTTATTGCCTTGGGTACGATACGGAACTTGCTTTACTAGCTAAAATCAATATTTATTTATATGTGTTTGGATGTTTGTGTGTGTGTATGCAACAAAAACTGAATATCATGTATTACTTATATTCAATAAAGATGCTTGGAACGTTTAATTTTCACTGCAAAATAAAATATTTCCCTTTCATTCATACACAAAGTAATCCAAATTTGGTGATCATTCGCACCAGTGTGTGCTTGACCGTCCGGAAATGGGGGTAGTAAAGTGGCGCCGCCCCCACTGAGAGTCAATGGAAATCTAAAATTCTATATTTCACACATAATATAATTTCAGACTACTGTCCGACTGATAGTAAGACTGGTCCATACAGATTTTCGCAGGAACCTCACTTCTTTAAGTTTAAAAGTAGTTATAAAACAGAAAATTGGGCTTGGATTGCACTTGAAACACGATGGTATGGTTAATTTCAACGTGAGTTGAACTCGTACTATGCTAATGGCCGGTCCACACGCTTCCTTTTCAACTACGATTCCGTGTGGACGAAACGTAAGCGTGTGGACCGAAAGACGGTGCAGATTTCTGAACTGCGCGTATGTGGACAACGTATGGCCGCTTCGTCCAAATTTCGTTATAACGTTCTTAACGACCTGATTGTGAACGCTTCACTAAAAAATTAGTAGCCCGTTAAACTTTTAATGTTCGCTGAAGCTATTTTATAGACTCGTTAACTTACGACATATTAAAGGCGTTTTGTATCGATTCTTGCTATTCTCATATCTCCATACGAGAAATGCAACGTTTTGATTGGTTGTGGCTAATGGACAGTAGAAAGTTCCTAAACGCCTTCTTCCGAAACGTCTTTGCAAAACATTTGTTTTGGGTTTTGTGCGAAATTCCAGGAACGGCAGTAAATAAAGTAACGCCTATAAATATGTGTACGCGTATATGAATGTTAGTTGGGTATTTACGTCCGTATACTGAAAATGTTATGTATTAGCAAATACTTTGTAATTTCGTAAGTTGGATTGAAACATATTGCCGATACAACAAGTATATTAATACAAACTCCGGTTCTAGGTTAAGGTAATTCGTTTGAAGCTTGCAAAATTAAATTATATCAAAATGGCATTCCAAAGTAAAGATGTCAAGTTTGTAAGTCTATGTTTAGATAGGCAAACCTAGACTAATTTTCAGTTTAAAGCATAATCCAAGTCACTGTGCTAAGTACCTTCATCGAAAGGAAGTTTGTCAAAGGTTTAAGTCCACTTTATTCACAAATAGACTGTCCGGGGCTGGAACTACAGTCATTTACCTCATTGCCTCCTTCACGTATGTTAGTTTGCAAAACTGTATGTACTTACTTTACTTACTTAATTTTATTTATGTGGCCGCGGTGGCTCAGTCGGCGTAGTTCGCTGCCAGCACTGGCACGCGGTGCTTCGTCTCTACGTGCGGTCCGTGTTGAGCATTTACGTGCAAGCGAGTGAAATTCCGGTTAAGTCTACCTTCCGTGTTCTGAACCATGTCTGTACGGCGAGTGAATACTGTGAAATTGGTCTTCACGAATGTGCGACAAAAACCGACATCGATACAACTGCATCGGTGGATACAGCAGAATTTGTCACTAACAGAAGATCAAGTGCTTAATATTGAAATCGATCAATATCGTAAGTATCTGTTTATAAAGTTAATATCGCGAGTGTTAGGCGAGCAGATAATATTAAGATCGGGAGGCACATTAGTATACACTGATGACAATGGAGAGCATGAAGTAAAACTGGAATGGGCGGATCAAAATAGTGTCATTGTGAATGTACATGCAGTTCCTGTGGAACTTCCAATGGATGTTCTACAACAGACACTGACAACATATGGTGATGTGAAATATGTTGACGATGAAAAATACACGGATGAACATATACGTATACCCTACGCGTACCGGTACAGAGCGAATTCGCATGACGCTTAAAAAACCAATTCCATCGTACATCACTATCAAAGGTGATCGATATTGGGTAACGTACTATGGTCAAAAGATTACGTGCAGGATACGTGAATATACAGAACATCTCTCAAATTGTTGTGATAAGCGTAGAAAACCAGGAAGAAGGACAGCCTCAACATATGCGGAAGCCATCCACCGATCACCAATCAATATTGATGCAGCCGAACAACCACTGCCATACCAGCCTACAAGTTTTCAAGTACCCAAGACAACCCTGGACATAGAAATGAAAGAATCCCCAAAGAAACCAGATGTAAAAGAACCCGAAGATGCCGCACAGACGCCACTGGATCCTCCGACAAACAAAGTTTCATCAGAGAGAGCAGCAAAGGAAACTTCCCATTTGTTAACAACGGAAGGTCAAAATTTGACATGGGTCGCAGAAGTTGAACGCGAGGAACTTTCGAGTAACTACCAGGTCACGCCTGAAGCCTCGATTAGTGATAAGATGGCCCCTCTCCTCCCCGCGAACAGCTGTGTATCGGAAGGTGAAAAGAGCCAGGCAGGTCATGAGCTTTCCCTGCCAGACGCTTCCTCGCCCACAATGACCTTCAAAACTAGCAGAAGGAAACGTGAGTGAACAACATGACCAACCTAAAATTGCTCCTCCCCTTCCCTCGTCACAATCGCAAGAAATGGTATCAGGAGAAGACTCCCAAACCGAAGAGGAATCCACAGATGATAAGCAAGTTATGGACAAAGGTCAACGAAATAGAAAAAAACGCACCAGTTCACGACCGAAAGCGGTAACAGAAGGTAAGAAAAAGAAATGTACAAGGATGTTTCTAAGCCAGCAGTCCGTCATACACAGCAAGAAGACTCAACAAAAGTGAAATGTTAATTAGATGTGGGATCAGATCGCCGTTCCCTCCCCCTCCATTAGGTAGTTAGTGTAAGGAGAAATGTTTGTTTATGTTTTGAGATGAGAGTGATTTATGGGTGTAGTACGTGACATAAATTTGTTTACTTTCCTAGTGTATATAGTGTAATGTTATATATTACATGTTAGTGAGTTACAAGATGAATATCGATATAATAACAGGTAGAAAAATAGTGTAAATTGTGTCATGCACATGAACGATTATCATCATTCTGCAACCATTTAGGACTAATACTTACTTTAGTGTAATTGAACATCAAAAATGCACATTTTCGTGGTATTCTTATATACAGTTTTTTATAACATCTTATTGTGCATGAATTACAGCACTCGTCTTTGTACCCTTAATATCAATGGGATCTTGACACCAGTGAAATGCAAAATGCTTGCGGACTTTGTTCGAATCCACTCGATTGACATTTTATACTTGCAGGAAGTTTGTATTGTAGATTTTAACTTCCTGTATGGGTATAAGGCTATTGTAAACTTGGGGACAAGCGGGAGAGGGACGGCAATTTTAATCAAAAGTGGTATAGAAATACAAAATGTAAAGAAATTAGTCGATGGGAGGGGAATTAGTTTTGAAAGTCAACGCTATACTTTTGTTAATATCTACGCCCCCTAACTAACTAACTAACTCCCTAGCCTTCTTAAACCCGAAGGTTCATGGCTGCAGCAACACAGGCCTTCCATCTTTCCCTATCTTGAGCAAGTTCTATATACTCTTTTCCATCCCTACCGATTTCCCTTAGGTCCATCTCAACGTTGTCCCTCCATCTTCGTCTTGGTCTTCCTACAGGTCTCTTACCATCAGGTTTCCCAACAAGAATCCTGTAAACTCCTCTTTCCTCTCCCATTCGTGCCACATGGCCTGCCCACCTAAGTCTTCTTGATTTAATTATTCTAATAATATGTGGACATGAATACAAATTATGTAGTTCTAAATTATGTAACCTTCTCCACTCACCTGTCTCCTGATCCCTTTTAGGTCCAAAGATTTTCCTAAGGATCTTATTTTCAAATACTCTCAATTTATGTTCCTCTTTCAATGTAAGGGACCAAGTTTCACATCCATATAATACTACAGGCAAAATTACTGTTTTGTATATTTTAACTTTTAGTTTCTTAGATATTAAACGAGAAGACAAAAGTTTATGAAGAGAGAAGTAACATGCATTTCCTGAATTAAGCCTACTTTTTATTTCCTCTTTAATATAATTTCCATTTGTTAATATAACTCCTAAGTATTTGAATTTGGAAACTGGTTCAAATGAGTTGTTATCAATAATTAGATTTTGATTATTACCTAACACTTGGTTTCGGCCTGTAAGCATATATTTAGTTTTCTCTTTGTTAACTTCCAAACCTATCTCTTTAGCAGTTTTGAAAAATATTTTAGCATTATTCTTAATTGTATTCACATCATCCCCCAGTAAGTCTACATCATCTGCATATGCTAACAACTGAGTCACACCATTTAATTTTAGTCCTTCTTTAGTTTCGTTTACCTTCCTAACAGCATATTCTAAGGCAAAATTAAAGAGCAATGGAGATAATGCATCTCCTTGTTTTAACCCATCATGAATTGTAAATTTGTCAGACATATTAATACCCACACGAATTTTACTTTTTGTTTCACTGGTGCATAGTTTTATCATACTAACAAGCTTCTTAGGTATTCCAAACTCTACTAATATATTATATAATTTATCTCTTTTGACCGAATCATATGCTTTTTTGAAATCAATGAATAGATGATGGACATTTTGATTATATTCCCACTTTTTTTCAAGTGTCTGTCTGATGTGAAAAATTTGATCTGTAGTTGATCTGTTACGTTTAAATCCACATTGATAATCACCTATAATTTCATTAGCACATGGGGTTAGTCTTGTTAAAAGAATGTTAGATAATATTTTATATGTTGTTGAGAGTAGAGAAATTCCACGGTAATTATTGCAGTTCATTTTATCACCTTTTTTAAACACAGGAACAATTATGGATTCTTTCCACTGTTGAGGGATTTCTTCTTTATTCCATATTAAACAAATTAATTTATGAATTTGACATATTAATGAATTTCCACCATATTTAATTAACTCAGCTGGTATTAAATCAATGCCAGGTGCTTTGTTATTCTTTAGCCTTTTAATAGCATCCTCAACTTCAGTCAAGTTAGGTTCTGGAACTAAAGGTTCTGCTGTGTGGACTTCATTTACTTCTGATTTATCTCCTACATGAACATTTAAAAGGTCATTAAAGTAGTTCTTCCATCTATTTAGAATATCGCTTGGGTCAGCTAGAAAATCACCGTCTTTATCTTTTATCAAGTTTACTTTAGGTTGCCACCCCTTTCTAAACTCATTTACACCTTTATATAAATCTCTGATATTTTTGTTTTTGCTGTTTGTTTCTATTTCGTTAATTTTGCTTTTCAAGTAATCTCTTTTTTTACTTCTAAACGTGCGGTTAACTTCTCGCTTTATTCTATTATAATTGTTTAAATTTGTATCATCAGAGTTATTTAACCACCTAAGTCTAGCCTGATTTCTTATTTCTATTAGATTATGACATTCATTATCAAACCGTGGCTTACTTTTTCTCGGTTTATGGTATCCTATACTTTCTTTAGCTGCTGATTCTATTGCATTACGTATGTGCTCCCAATTCTTATTTACGTCTGTTTCATTTATATTTTCATCATCATTTAAATCCTGCAAAACATGAAATCTATTTGACAGTTTAATTTGGTAATCTTTCTTAATTCTTTCATCAGTAAACTTTCCTGTATCAAATTTTAGAACTTTTAGATTTTGTTGCTTATGATTTATCACTGAGAGTCTTTCTCTTAATTTAGCAGTTACTAAATAATGGTCACTGGCACAGTCAGCACCTCTATGTGTACGAACGTCAATTATACTAGTATGCCTTCTCTTATCAATGAGAATATGATCTATCTGATTATGAGTTTTACCATCTGGAGAAGACCAGGTATATTTATGGATATCTTTATGTTTAAAAGTGGTACTTTTCACAATTAAATTCTTTGAGGTTGCAAAAGTAATCAATCTTATACCATTATCATTGCTTAATTCATGAAGACTTTCTTTACCAATCGTGGGTTTAAATGTCTCTTCTTTGCCAATCTGTGCATTACAGTCACCTAACAGAATTTTCATATCATACTGAGAAAATTTATCAAAGACCTGTTCTAACTCTGTATAAAAATCATCTTTAGTATTATCATCTTTATCTTCCGTTGGTGCATGTATGTTTATTAAAATAATTTTACACCACCTACCCTGTAAAACTGCATATGATATCCTATCATTAATAAATTCTACTGTTTTAAGAGCCGAGATAATTCTATTATTTATGAATTATCTACGCCCCCTCCGGCAGCAAAATAGGTGGAAAAGAGAACAATTTTACCAGGCTGAGATAGTATACTTACTTCCAAATAATGATTCCTGTATAATCCTAGGTGGTGATTTTAACCAAGTGCTGCGACCATGTGATTGCTTAGGAAAGTTTCAAAATAGTTTAGCATTAACGACCTTGATCAGCGATTTACAGCTGAAGGACATCTGGACCGAAAAACGAAAGGACATAGTGTTTACCTATTTCAATAAAAAAGCAGGTTCTAGACTCGACAGATTCTATACACTTGGTCATACTATAAAATATGTGACGACAATAGATGCTTTGCCGGTACCTTTTTCAGATCATATAGCAATCAGAATGAGTATTAATCTACAAGAATCTAAATTAGTTTGGGGTCCGTCCTATTGGAAAATGAACTCTGCCCTACTTCAACAGCCTAATGTTAATGATATGTTTGAAGAAAAATGGAAGTATTGGTGCCGGCAACAAAAACACTATACTGATTACAATACGTGGTGGGTAAAATACGTAAAACCTCGAATTAAATCCTACTTTCAATGGCTAGGGAAAGAGAGTGCAAATGACCGGAACTTAATGTTGAACTTCTATTACAAATGTTTACATGAGTTATGTATGCGACCTGATGTCACCGAACATTATCCACAGATACAAAAATACAAAGCACAAATCCTTACGTTGCAACGGCATCACTTGGAGGGTATAAAGATAAGAGCTACTCATGAGTCATCCTTGCAAGATGAACGAACCTCTCTATTTCACTATGTACAAACACAAAAACAAAAGAGATCTCTTTTGATAAACAATATTGTCGATTCCGGCGGAGATACACATAGAACTCAACAAGGTATATCACAAGCGTTTTACAAGTATTATAATAATTTGTATACTGGTAAAGAAGTAGATCAATTGGCTGTACAACAATTGCTCACCTTGGTAAATAATTTTTTAACGGACGAAGACAGAACTTTGTTAGACAGTAACGTCACCGTCGATGAGGTGTATGAAGCACTGCGTACTTGTAACGTTAAGCGCACTCCTGGGAACGTTGGCATAGGCTACCAATTTTATATACGTTTTTTTTTTTTTGATATTATGAAACATGAATTGGTCAAGATAATACAAGATGCATTTCGAAACAAATGCGTGCTTCAAAATGAAGGAATAATTGTGCTGATTGCCAAAAAACGCGCCCGAGTGCAGTGACTGCCTTTAGGCCCATTACTTTGTTAAACTGTGACTATAAGATTATGGCCAAAGTCTTGGCTAATAGACTGAAACCTATATTATCTTCCTTACTCAGTTCACAGCAAACATGTGTCAGTAAAACGCAAAATATATTTTCAACGGTGGCGGGTATACGTGATATCATGTCTTATTTGAAATGCAACAAACATCAGCTTGTATACTATCATTTGATTTTACAAAAGCTTTTGATCTTGTAATTCACCAATATTTGTTTGAAGTACTTCGAGCCTATCGCTTCAGTGAAGCCTTTATATCTGTTTTGCAAAGTTTCTATAGAAAGGCAACCTCCCATCTTCTTATCAATGGATTCGTGACTCCTGCAATACACGTGACGAGATCCATTCGCCAGGGGTGCCCCTTGAGTATGCTTCTCTTCGCTTTGACCTTGGACCCACTACTTCGATATATTCAGTGCCGAGCCCCACCGGCAGCGAGTGCTTTCCTTGAAACGCAAGTGTTTACATTCGCAGACGATTTATCAGCTTGTGTAACAACAACGAACCAGCTCCAAAATATACTAAATGCAATGTGTTTGTATTGTTCTGCCAGCGGAGCAGAAGTAAACATGACAAAATCAAAGGCATTACCTGTTGGCAACTGGAAGCAAGACAATCCGGACATAGGGATACAATATGTGAACGGACTCAAAATATTGGGCATCACTTTTCATACTCACGAATCCAGAATGCTGGATAAAAACTGGACGAAAATTGTAAGCGAAATCAGGTTACAGTGCTATCAAATGAGAGGAAGACAACTTAATTTAATTGAGCGTGTTTGGTTCCTACACACTTTTATTTTTAGTAAATTAAATTATGTCGCTCAAGTGTTGCCAATCACACAGCAATATCTCCGACAAATAAAGTCTGCTGTGGGATGGTTCATGTGGTACGGACATTTTTTTCGGGTACCTTTCCCGATCATGTGCCAAACACAAATGACAGGTGGTCAAGAACTATGGAATATTGAAAATAAGTGTAAGTCGCTATTTTTAGCTAGAAATTATAAATTGTACTTAATTGAAGGGTCGAATACATCAATGTTGTTGCGTATATTTACCGATACGTTTCCACCGCAAAATCCACCCAACTTGTCTCGACTAACAAAGAACCTTATGTATGTACGAATCTTTGTACAAGAATGGAGTTATGTGGAGTTTCCCATGGTTTTGAAGGAGAAAACTGTCAAAATATTTGTATGAACATTTTCAACGACAACTTATATTGCAGCAGAGTCGAATAGAGAAAAAAATTCCTAATCTTATTTGGTCAAATGTATGGCAAAATCTCCACAAGCCGTTCCTTGACACGGACATACGAAATTTGTGGTATACCCTGGTGCATGATCTACAGGGTGTCCCACGAACGGCGCAACTGGGAATTAAGAGTGGCGTTACTTTGTAACCGAAACCTGTACATACATAAGCCATACACCAAATGTTAGCCCTGTCCAAGTAGATATTTTTAAACATAGAAACAACAAACGGGGTGCAGTGTTGTTCATGCAGTGTTGCCAAATGTAAGTGAAAGTGTAAATTTATTTTTCCACAAAGCATGGAAAATTGCATGTTAAACATTCGTACGGAAATTTGGACGTCAATTTCCACCTTGGGTAGGTGGACTATTTCGCCATCTATAGTTCAGAGAAGAAAACCGATCGTTTTCGCGTATAGCCAATGCTGAAATGCCTCGTAAAGGCGTACCGGTCCAAATGGGTGTTTTAAAAAAATTATGAGGTACAGTGGCAACACTGTTGATGTTTGAAGGCAACAAAAGGTGTGTTTAGTGATGGTCTATGACATGGAAATACTGGAAACAGGAAAAAAAAGAAAATGAAAATTATGGTGAAAAAAGTGTTACTTACCTACTCCTGGAAACCATGCAATGCGATAAGAGCGCCCACCGAACGAGAACAAAAGAATCAGTTAGTTGTGTACTCAGAACTGTTTGAGCCGTGCATTTCGCATTGTTCATAGGTGAAGATTAGAATTGTTCTGTGAAATGAAGTACTCTTTGGAAGAGAGGGTAGGGTGTTCATTGTGGAACATTATTTTTGTTCAAAATCGTACGCTAGTGTAAAAACTGTGTTTCGCGAGAAATATCCGAATAACAGTGTTCCAGAAAATTCGACGATATATCGACTTGTTTCCAGATTTCGTGAAACAGGATCAGTTAATGACAAACCCTACCACAGACAACCACCAGTTTTGACACAAGGTGTGCTGCAGGATGTGGAGCAGAGAATATCACAATCTCCCAGGAAATCTGTTCGTAAACTTGCTGCACAGTCAGGTGTATCAAAAACAACAACTCACCGAGCGTTAAAACAATTGCACCTACGTGCATATAAGGTACAGGCTGTGCAAGAACTGAAGGAAGCAGACAAAGGTGCACGTGTAAGATACTGCCAGTGGTTTAGAAATTTTATTCGAGACAATGGTGTGAATATTTTGGATAAGGTTTTTTTCACGGATGAAGCATGGTTCCACTTAAATGGATATGTCAACAGTCAAAATTCTCGACACTGGTCAAGTAACAATCCCCATTTGTTACATGAACAATCACTTCATCCACAAAAGATCGGTGTGTGGTGAGCGATTTCGCGGAGAAAAATAATCGTTAAGGCTAACAGACCTCTAATGTCGTCGTTAAATCTAAAGGCACTCTTTTGCTTCATTAAAGTGCTTAACAGCGCGTTGTGTTGTGTCGGAAATAAGATGGCGAAATTGCGTATGCCAGCTGTTGTGTTGAAAGGTTATCCCAAACCGATTTGAACACATTATTTGCATACCATCGCAAAACATACACTAGTTCGATTTCTTTCTGCAGCAAAAATAATTTTCCCATTTCGTATTTCATATTATAAATTTGTACTGCAAATCAGAAATCACATGTAATTACAAGTTAAATGAGAAATATTGTATCAATGTACATTTTAAAGTTTTGTCAATAATAGCATCCTGATCATCACACATTATTCAAATTTTATTAATTTTGCCTGTCGAGCCAAAAATATATGCTTATAGTTAATTATACGAACTTGATGTTTTTAAAATGCATATTGGGCTTCCACTTTCAATGCACTGTAACCATAAATACAAAATATCGCATGACTTTTTAAAATAATGTAACCTCCTTTTACATATTTCAATTTGTATAAGGTGAAGTTATTCACCAAAATATTCGGTGTCGTCGTCCACGCCGTTTTCCAGTGGATCACATAGAAAGTGGAGAAAGTCGTGGTTTCTTGTGTTTATGCTTATGTCTGCTTATAACTACCATTCCAATTTTATGTTGTTTTTTAAACTGAAAAATGTCAGAAAACGTAAGAGATAAAATTAAAATGAAGCAACTTTCTTAGAAATAGGCAATACACGTCCTGTACTCTCATTTAATGTAAAATAAATTTGTGACATTACACAATGTAGCCTGCAATCTTTCAAAGTAGTAGGGAATTGTTCTTTCGAACTTTTCAAATTATTATCCACCTACTCCAATTAACATAATGGAAGAAAATGATTTTGCAGTGACGAGAATGCTCGACACAAATGTTCATCATTTTATATTCTGAATCACAAGCGGCAAGGGACAGCTGTAGCAAACTGGAGATGCTAAAAGCACCAAACCTGACCTGCCTAACCTAACCAAGTACAGAAATAAGGAAAACCTGCCTAACCTATTTACTTATTTAGCTCGTAGCTGTACGTAAGTACTGTAGAATAAAACATGTTATTTAATATAACGTGAGTCTTAATATAATCACAAAATCAAAACAATTATTATGCAGTATATTGAAAATGGGCTGTCATATAACTGTACAAATGGAAATTAAATCGTATTCGTAACAAACTGAAAGAGCACTTAAAAATTGAAAGAAATAATCAACCGTTACATGTACAAGGTACATTTACGAATGACTACCATCTCATCACGTAATATAGATTACATATGTTGTTTCATTAAGAAAAAATGCTTGAGGTCCTAAATAGTTTCAGGTATATAGTTTCGTTCATGGACATTGTAACATTTTGACATTGTACAGTGACATAAAACACACTACCATCCATTCGGAAATTATTCCTTGTACATACGTACAATTGGTAATGATATTGTCTGAGTGCACTTGTTATATTTTTACCAGTTATGATAAATTAAATGCAAAATATCATATTAATCAAACGTTCCACGTACAAGGTACATTTTCTGAATGACTACAATTTCATCACATAATGAATAACCAAACATATTGTAAAGAACCGTACTACACATGTACGTTTCATTAAGGAAAAAAGCTTCAGGTCCTAAGCAGTTTAAAGGTGTCGTCGTTTCGTGCATGGAAATTGTAAGAGTATACATATTTGTTTGAAAAACACACTACCATCCATTCGGAAATTTTTCCTTGTACATACGTACAAGTGGTAATGGTACTGTCTAACAGTGCACTTTTTTTTTACCAGTTATGATAAATCAAATGTAAAATATCATATTAATCAACCGTTCCATGTACAAGGTACATTTTCTGAATTACTACAATTTCATCACATAATGAATAACCAAACATAATGTAAAGTACCGTACTACACATGTATGTTTCATTAAGAAAAAAGCTTAATCCTAAGCTGTTTCTGGTAATGTAATTTCGTGCATGGACATTGTAAAAGTATGCATATTTGTTTGTAAAACACACTACCACGCATTCGGAAATTATTCTTTGCACGGTACGTTTGTACAAGTGGTGAGGATACTGTCTAACAGTGTACTTGTCCTTTTTACTATTTATGATAAATCAAATATAAAATATCGTATTGTATTATATATATTTTTTCTTCGAAAAATATTTGTACGAAACAAAAACACAACCATTCAGAAACGTCCCTTGTACATACGTATGCATGAACGGTAATCATACAGTAGATTTCTTTTTTGCAATGCCACATTCACATCAATGACAATAGAAGTGATTTGCAATATTTACATATTATTTAATTGCCATGGCACAGTAATTTAAGTTATGAATGGTGTACATTTCGTGAATGTTCTCTTTTGTTGAGGAAAATTATTGTAGCAAACATACAATCATTTCCACCTTTAGACCTCTTTTGCAATGCCATTTTAATATAATTAAATTTATCAAACTTCAAACAGATTACCCTAACCTAGAACAGTAGTTTTTATTTATATATTTATGATCTTGTATTGGCAGTCGGTAGGCACTCATTTAAATCTAACTTACGAAATTACAATGTAACTGTTAATCCTAATACATAACATTTTCGGTGTGCGGACGTAAATACCTAACTAACATTCATTTCTTAAACATATATTTATGTGTTACACATCACTTTCTTTATTTTTGATCCTGGGATTTCATACAAAAAAGCTCAAATCCGCTTACGCACACGGTGCAACCAATGAAAACGTTGCATTTCTCGTATCAAAGTATGAGAATAGCAAGGCATCAAAGCAAAACGTCTCTAACATGTCGTTAGTTAACGGGCCTATAAAATCGCTTGAGCGAACATTAAAAGTTTAACAGGCTGCTAAGATTTTAGTGATGCGTTAACTATCAACTCGTTAAGAACGTTTTAAAGATGGTTGAGCGAACCGGGCATTGATGATCTAAAAATAAACATTTGCACAGCCATTAACAATATAAACCAATCAACCTTGCATAAAGTTGCTTCCAACATGATAAAACTTGTTGATGAATGCCTCAGGGAAAATGGTTGTCTTTTTCAACATCTTTTGTAAAGCTACACTGCCTGTTACGCGCATTGCATGGTTGCCAGGAGTAGGTAAGTAACACTTCTTTCACCATAATTTTCATTTTCTTTTTTCCCTGTTTCCAGTATTTCCATGTCATAGACCATCACTAAACACACCTTTTGTTGCCTTCAAACATCAACAGTGTTGCCACTGTACCTCATAATTTTTTTAAAACACCCATTTGGACCGGTACGCCTTTACGAGGCATTTCAGCATTGACTATACGCGAAAACGATCGGTTTTCTTCTCTGAACTATAGATGGCGAAATAGTCCACCTACCCAAGGTGGAAATTGACGTCCAAATTTCCGTACGAATGTTTAACATGCAATTTTCCATGCTTTGTGGAAAAATAAATTTACACTTTCACTTACATTTGGCAACACTGCATGAACAACACTGCACCCCGTTTGTTGTTTCTATGTTTAAAAATATCTACTTGGACAGGGCTAACATTTGGTGTATGACTTATGTGTGTACAGGTTTCGGTTACAAAGTAACGCCACTCTTAATTCCCAGTTGCGCCGTTCGTGGGACACCCTGTACTTCCAACAAATGTTCGACTAAATGAAATAAAAAGATTACCAACAAATGAGTGTAAACAATGTGGTGAGGTGGATACAAATGAACATCGTCTCACTACATGTAAAGGCATTTCAGAAATTTGGGCCTTTCTCATTATGTGCCTTGCCAAAATATGTCGCATATCGACACAATGCTTTCAAGAAAAAATATGTATATTACCAGACTTCAAACATTTCCCTGTGAAGAAACAAAATGCCATTGTGTGGCTAATAGCACATACAATATACTATATATATAGCAAAATGTTTGAACCAAACATCACCCTATATACAATGTATCTTAAAAGATCTAGATGGAAACAATCAAAAAAACAAAATGTCCGATTGTCACAATATTTTGGTAAATATCTGGATGTAATGTAATTGTATGTATACATGTAGGAAAAAATCCATAGATGTAAACAGAATAGTGAAATTTTTTAAAAAAAAAAGTCGGTAACGCGTCTGACTACCATGCTCAAGGAGCCGGGTTCGATCCCCGGCCGGTTCAAATCCGGGAAATTTTTCTAACGTTGGAAGCGGCCCCGGCGCCCACCCAGCGGAGTAAAGGCGGTCAGAGGCGTGATGCTGATCACACCACCCCCACTCATGACCGGATCAAGAAAGTGTGGGGCGTTACCCCCACACCCCCTATACGCCTTCATGGCGTGGTGCTATGCACAGGGGAGCACTTTACTTTTTTGTTTATGTTTCAAAATTACATGCATTTGTAATTTTCACATTATATATTTGTACACAATTAGCGTAACCATGTAGCTTAACACATTAATTCATGTAAGGCAAAAATCTTGTTTTTTATAGTTAAGTAAACTGTAAGCCCTACTTCAAATAATAAATAATAATAATAACAATAATAAAAATAAGATCCGAACTACTATTTGTCTCCAGCGATGAGTGGACCCGGAAAACCTTGATTGCAAGGCGGGAGATATGCCGTTGATGAAGTAATCGGTAATCCAATTCAGTAACCCCTTGACACGATAAATAAGGTAAACTTTTAAAAAAAATCCCATGTCATTACTCGAATATGTCACTTTGATGTCGAGATCGTGAGCCGACCACTCAACGCGCTCGGCCACCTAGGATTCAAAACACGCCCGTATTATATTGCTACAAACGGATTGATCTTCTGTGGAACAGGTTTAGACACCTTGTAATGAAAGAAAATATGTATTCGATACGGAGTTTTCCCCGGCCTTCATTTAAATAAATGAAGCTGTAAATGTGGCATTTCCTGGCACTAAAATAGCTAAATGTTTCTTTCTCCTTGGAGGAGACAGCTCCTCCTAGCACTTCGTGATTTAGGAGCTACATAAGTAGGTAACATTGACTACAGCTGTCCACGTGATGAAGAAACACCCGAATATTTAAATATTTAATTCAAGGTGCGGAGTTTACATTTGCCATTTCACATATTCAGGCTCGAAATGCATCTTCAAACCAGGGGTGGCATTTTGACCGGTTTTTTCAGGTTATGTTAATAAATACATATATTTTAAAAATGATACACATTTTTCCCTGATAGTAATATATGGGAACATTCAATTTGTATTGTTTTAATTCACTGAATCAAAAACTATTTAATATTTTCTGTTAACATAGTTAAGAATTGACAATCAAGGTCTCACACCTTGAAATGACTAAACTAAAAACATACATAACCCATGCCGCAACAGACTATTTAGGGCCCAGGTCTACCTACCGATCGCCGGCCGCACTCCCCCCTGATCCTACTCTTATGGGGTGACGTGTTGTCAGCACGACGAACCCCCAGTCGTCGTTGTAGGTTTTCATAACCGGGTTATGCTTTTCATTCGTAGCTCCCCAATTTAATCATGATTGTGAGTGTTCACCAGTCTCATACGCAGGCCGAAATCTCAGGATAAAAGCTGTTACGTTTCCCCAAGGAGACTCAAACCTGCACACGTCCCATAGCCATAGCATGACCTCACAGCCACAGTGTGGGAAAAATGATTAAATTATCTAAAATACTATGTTCTGAAAAAAGTGACCAACAGTTTGATTCTACTCTTGCTGGATGGTGTAACAGTTAATAGATCTATGATCAGTTCTCAGGGTTTCGCATTGCAATACTATACTAATACTTGATAGCTGTGGTGGTTTAGTCAAACTCCGCAGCGGAATGGTTAGCACAGCATGCTGCAATGCCAGGAGTCTCGGGTTCAAATCCTGGTTCGGACATGGATGTTTGTGTATGTTCCAATGATAATAGAGAGAGCCGGCCTCTGTAGTGGAATGGTAAGCACATCGAGCTACGACGGCAGGGGTCCCGGGTTCAAATCCTGGCCTGGATGCTTGTGAGTGTTCATTCATCAAGTTCATCATATCATCACTTATCCCCATCTTCGCAAATTAGCCAAAATTGGCACAAGAAGCGAAGTAAAATAAAGCAAATCAATCAATCAATAGATAATACTGTGAAAATTGAGAGAAGAAGGGAGATACTACGGCTTAAGGGTATAACTTTTATTACACGTGTAAAATAAAGAAGTAGGCTGGCTGACTGTCATGCAGAACACCCGGGTTCGAAGCTTGGGGTGGGTGATCTAAGGTCGGATTTTCCTGGTCTTGTCTCTGCACAAAACAGCTCTGGAACTCACCCAGCCTCAAATCAATGGTTCCTGGGGGGTTAAAGGCAGCCAGAGTTTGGTTGTGATCACATCACCTCCAAAGTCGCCGAGATTAAGAATATGTCGGGTCCTACCCTCATATCCCCTGAATGTGCCTTCACGCCGCGGTGCTATATGTACGGGGAACTTTACCTTTACCTACTATACAACATATGGTAGCTGCAGACACACACACACTTTTAAATCTGCTTCAATACAGTTTGTTCCCAGTTGTGATTTTCTTATTTTTGTGGATGTTTCAAGTTTAAATATCTCCTCCGTGTATTAACTATGCCAAAATATAAGGCTGACATATTTGATTGTCTTCACTGATTTCATCCAAATGAAATACCATATCCATCCTCCAAAATATCTGGTTGCTATGAAACAAACTGTTCCCTTGGACAAAACATTAGTGGCCCCCATTTGGATCCCAACATACATATGCACTCTATTGTTCAAAGAATTAATTTGTCAAGCCATAGCTTTAAAAATGCCCTAAAATGTTTGTCTCCATTCTTTATGTCAAAAAATGTAGTTTAGGCAGATATTTGAAAGTGGCATCAGAATTTGGAGCCACCTCAGAATATGAAAAATATTTTTTTCATCCACCATCTAGAAATGCTTTTAATAATGCAAATGCAAAATAAAATCATTCCCTAGGTGTATCTATTTGCGGTCTCAAGATTGGTGCCTTTTCCCCACCCTTCGTAAACCACACACTATATTACAGAGTAACGCTCAAGTAATGTCCTAACGTAGCTGAGACTTGGTTTTCTTAATCTACGAAAATCAAACCTCAGATATTTGCATAACTTAAAGCTCTCGCAAGGCATGTTAAATCAGTCTGTCGTCTACCATATTTAAACATGGTGACAATTTTTTTTTCAAATACAATCCTTTAAGTTATTTTATAATAATAATTTTATAATTTTATAACTCTAAAAATTGCAACTCAAAAGTTTTACATTTATGGCAAAATGTATGTTTGCGATTTTATCAACACTCCTCTCCTAAACTATGAAATATAATTTTAAAAGTTTTACTGCAAATTGCGGACCGACGAATTATCTACAATGACTGAGTTTTGTTCCTTATACTCCGAAAATGCATTGTAGACAGCTTTGGGGAAAAAGAGAGCATGTATAGTGTATGAGAGAGCATGTATAGTGTGTGAGTGCAACATGAGGAAAATCAGTTTTTCCTTCACCATCTTGAAACACATTGTTCAATTTCAGTCACATGTAATACCATTGCAGTCTGTCCAAGTTTTCTAGTTGCACTAAGTAGATGACTTGTCTTGCTTTGCCCATCCATCCCACCCATGCTCCTCCTAAATCGTGCATTATGTTTCGATTTTTATTGTGAATTTACAGTGCAAGTGATGTCACAATGCTCCTGAAAGTTTTATGCACAAAGCTCGGAATTGTAGTCTTTAAAATAGGTTTGAAAATGTCAAAAATTGTCAAAATATGAAAGTATACGTATGCATTGTATTTATTTGAGTACCCCACACCCCCTATTTTAAAGGAAAAAGTAATTGTTGTAGATTATGAGAGTGCTAGACTTCTTGGGTATAGAGCTCCTAACCACAAATAATATTTATCCTACATGGGCAAGCAACCCATTACGTTCAATCAATGCACTGAACTGGAGGGAGGGAGGGGTCACTGTCTCAGTGCAAGGCATTGGAAAGAAAACAGAACATTTGCACACATAGCCTACTAAATTTTGAGAAATGAAATGAATCATTCGAAAAGTGTTTGGTTTAATTATAGCACAGATAACTTTATTCTACTTTCACATTTCAATAAAATGTATTCAATTCTCCTTTGTAATGTTTTATACATGGAAAAATGTATTATAAAAGTTGATCGTCGCAGGTGAAACTATGTGGCTTACCCACATATGGAAGTGACTGATATCTAAAGTGCTACCACATTTCAAAATTATAAGCTTTGTTCGCTCAATATTTTATCCAAATATTTCAGACCCTTTTGATTTTTGTTTCTTGGATATAAGTTCGCATTATTTCTGTTAAAAGTCCATTTCTAACATGATTTGAGAAAAATATCCTGAAAAAACCCAGTCACATTAATTATTTTGAGTATTATAAGCTTGGCTGAGCCTTTATTTTACAAGTTTTCTCAAACTGTTGACAATTCTAGAATCTCTCGATTATTTAAAGCAATAATTTACAACATTTTCGGAAAAACCCACATTTTGAGTGGTTTTTTTAGTGGGTTTTTCAAGGTGGGTTTTTCTGAGAGAAAAAAACGCGTGGGGAAAACTGGGCTGGGCCTACCCGGGCCAACCCTGCTTCAAACACAAGTCACAAATGTTACTCGATATACTAATCTACGGAAAAATGTTAATACTCTTAACAATTTCAAACTCAAATTTACCTAATCAACTTTATATGATATCTTGCAATAATTTGCCGTCTGTCTGTTCTGCAAAGGACACTAAGACAGTAAATGGATTGAATTTTGTTTTATTTTCAATGAGGCTTCCTTTTCCTTCCTCGATACAAATAAAAGCTACACTGTGAAAAACTTGCCTGAGGGCATTTATAAATATGAATAACTTCAATGGGAATTGGATTAATGAAAGTTGCATTTTTTCACGAGAAAAATTCACGCATAATTCCCGAAGCCAATAATTCATGCATAATTCCCGGAATTCAAGGAATTCCCGGTGAGTAGTCTGGTCGCTGGCTTTCTACATTGTGCTGGCCTGACTGCTTGCCTTCTCCTCCACCATGCATCACGGGGCAGACGCTCGCCCATCATCCTTCACGCCGCGATATCCGAAGGAGCTTCGAGAGCCGATTACCGCCTGAGAAGCAGGGATCGCGACTGAAACTAAACCGAAATAATAAAAAAAAAACTGATTCCGATGTACGTACTTTCAGTCTTCCTGAACTAAAACGGCAGAGACAAGCTTCTGTCTCGCGGAAGTGACCACGGAGGTTTGGTTCAATTTCGGTTCGGACTGGATTTGGCTTCTACATAATTTCAGTTTCGGTACCCCGGACTGGTTTACTGCAAGGCCCATTAACAGTTCACCGAATGAAATTTTTGAGAGGAAGATTCAGTTTGAGAGTACCGAAATGTTTAGGTTCGGGTTATAGTTTCAGTCTTCGTGTAATTAAACACAGCACATTTAATTCGGGTTTGATCGGTGTGGAATGGAATGCAAACCAGTTCAAGAAATCAGTTTTCCTGCGTGACGAGGATGGCCGTTTTCATACCTCCCCCACAGGATCGCTGTTTTGTTTCGTGATCTGTTGCTTGTAGTTACTGACGTCAGTGCAGCTTGGTTTATATATATATATATATATATATATATATATATATATATAATTGTCCTGAAATATATGTCAATTATTAAATTATTTATTTATTTATATATATATATATTAATAAACATATATAAACAAATTAATTAGCTACATTTATAAATTAGAAAAATTAATTCCTTTAACGACTGGTTCAAAATGTCAAGAAATTAGAAGATAGGTGAAATGTTTTTAATAAGTGTTAGATATTATTTAATTATTGCATTTTATTAAGTATTTTTTATTGTTCACATCTGCAAAATTGATTGCAAATTATAGAAAATTAGGTGTAGGGACAAAAAATGAGAAACTTTAAGGAGAAATTAGTTTCCTGTTAAATTAACATGCAAGTGCTATGTTTTATTCCCGACGAAAGGAGGTGAGAAATGGAGGAGAAATGACAGGTCGGTCTAATTTCTATGTTCTAGGGGTGTTTAGGGTGACAATGACAACCACCTTCGCAGCTACGGCTCCATTTCTTACTAGTCTAATTTGATATAATTTTAAAATCTTATCTGTGACTGTAGAAATACGTTTTTACCCCATGCTGTTACTAGCCCTAAAGAGAGAGAGAGAGAGAGAGAGAGAACAAAAGATGTATGCAACATTCACACACAGGCAGACATCATTCTTTGCTATTTCTTCTTTGAATGTGTTTATGATGTTATTCTTAGTAAAGTATGTTTGAAGTCCAAACTAATATCTCATCTTTGTTGTTATAACACAAACTCCTACCCTCGGAAATTTTTTAATAGAACAAAGATCGTTGGTGGGAAGGTGGAAGATCTCCCTTCCACCATGGGAATTCGTACCCTGAATGTGACCACCAACGATATGGAATAATCCTTATAATGAAGAACCACATTTTTCTCATCAAGACTACAGTTCGAAAAAAGTCAAAATAGGGAGTAAATATGGTGAACTGTCCCGACCAAATTGGAACATTTAGTAGCTTCGCATAAATGGCTATAAAACTAAAATTACTAAATATAGTAGACTGCAGACTTCTGGAGTCTAACTCTCTCCAGAGACAACCCATTCATTTATCCAAAAAGAAAATCTAAATTCTTACAAAATCTTAAAAATTATACGCGTTATTTTGTAGGTTTGCATCAAAATATTTCATGGCTCGAGGGGGCATGTTCTTTCGTTTTTATTAAAGTTTGTGGGGAAACAAACGGTTGTAAAAAGAATACCATACGTGTTATAATTACATGTAGGGAGAATATCTAATGTACTAAGGCTTATTGTAATTTTTGCTTTCGTATACTTGTCACACTTCATCTGTACGAACAACATTGTGAGTAACTGTATATTCGTATTGTGCGTGCCTGTGAGCTGCGACATATGAGAATTCATAGATTTGAAAAAAGTAAAACGAATGGAGAAATAATTTCGAATCACTCTTGGTTAATCTTAATTACAAAATGTCCAGAATTATTGCAATCAATATACAAGAACAAAAACTCCTTATCGTTAGTTCCATGTATCAAATGCGTTTGAAATTATGGGAGGCTTGTAGTAGAAATAATTAAACGAAGGAAATCATACCAAGTTTTCATTTAAACATCTTCAATTAGAGAATTGAGAAGTACAGAAAAAAGAATTACAAAAAAACATATGTAAAACAAAACCAAGTATTTCGTTTCTGCGTGTAATTGTAATTAACATTGTTGTCCGTTCAACTAAGTAAAACTTTCATTTTCACTTTTCTTGTTCATGTTTGAAGATTTGTTAAAAGTCCACTTTATGCACAGCCTAGCTAATCCGGACTGGACCTACAGTTTTAAGTGGAATCCAAACCACTGTGCCTCGACCGGGTGTCAAACCTGTGACCTCTTGATTACAAGGCGGCGACCTTACCACCTCGCTATTGGGGAGGCCATATTCTCGCAGAACACATATTTCAGCTTTCTACTTCTCAAGTCACCATATCATTTTGCTTTTTAACATTTCACAATTTGGTTAGATTTCTGATAGCTAAGCAGTACACCGTTTTAAGTTTCCTGGATTCAGAAAGTTAAACATACAGTAACACTTTATTTGTCTGTTTTCCAAATTGCCCCAATTTTCTTAAAACCACATTACCATAAGTAACCAGCATATCGATTTCCAGGTTCCTGCTTCAAAAAATAAAATGTTAAATATGCCAACCCGGCATTTCTGTATTTTTAGCTTCGCTATTTCGTTGCTTTCGTCTCCGTTGCGGAGTCGATATCACAACGTGCTACGACGTTAGGGGTCGCGGGTTCGAATCCTGGCCTGGGCATGGATATTCTTTGTAAGTGTTCCTTCATCATAACATTAAGCATCCTCATAGTCGCGATTAGCCAAATCGGAAGAAGAGCGACGCAAAATAACAACAATCAATGAATCAAATCAAAAATAGTTTCCGCAGTTGCATAAATAACCATTAAATACTGATTTTACTTCATAGCTTTAAAAATATAAAAATAACATTATATATCATTTAATATTTTCAAAATCGGCTGTGTTGATTGATTTATTTGATTTTCCTTCACTTTTTGTGCCACTTTTGGCTAATTTGCGAAAATGGGCATGAGTGATGATATGTTGAAATTGATGAATGGACACTCACAAACATCCATGCCCAGGCAAGGATTCGACCCGGGACCCCTGGCGTAGTAGCGCAATGTGCTAACCACTCGGCCACGGGGGCCGCATCAGCTGTATTCAAAGAGGGACATAGGCCTATAACCAGCATATCGCTTTTCAAATTTATACCATCAAAAATTCAAACAAAATTTAGCAGCCCTGCATTTTTGGTGTTGTAAAACATCCCTATTTAGTTATATATGCAGTAGTATTAATATCCAGCATAAATATTTTAAACTTACTTGTTTAAAAGAAAAATAAGGTTAAAAATGATAACCCAGCATTTCCAATTATTAAAAACTTTCCTATTTCGCTGTACTCGCGGTAGCATAAATAACCAGCATTCCAATCTTCAACTTTGTTCCTTCAAAAATTGAAAGGTTAAAATTAGCACCCTGCATTTCCAATTACTTTAAACTCTCTCAAATAAACTATATTCAAATTAGCACATATGGGTATAAACAGCATATTGATTTTCAACTTTTTATCTTCCAAATAAAAAAAATAGATATGGCAACCATGGCACAAGCGAGTGTTTCAAATGAAACGGCTTGGTCTTTTGTCCTCTGTACACATTGAATCACTTTTCCTCTGCGCGCCTCACCTATTTCTGGCATTCCGAAGGTCGGAACGATTCTCTGCAGTAGTTTGGCCAATTTCAGTCGCTCGAACCATTATTCCGGACCAAAACTCACCTCCGTCGTGGCGTGGACTATAATCTCAAACCGATATGTCGTTCTGTTTTCCCCGAAACTGGTTTCTGAAGTGGTGCGAACCAGAATGTTCTTGCATGAGGAGCTTTGAGTTTCAGTTCGTCTGGGCCGGAGTAGAAATTGCCAGCGTCAATTCCAGTTCGAGTCCGAATTACCTATCCGATTTCGGTCTGTAGCGCCGCACCAGAACTGATAAAGCGAGGAGTGATTTCAGTCGCGATCCCTGTTGAGAAGCACACCAGCTGCTCATCGACGAGGTTGTTCCCGTTCACCTGCCGACGGGCCGAAGTCCATTGCCCTGCCAGGTCGTAAACACAGGCCGCTCCAGACGACCCACGACGTCCGATCGCCAACGCACGGTTAACCCTGCGCCTCGCAATCTTATATTATATATTGTATTAGATTTGTCCCCCGTCACTTCCTTTCCTAATTTCATCGTGATAATGAGAATTGATGAAACAGATCAGATCTTAATCTATTCTTTACCTTGAAATTTATCATAAGATAAAATGTAAAGATTTTAAACAATTGTTCGCTAGAAGGTGCGTTGGGTTGCATTCGTGCAGATGTGTTTATTAGAAGCTCTTTGACGATGAGAGATTGTATTCGTCAGTGTTTTCCTTGTGGGGTAATTATGATAGCATATTTATCTATATTCTTGTTTGTAATTGTGAGAAATAACTCTGTACGCGAACATATTTCATGTGGACACGTGTTTCTTCAGCAAAAATTGGACTTTACTCCGACGGTGATGTCTGCCTGTCTATCCTTCCAACTATCGGTATCAGAAACTACCAGCGTTGAAAAGACAAAATTTGGTAGACTGGTAGGTAGACCTGCCACAAAATAGCTCAACGCAGCATAAATCTACTACAGTCTGTCCCAGGAGTATGTGGAGCAACACCGCGAATAATGGTAGAGAAGGGGAGAAAGGGAGTGGGCGAAGCAAAGCCATGTTGCAAGCGTCTGTTAGCTGCAGTCGCGTTTACCCCTCCACGCAACCCCTTTCCCTCTCAAGCGTTCATTGTTTGAGCCCTTTCGAGTTGGTGAAGAGGACTTCTTTTCATTCGCTTGCTCCACAGACTCAAAGGACACATTATAGTTATGCCCGTCTGTCTGACCGTGAGAGGCAACAATCAATCAAAAAGTACCCACCCGTCAATATCTTGGAAACTAGGATACATAAAATTTTCTACAATTAAGAGCCTGACAAATGCCAGTGTTAAAGCGACATAATTTTTTTTTTTTTTGACTTTCACTCCCGTCTAGCTATAGGAGTGAAATAAGTGAAAAACGACAGTCGATACAACTTTGATTGATATCCAGCAAAACTAATCGTTCTATAAATATGGAACTCTGCAAGTTCAATGAACTGTGAATTTTCTACTTGTTTCTATATTCGTCGCCCCGATCGATATATTTGGGGGGGGGGGGCTCATCTATCATCAGCACAGAAATATTAGTAGAAGGGGCAGACCATTGATAAAACTTGATTAGTAGAAATAATAACGACAATAATAATTATTGCTACGGTAATATTTGTCATTTTACAATAATAACTATTGTAAATTATTAAAAGTAAACCAATTTGAATTCCAAATTTATTGTTATTACAATTATTATTATTATTATTATTATTTTATATATGAATAGAGAGACTTTGCTACTCGATCCACCGTATGCGTGAACTGTTGTCCATTATTTTTCTTACATTTTGTACAATTAGTGTACTGAAATTCATAGTTATTGTAACAGGTGGTGCAAAAGTCATCACCTGTTTTTCTTAGCCTATAGCTTGGGTTTTAAATTAAACAAAGTAGTTTTTTTGTGTTAAAATTTTATTGATACTTGTAAGTTTTATGTTCTCAATTTTTAAAGATAACATCCAATAAATGACCACCATTCGAATTGATGCAAATTTGGGCTCATTTTATTGCGTTTTCCACGGTGTTGGAAGCCTGCGGGGAAATGTTTCAATTTCATGCTGAATATTGTGCTTTAGTTGCTGTAACGTCTCTTGCTTATTCACATAAACCAATGACTTCAAATATCCCCAAAGGAAAAATCTGGAGCGGGCAAATCGGGGGACATGGAGGGTCATGGCAAATCACCAGAACGGGATATTACTCTGCCCGGAAAAGTGTCACGCAAAATTGTCACAATTTTTCCACGTTCTTGTGGGGTATACTTATTCATTTTCGCACACAACAAATTTCGTGAGTATCTTCTATTTAACAGACAAAACACCACTGATATAAACAACAAGATGTCAAAATAAAGGTCAGTTCAAGTAGGATGGTCACTTTTGCGCCACCCTTTATTTTGTTATTAACTTTTACACATTTCGTTAAAAAAATGATTTAAAAGTTAGGCCCAAATTTTACTCATAAAGCTTATATTGTGTGACCTTTCACAAAGAAAACCACACATATTGATTGCTTTGCTTTATTTTACTTCACATTTTTGTGCCACTTTTGGCTAATTTGCGAAGATGGGGATAAGTGACGACATGATGAAATTGATGAATGGACACTCACAAACATCCATGACTAGGCCGGGATTCGAACCCGGGACCCCTGGCGTCGTAGCGCTAAGGAATTAAAATTAATTACCACTATACACTTTTTAAATTAGATATTTGTAGGATTTAGGGGTGGCTTCAGGGACTTCAGCCTCCCTCCCCCTCCCCCTTTCCTGGCTACGTGCCTGCAGTTATATGTATCTGCCTCTTTTTGTGGTCGCTGGTTAAGTTGTGTAGCTACTTAATTGACTTTTTCTACAAATGCCATTATGTACATTGTGTATGACATCACATATTTATTGCCGCTCTTCAAAAAAACAAAAAAAAAAAACAAGAGTATGTTCTTGAAAAATATGCATCTTCTGCTTGAAGGGAAATCCAGTGAAGCAAATTTTCATATAGTACACAAATTACGACAGTACATTATCATGACATTCTCGTATATAGTTTGATTGTAAACTTCCTCATTAAATACGCCTGTAGCAATAATGCTGAACATATAACAGTAAGAACTTAAGCTTTAAGATATTTGTAATTGCTCCTTAACAACCATTACTTATCATCAACGAATAGTTATAAACTAAGTAGGATCGATCATTCAGTTGGTTCAGGAAAGTAAACACAAATTCCTTATGAAAGAGAAGAAGCTGATATATTTAAAATATCTCTTAATTGTAGGTAATGAAGAATCTCAATTGTTTCACTGTACTTATCTGCGTTTATTGTCCTGTCTATGGATATTATTTCAAATAACAATGTGAATTGATGAGCATTATTGTGTCCTTCAAGGTTGTGTGCATTCAAAGTATACCCTGATTGTTTAACACGATAAGATTACCAAGATTATCACAAAATGCTTTGCATCAGGAGAAAAAATAATTTCACCCCAAGGTTAAAGTAATTTCGTATTAAGTATATATGTTTTCAATGGCAATTATTACAAATTAGTCTTCTAACACTAAGACCACTACTGGTGTACGAAGGGTGATCTAAGGGTGTACAGTCCCTCCATAAATGTTGATAAAATTTTCAAACGAAAGTTGTAAAGAACTCGGGCAAAACCTAAGTGTGAAATGCAAACCACCTTAAAATGACTTGCGATTACAATTTTCCCTCTCAACAACTTTTAAAACAAAAGTTAGAAATGGCAAATATGAAATATTTTACTGTGTACCCCGCCCTTCCTAGAACGCAGCCATGAAATATCCAACTTTATGATTCCAATCCCTAACGCTAGTGACTCAGACAGATGATAAACCAAGTACGAGAGGATTGACATTTGCTGTTTAGACGTGGCCGGCCGCCAGCTGAAAAGGCTTTATGCGGGGTGACGGGTTATATAGATGACGACATGATTATGAGTCATAATGGGTCTGAATCATGGAGTTTACTTATCTAACGAAATGAAAGAAATAAACATATCTAACGAAATGAAAGAAATAAACGTAAAATGGACTTCTTGGATTTTCCGTCACTTGCTTCTGGCAAATCAAGAGCCTTTGAAATACAAAATAACGACTATGCCATCCATTTAATTAAAAGTACAGTTGAACCCGAGTTATACGTTTTTCAAAGTGAAGAGAAAATAATACATATAACAGAATTACTTACAAATAAGATTTAGATACCATGTCATATCATTATTAAAATACTGTATTTCTATCTATTTTGAGGAACAAGATACAATATGATCCAGATTATTTCTGTCATAAAGTGGTAAATTAACGAATCTAAAAGTTTGATTCTTAAATACATTAAATTTGACACTTTATTAGTGAACACTTTGATACAGTACACTATAGTTTTAGTGAACTACAATTTTTCGTACTGAACTTAAACATCTTTTCACTTCACACAAATTGTTCAGTAACTCAAAATATGATTCAGTAGGCCTACGGAGTTAGAATTTAAACAATAAAGAGAAAGATTGATTTTGAACTTGACCCTGGTTTAAAGAAATCAAACATTTTGGTTTGTTTTCTAGCAACTCGAGACCGACCGCCGACATGTCCGCCTATTCTGTTTCGTTGAAACTCGCGTTGTGTTTTTGTAACTACAATATATGTATACTTCTGTGATATTGTTGTAACTTGGTTACGAACAAATCAACTGTATTTTATGAAAATTAGTACGTATAACACCGAATTACGGATAAATGCATTACGTACAAATAAGGCTTAATAAATACGTTTTTAAATTATATTTATCCGGGACGTAATTTTTAATGAATGTATGTGTGTTTGTTCCGCCATAACTCTCGAACGCCTGGAGCGATTTCAACCAAACTTGGTACACGTATCACTTGCAATATCGAACAAAATACTGTGGGGGTAACGACCACTGGCACCCCTAGGGGTGGGGGTAGGAGGGGGTGGCATGTAAAAATAATCGAAAACGACCGATATTAATGTGGAATAAATAGTTTTCGGAGTCGCTAAGATGAATAGTGACACTTCCAATGCCGTTCAACTCCACGTTCATCACCTATCTGGATGGGGGGTGATAACGGGTGAAAAATAAAATGTCAAAAATGACCTACATTAGTGTCGACTCCATAGTTTTCGGAGTCTCTAAGCTAATTGGTGACATTCACGATGACCAAACTTGGTACACATATTGATTGATTGATTTAGTTTATTTTACTTCGCGTTTTGTGCCTCTTGGCTAATTTGCGAAGATGGTGATGAGTGATTAAATGATGAAAGGACATTCACAAACAATCAAGCCCGAGCGGGATTCGAACCGGGACCCTTGGTGTTGCAGCGCCATGTCCTAACCACTCGGCCAGAGGGTCCGGCTTGGTACACATATGACTTACAATCTGGAAAGAAATACTGTGCGGGTAAGACACCCATGGCACCCTTAGGGGTGGGGTTGGGAAGGGGGTGACATGTAAAAATAAACGAAAACGACCGATATTAGTGTAAAATCCATAGTTGTCGGGGTAACTAAGATGAATAGTGACATTTCCAATGCCGTTCAACTCCAAGACACCCCTGGCACCCCTAGGGGTGGCGGTGGGAAGGGGTGACATGTAAAACGACCGATATTAGTGTGGAATCCATAGTTTTCGGGGCCGCAGAGATGAATAGGGACACTCCCAATGCTGTTCAACTCCAAGTTCATTTTACACTAGGTATAGTTAGAATTCATTATATTCCTGTCTAATAGAACATTAAGATAAATAAATACCCGGCTAACACCGGGCAATCACTAGTTTACATATACAGTAGAATTACGCAGAACTGAGTTACGTGTAAAGCAGTCTCAATTGTATATGAATAAACTCGAGAAAAAATAGGGAAAGAGAAATATACAAAAACTAAGAGCAAGAGTGAATAAATTGGAAAAACAATATAGAGCAAAAGGAATAACTGTTACGTTCCCGCAACAACATCAGATTGCGTCAGTGTATCGACAACAGAGTCCACGTGACTAGCGCTCTATAAGAAGTTAAGAACATGGACGTAACTAGACTGGGGCAACCGGGGCGGTGCCCCGGGTCCCCCGAGATAAAGGGGTTCCGAAAGGCTGTTATAGATTTTCCTGACTGGCCGCTGCGGTGACGTGTGAGGCCCAAAGCTGGTGGTTTCGTATAGTTGCACGTCTGTAGTAATTATGCCTTGATTTCCCACTATGTTAATAAGCACCTGGTAAAATTATGGAGGTTATAACACAATTAAGTAAGGATTGCAATGCTGGCCGGAAAGTAAGTGTACGTACAAATTTGTTTCTTAATACTGTAGAAGGTAACCGGGAAAAAGCCCTGTCTTTTTGTAACAGTTCAGAATGACTGTTTTATTTGTAACAATATTCTGCGATGACAAGAGTTAAAATCTTGAACAAGAAGTAAGGCGAACAAAACTCTCAATACACATAATACAACATGATGGGCAGGAAGATAAGAGTTGTGTTATTCTCTTAAAGAGAGGGTTTTGGATATTTTGAAAGTTTTTTTTATATATAATATTAATAAATAGGAATTCAAATGAAATAAGTGGGGGCTATTAGCCTTAAGGGAAAAATTGAATCTTTCAGTTTCATTTTATTATTGACTGTTCAATGTAAAGTCTTGGAGCAGATGAATATCGCTTCTAAGTCATTACAAGCAGACACTCTTCATATGGCTTCATATGATCTCTTACGGAACGCTCCCTTAGAAATGCCTGACTTTCGGGGATCATTTCAATCACTTGTTGAAACGATGAAAATATATGTCCAGTAGGAGGATTTAAACTGAATTCTCTGACAAAATAATCAAAAAGATAAAGAAGCTCTTTAACGAATTCTGTCCAAAGACTTGCCAACCTAGAGATAGTAACTGATTCAACGCATCATTGTTTTACCCGAAGATAGACACAATTTTCTGACAACTGGACAATCGTTTTAAAAGCATGAAAACAGTTGTAGACACATAGAAAGTGGTACAACCTTCCAGTGGTGTGCCTAGAATTTTCGAAAGGGGAGACAGGGGGGGTTACGTACACTTTATTCAGTATTCAGCCCTTGTTTTGCAATCTTTTCCTGCCTTTGACATTCTTTTCTTAAGAATACTGGGCCAAAGGAGGGGGTTACCACCCCCCCTTTGGGCACGTCATTGCAAATTTATTTTTGTCAAGATATAGACTCTGAGCTTCGCAAAGAACCTGCAAAAATTGCAAAAACATATATCCAAAACTTTATTTCAGTCATAAATATTATCAGAAGTTCTTTCAAACACATGATATAGGACAGGAATGATGTATAAGAGCTTCCTCATCTCCTTGTGATACAACATAATTTATTGACTTCCAGTTATGTGTACTCGGTTTCATGTACAGTAGTAGTAAAAGAATTAGATAAAGTCGGTCGCTATTTAATATTCGCAATTAATTTGCACGTACTTATAACTAATTTGCACAGGTTTTAATTAATTTGCACGTACTTAGAATTCATTTGCACGTACTTAGAATACTTTACATTTATGTATTTGCATGTTTATAACTTTTATGAATATATAATTATTTATTTTATGAAAAATAGGTATATAAAAGGTAATTAGAGGTACTAAACGCTATGCATATGGTTTTATATTCATTACTACAAAGTATGTAATGTATGAATTGATAATATTAATGTTTATAATATTGAAAATAAGAGTTTATGGTTTATGAACCGCTTTGAATGGTGTTAATGGTACGAAAGAAGACGGTCCCGGTACTCGAACCCGCGATATGTAACGGTAATAAACGGTTAGGCCTATAGTGTACAACGTATGTAATGTATGTTATTATTGTATTAAAGACGATGGTCTCAGACGCTAGACAGAATACTGTCTCCGAATTTCGACTCGGCGGTGAGGGTAGACGAGAAAGGAATTTGGGGAGTGTGCGTTCAAGGTCAAATGACGTCAGAACGTCAGAACAAAGAAGGAACCCAATTGACCAATCAGAGAACGCGTCGGTAGATTTTCAGAACCGGTTTTTTCAAGGTTAACTAGAACGCAAGAACAGGGGAAAGCTATGAGATACTGTAGGGCAGGGGAGGGATTGATCCAGACAACAAAGGATGTCTGGTAATGCGCAGCAAGGGTCGAATTTTTTGAAACTGTGCGTCGCTTGCATGCTAGAACAGGTTTCTGTCAAAGTAGGCCAAGGTTACCGAGAACACAAGAAAAAAGGATGTTTGGATACCCAATTAGATTGGAGCGAGAACTTTAAATTCAACAAGGAGAACGAAGCGTAAGGGTTTATTATTTGTACTATGAAGAAGGGAGAGCTCTCAAGGACTGGGCCTACAGTTTTCACTATTTGCTTTTATCACGGGGTATCGAACCTAGGACCTTTTCATTATTGATTTAGGTAGTAAATTTATGTTACTGTGTGCTATTTAACATATTATTGAGTTTATTTTTTACCAAACTTTGACTTTATGTCAAACATTTTCACAGCTTATTCTTATTTTTACCAAAATAACACAATTTCATTTGTTCAGGAAAGACTTTTAGTTACATTTTCGACACACAAAGTGTGTGTTCTCAACTTTTATATGTTCATTTCACAAATTTATACCTATTTTTACCAAAATAACACTATTTATACTATTCAGGCAACATTTTTTATTAAATTTTGGATTCACAAAGACATTTTTTCAACTTTTAACTTATTATTTCACAACTTTATGTTAATTTTTACCAAAATAACACGATTTATACTATTCAGGCAACATTTTTTATTAAATTTTGGATTCACAAAGACATTTTTTCAACTTTTAACTTATTATTTTACAATTTTATGTTAATTTTTTTATCAAAATAACACTATTTTGGCAACATTTTTTATTAAATTTTGGACTCACAAAGATATTTTTACAACTTTTTAACTTATTATTTCACAATTTTATACCTATTTTTACCAAAATAACACAATTTATACTATTCAGGAAATACTTTAAGTTACATTTTCGACACACAAAGTGTGTGTTCTCAACTTTTATCTGTTTATTTCACAAGTTTAGCCTAATATTTACTCAAATAACACGATTTGAACGTGTTTTTTTTATTACATTTTGGACCCATGCACTCACACACACATATCCACACACACACACGCACGCACACACAGAGAGAGAAAGAGAGAGAGAGATTTTTTCCAAGTTTACAGGATTATTCTCTAGTTTACTCAAATAACACAATTTAGATGTGGTTTGAATTAAATTTTGTACACATGAAGTGTGTTTCGTCAAGTTTTCCCCTTTTATTTTACAAGTTTAGGCTTAATATTACTCAAATAACACAATTTAATCCAGTCAGGAAGGATTTGTTATTATATTTTGGATGCTCAAAGATATGTTTTCAACTTTTTTACTGGTTTTTTGCAGGGTATGTATTAATTTTTATTTAATTTGTTTTGTATCATATATACAGTTACAAATTTTTAACTTAGAGTTTAGTATGTATTTAAATCTTTTCAAAAACACTAAAGAAAAAGTACTTTTAGCTAAAATGTAAGCCACAGAATATATTATTATTATTATTATTATTATTAGGGTTTACTGATTTCCACTATGCTATTTTTGGTTCTGTATTTTTATATGCATTTATTTAGGTCAGGTTACGCCTGCTAGTTAGGAAAGTTTGTTTATTTTAGAGTTTGCTGAGTATTTTGTTACTTTTATACTAGGTAAAGTTTCCTAAATATATCAGGTAGGGCTCCATCCATATACTTTTGTTTTTGCTGTTTGGAGATGTTGCGATCAGCATCACTCTCCATCTGCTTTTTATTTTATATACCCAATATTATTTTGAGGCTTAGTGAATTCTAGAGCCTATTTATGCAGGACAGAGGGCTTGAAAATTTTGATCTCAGATAACCCACAACTATTTGTCAGAGTATTTTAAAGGATATTTTATATTTATTATGTGCCACTAGAATATCAAAGCTTGCTTAATTTTTATGTCTGTAACGCTGTTATTGTATTTCTAGCTAAGGTTTACTGGATAAAGTACACGAAATGTTTAACATTTCGACTATTTGCCTTTATACGAGGCCAAATTTTTAGTGTAACGAAAATTATTGTGTGTCTATAAAGACTGAAATCCCTTTACCGATGGGTCCATAACTGGACGCTTACCAACATTGTTCCTTTTTTTTTTTAAAAAAAAATATATAACCATTTATCAATATATTGACAATTCACAGGACAAGACAAAGTTCAATGACAACTGACTATATGGACCATAGGTCCACTTGCTAAACTTTTTTTCTAAGCTAGAAGAATAATTTAGCATTATAGCCTTTTTCAAGTGAAGTATTACTGGTTTTTTGGGTGCATCAACATTTGGGTTATTTCCATTTGGTTTATTATACGAGGCTACAATCACTATCTGAACACTGAAATCCTCTGATTGAAATTAAAAGCTCAGGCTGTAACTAGGGACTTAGTATGTATATCGATAATTTATAGGACAACACGAACCTTACAAAGGATTGTAGGTGATGTAAGCCCACGCGCCAGAGCCTTGTTAATCTTCAAGAAGCATTTACAGCTAATGCTACGAGGAAATGAGGTTGATTTTTTACTGTTTCACAAGAATGCTCCCTTTTATACACCCAATATTTGCTTTTTCAAGTAACTACATGTACCAGAAGTACTTACAGGCCAACTCTAACTAGACTTCGATTTATATAAATGTGGCAAGAACTATATTTCTGAGGAAGTACGCAAAAGCAGATTACCCGATTAAAGTATCTGAAAAACAGATTTTTCTATGTAAGTATATTTTTATTGACTGGATTATTTAACAGATCAAACAGGAGGACTGCAAAATTCATTAAATGTAGTTCTATAGTATAGGTGGTTTCAGAGATATAAAAAGAACAAATATAAGATTTCGCTTTTTTTTGCTTCTGAGGCTAATTGCGACGCTAAGGGTAAATGGCGAGGAAATGTAACGGAGGAGAAACAGTCCCAAAAGTTATGGGCTGCATGTAAGTTAATACCACAGAGATATTACAGTAGGTGTAGGTTCTACCACCAGAACATTTATATTATAATAATACTGGTTATGCTGTACTGTTAGCTAAAGATGCTGATATTTGAGAAACTTAAAAGCTTATTTGCAAAATTTTAAGATAAATAATAATCTGTTAGACTGTAAACATATTTTATATCCATTCTGCACAAGATCCGATGACAAAATTTAAAAATTGTAATCGCCCAGACAGGGACTCGAACCCTGGACAGATAGGTTAAAAGCCTAACGCTATACCAACTAAGCTATCTGGGCACAAGGTATTCTTTTCTTGAAAAGTTAGTTATGTTAAGAAATATATTGAAACAGTTGAGAACATTTTTGGTCTGGTTCGACAGAGAAGGAGACAACATTTCCAAATTTTTACAGACTGGGTGTATTTTTCCACTATAGAGGTTTTCACTATATGTAATTCGAAACGCTAAAGTTCAGCTAGCTTCCAAAATTGAGGTAAAGATTGTGTTTGGCGAGATTAACAAGTTACATTTATATCCAGTTACGGACAAATAAAGATAAAACTCTCAGATTTACTGTACTAGCCAAGTTTTAGTGACATTTTTCTTCACTATAGTACTAATACCAAAGAAATAGATATAATTTATTTATAATTTGACAAAATGTACTAGTATTTAATTCACAAAGTTAGGTAAAAAACAGTATTTTTTTAAAATATTGTTGCTGCCTTCAAATTTTATGTTATTTAGCCACTAACAACTGGTTTACACTGTTTGACATCCTTTAAATAGCAAAAGAAGGAATTATTTGTTTAGTATTTATACTACTTTGTATTTATTTAAGAAAACAATTCTACAGTTTAACTTAATTTTTAACAAATTGTTACTAATTTATATATCAAAGTTATGTTATTTAGAGTGTATGAAGGCGTATAAAGTTAATATTTGTACTTATCAGTGCAACTAACAATTATATTTTACACACAAAAGATAATGTATACAGTTAAATCACTTGAATCACAGAATAATATTTTACAGTAATTGATTCATTCAGCACTAGTCAGTACTTTTATGCATCAGAAAGTTTTCTTAATTTTCTATTATGCATGATATTTTGTGCTATTCTTAAAATGTATTTCTAAGGCAAACTGGTTTAATTTTCTGCTTCTAATGGAAAGTTGACATAGTTTTCGCACAATGCTTTGTACATTTGTTATATTCACTACTTACAATGCAAATATTATGCTTATTTAATGTATAACTAACTAACTCTCTAGCCTTCTTAAACTCGAAGGTTCATGGCTGCAGCAACACATGCCTTTCATCTGTTCCTGTCCTGAGCAAGATCTATATACTCCTTTCCATCCCTACCAATTTCCTTTAGGTCCATCTCTACATTATCCCTCCATTTTGTTTTGGTCTTCCTATTGGTCTTTTACCATCAGGTTTCCCAACAAGAATCCTGTATACTTTTTTTTCCTCTCCCATTTGTACCACATGATCTACACATCTAAGTCTTCTTGATTTAATTATTCTAATAATATCTGGACATGAATACAAATTATGTACTTCTAAATTATGTAATCTTCTCCACTCATCTGCCTCGTCATCTGTTTTAGGCCCAAATATTTTGCTAAGGATCTTATTTTCAAATACTCTCAATTTATGTTTCTAGCTTATACTGTAGTTATTATATCTTTTTCTATCAGCTTATTTTGAAATTAATATTATTAGGTATATTGCTTTTTTTATCAATTTATCTAAGAGTACATGCAGACAAACACATGTGTACTCACTTTTATGTAAATAGATATGCCTTTTTTCAATATTTTAGTATGAAGATTGCACTTTAGAAATTTAAGCAAGGGTAGGAAAGGTAGGATTTCTGAGAATTTGTTGCAGGATTTTGTTGTCCAAGTATAGATGAGAACTGAGCTGGGAGACTGTTTTGAACCTTTTCATGAAAGTTTGCATGTGAACTGTATGCAAATTCAGCACTATTGACTGCGCATGCTTCTAAGTTTTGCTGTTATTTTACATCAAGTCTGTGAGACTGTAGACAGTTTTCCCTTTTCAAGTAGTTTTTATTGATTGTATTTGTATATGTTTTGGGGACTTAGCAGTTTTATGTTATGAGGCAGTTTGTTGTAGAATATTTTTACCGGATTGTTTTGAGATATTGAGTGTCTGCTGTTTTACTTGTAATTATTTTCCTTCTTGTGTTGTGTATTTGACTATATTTTGTCCAACTTCGTAGTATTTAGAATAATTGTTATTGACTTGTAGATGTAGGGAGTAATAAACCTTTGCAAGATGCCCTATACTTTAGTCTGAACATTATTCTTAGTGTTCACTTTTGAAGCCTTAGTATTCTGGTAGTATTATTAATGTAGAGGTAAATTAGGCTAAAATGTAGGCATTTTTCTGATAAATTATACTCACTTAGTTGTTTCAGCAGGTAGAAGTTGCATGATGGTTTACTGCTGATGATGTTAATTTGCTCTTCTTATGTACTACGTATGATGTAGGTTACTTGAGTAATTGGAATTTTCTACTGAAAAAAGGATTGCTTGTCTATTTTATTCCTATGTTGTTGAGTTTGTCCATAAGCAAGCCATGCTTTTACTCTATCCTATGCCTTGGAAGAATCTAGATATATTGTGTTTGCAGTATTATGTTTCTCTAAGGTTTCAGCTATGTAGTTTTATTTGTTTATTTGTTCAGTATTTTTTATTTTTTAATATTCTTTTACATAAAAATTCAAAGTACATTGTTAAAGTCAAAGTGTGTTAAAATTCAATTTGTCAAAGTTAAAGTTTTAAAAATACAATTTTCTAAAATTAAGTTATAATAGTATATTTTTGTTAGTAGAAGTTTTTATACTAAAGATCTAAGAAAAAAACAACCTAAGTCAAATTCAAGCAGCAAGAGGAATACACAGAAACCAACATGGCATCCAGAAAGAGAAATCAATAGTCACACCCATAGCATAATTTAAAAACTACATAGCTGAAACCTTAGAGAAACATAATACTGCAAACACAATATATCTAGATTCTTCCAAGGCATAGGATAGAGTAAAAGCATGGCTTGCTTATGGACAAACTCAACAACATAGGAATAAAATAGACAAGCAATCCTTTTTTCAGTAGAAAATTCCAATTACTCAAGTAACCTACATCATACGTAGTACATAAGAAGAGCAAATTAACATCATCAGCAGTAAACCATCATGCAACTTCTACCTGCTGAAACAACTAAGTGAGTATAATTTATCAGAAAAATGCCTACATTTTAGCCTAATTTACCTCTACATTAATAATACTACCAGAATACTAAGGCTTCAAAAGTGAACACTAAGAATAATGTTCAGACTAAAGTATAGGGCATCTTGCAAAGGTTTATTACTCCCTACATCTACAAGTCAATAACAATTATTCTAAATACTACGAAGTTGGACAAAATATAGTCAAATACACAACACAAGAAGGAAAATAATTACAAGTAAAACAGCAGACACTCAATATCTCAAAACAATCCGTAAAAATATTCTACAACAAACTGCCTCATAACATAAAACTGCTAAGTCCCCAAAACATATACAAATACAATCAATAAAAACTACTTGAAAAGGGAAAACTGTCTACAGTCTCACAGACTTGATGTAAAATAACAGCAAAACTTAGAAGCATGCGCAGTCAATAGTGCTGAATTTGCATACAGTTCACATGCAAACTTTCATGAAAAGGTTCAAAAACAGTCTCCCAGCTCAGTTCTCATCTATACTTGGACAACAAAATCCTGCAACAAATTCTCAGAAATCCTACCTTTCCTACCCTTGCTTAAATTTCTAAAGTGCAATCTTCATACTAAAATATTGAAAAAAGGCATATCTATTTACATAAAAGTGAGTACACATGTGTTTGTCTGCATGTACTCTTAGATAAATTGATAAAAAAAGCAATATACCTAATAATATTAATTTCAAAATAAGCTGATAGAAAAAGATATAATAACTACAGTATAAGCTAGAAACATAAATTGAGAGTATTTGAAAATAAGATCCTTAGCAAAAATATTTGGGCCTAAAACAGATGACGAGGCAGATGAGTGGAGAAGATTACATAATTTAGAAGTACATAATTTGTATTCATGTCCAGATATTATTAGAATAATTAAATCAAGAAGACTTAGATGTGTAGATCATGTGGTACAAATGGGAGAGGAAAAAAAAGTATACAGGATTCTTGTTGGGAAACCTGATGGTAAAAGACCAATAGGAAGACCAAAACAAAATGGAGGGATAATGTAGAGATGGACCTAAAGGAAATTGTAGGGATGGAAAGGAGTATATAGATCTTGCTCAGGACAGGAACAGATGAAAGGCATGTGTTGCTGCAGCCATGAACCTTCGAGTTTAAGAAGGCTAGAGAGTTAGTTAGTTATACATTAAATAAGCATAATATTTGCATTGTAAGTAGTGAATATAACAAATGTACAAAGCATTGTGCGAAAACTATGTCAACTTTCCATTAGAAGCAGAAAATTAAACCAGTTTGCCTTAGAAATACATTTTAAGAATAGCACAAAATATCATGCATAATAGAAAATTAAGAAAACTTTCTGATGCATAAAAGTACTGACTAGTGCTGAATGAATCAATTACTGTAAAATATTATTCTGTGATTCAAGTGATTTAACTGTATACATTATCTTTTGTGTGTAAAATATAATTGTTAGTTGCACTGATAAGTACAAATATTAACTTTATACGCCTTCATACACTCTAAATAACATAACTTTGATATATAAATTAGTAACAATTTGTTAAAAATTAAGTTAAACTGTAGAATTGTTTTCTTAAATAAATACAAAGTAGTATAAATACTAAACAAATAATTCCTTCTTTTGCTATTTAAAGGATGTCAAACAGTGTAAACCAGTTGTTAGTGGCTAAATAACATAAAATTTGAAGGCAAGCAACAATATTTTAAAAAAATACTGTTTTTTACCTAACTTTGTGAATTAAATACTAGTACATTTTGTCAAATTATAAATAAATTATATCTATTTCTTTGGTATTAGTACTATAGTGAAGAAAAATGTCACTAAAACTTGGCTAGTACAGTAAATCTGAGAGTTTTATCTTTATTTGTCCGTAACTGGATATAAATGTAACTTGTTAATCTCGCCAAACACAATCTTTACCTCAATTTTGGAAGCTAGCTGAACTTTAGCGTTTCGAATTAACATATAGTGAAAACCTCTATAGTGGAAAAATACACCCAGTCTGTAAAAATTTGGAAATGTTGTCTCCTTCTCTGTCGAACCAGACCAAAAATGTTCTCAACTGTTTCAATATATTTCTTAACATAACTAACTTTTCAAGAAAAGAATACCTTGTGCCCAGATAGCTTAGTTGGTATAGCGTTAGGCTTTTAACCTATCTGTCCAGGGTTCGAGTCCCTGTCTGGGCGATTACAATTTTTAAATTTTGTCATCGGATCTTGTGCAGAATGGATATAAAAATATGTTTACAGTCTAACAGATTATTATTTATCTTAAAATTTTGCAAATAAGCTTTTAAGTTTCTCAAATATCAGCATCTTTAGCTAACAGTACAGCATAACCAGTATTATTATAATATAAATGTTCTGGTGGTAGAACCTACACCTACTGTAATATCTCTGTGGTATTAACTTACATGCAGCCCATAACTTTTGGGACTGTTTCTCCTCCGTTACATTTCCTCGCCATTTACCCTTAGCGTCGCAATTAGCCTCAGAAGCAAAAAAAAGCGAAATCTTATATTTGTTCTTTTTATATCTCTGAAACCACCTATACTATAGAACTACATTTAATGAATTTTGCAGTCCTCCTGTTTGATCTGTTAAATAATCCAGTCAATAAAAATATACTTACATAGAAAAATCTGTTTTTCAGATACTTTAATCGGGTAATCTGCTTTTGCGTACTTCCTCAGAAATATAGTTCTTGCCACATTTATATAAATCGAAGTCTAGTTAGAGTTGGCCTGTAAGTACTTCTGGTACATGTAGTTACTTGAAAAAGC
>NC_139239.1:51217634-51247816 GCF_977018435.1 Lepisma saccharinum
TCCATTTACTTGTAGTACCACATTCATGAAATCACAAAAAAACATTATAGGAATTTTGTACTATTTTTGTACAATTTTGTACACCAAATCAAAAATTTTGTACAAGTCAAATAACTGAGAAAAATCCAAATCAAAAGTGGTACTACAAGTAAATGCTGTAGTACCACTTTCTAGAATTCCAAAATAAACAGTGCAGGAATTTTGTACTATTTTTGTACAATTTTGTACACCAAATCAAAAATTTTGTACAAGTCACATAACCGAGAAAAATCAAAATCAAAAGTGGTACTACAAGTAAATGCTTTAGTACATTTTAGAGAATCCGAAAATAAACAGTGCAGGAATTTTGTACTATTTTTGTACAATTTTGTACACCAAATCAAAAATTTTGTACAAGTCAAATAACCGAGAAAAATCAAAATCAAAAGTGGTACTACAAGTAAATGCTTTAGTACATTTTCGAGAATCCGAAAATAAACAGTGCAGGAATTTTGTACTATTTTTGTACATTTTTGTACATCAAATCAAAAATTTTGTACAAGTCAAATAACCGAGAAAAATCAAAATCAAAAGTGGTACTACAAGTAAATGCTGTAGTACCACTTTCTAGAATTCCAAAATAAACAGTGCAGGAATTTTGTACTATTTTTGTACAATTTTGTACACCAAATCAAAAATTTTGTACAAGTCATATAACCGAGAAAAATCAAAATCAAAGTGGTACTACAAGTAAATGCTTTAGTACATTTTAGAGAATCCGAAAATAAACAGTGCAGGAATTTTGTACTATTTTTGTACAATTTTGTACACCAAATCAAAAATTTTGTACAAGTCAAATAACTAAGAAAAATCAAAATCAAAAGTGGTACTACAAGTAAATGCTTTCGTACATTTTCGAGAATCCGAAAATAAACAGTGCAGGAATTTTGTACTATTTTTGTACATTTTTGTACATCAAATCAAAAATTTTGTACAAGTCAAATAACCGAGAAAAATCAAAATCAAAAGTGGTACTACAAGTAAATGCTGTAGTACCACTTTCTAGAATTCCAAAATAAACAGTGCAGGAATTTTGTACTATTTTTGTACAATTTTGTACACCAAATCAAAAATTTTGTACAAGTCAAATAACCGAGAAAAATCAAAATCAAAAGTGGTACTACAAGTAAATGCTTTAGTACATTTTAGAGAATCCGAAAATAAACAGTGCAGGAATTTTGTACTATTTTTGTACAATTTTGTACACCAAATCAAAAATTTTGTACAAGTCAAATAACCGAGAAAAATCAAAATCAAAAGTGGTACTACAAGTAAATGCTTTAGTACATTTTCGAGAATCCGAAAATAAACAGTGCAGGAATTTTGTACTATTTTTGTACATTTTTGTACATCAAATCAAAAATTTTGTACAAGTCAAATAACCGAGAAAAATCAAAATCAAAAGTGGTACTACAAGTAAATGCTGTAGTACCACTTTCTAGAATTCCAAAATAAACAGTGCAGGAATTTTGTACTATTTTTGTACAATTTTGTACACCAAATCAAAAATTTTGTACAAGTCATATAACCGAGAAAAATCAAAATCAAAGTGGTACTACAAGTAAATGCTTTAGTACATTTTAGAGAATCCGAAAATAAACAGTGCAGGAATTTTGTACTATTTTTGTACAATTTTGTACACCAAATCAAAAATTTTGTACAAGTCAAATAACTGAGAAAAATCAAAATCAAAAGTGGTACTACAAGTAAATGCTTTCGTACATTTTCGAGAATCCGAAAATAAACAGTGCAGGAATTTTGTACTATTTTTGTACATTTTTGTACATCAAATCAAAAATTTTGTACAAGTCAAATAACCGAGAAAAATCAAAATCAAAACTGGTACTACAAGTAAATGCTGTAGTACCACTTTCTAGAATTCCAAAATAAACAGTGCAGGAATTTTGTACTATTTTTGTACAATTTTGTACACCAAATCAAAAATTTTGTACAAGTCAAATAACCGAGAAAAATCAAAATCAAAAGTGGTACTACAAGTAAATGCTTTAGTACATTTTAGAGAAACCGAATATAAACAGTGCAGGAATTTTGTATTATTTTTGTACAATTTTGTACACCAAATCAAAAATTTTGTACAAGTCAAATAACCGAGAAAAATCAAAATCAAAAGTGGTACTACAAGTAAATGCTTTCGTACATTTTCGAGAATCCGAAAATAAACAGTGCAGGAATTTTGTACTATTTTTGTACAATTTTGTACACCAAATCAAAAATTTTGTACAAGTCAAATAACCGAGAAAAATCAAAATCAAAAGTGGTACTACAAGTAAATGCTGTAGTACCACTTTCTAGAATTCCAAAATAAACAGTGCAGGAATTTTGTACTATTTTTGTACAATTTTGTACACCAAATGAAAAATTTTGTACAAGTCAAATAACCGAGAAAAATCAAAATCAAAAGTGGTACTACAAGTAAATGCTTTAGTACATTTTAGAGAAACCGAATATAAACAGTGCAGGAATTTTGTACTATTTTTGTACAATTTTGTACACCAAATCAAAAATTTTGTACAAGTCAAATAACCGAGAAAAATCAAAATCAAAACTGGTACTACAAGTAAATGCTTTCGTACATTTTCGAGAATCCGAAAATAAACAGTGCAGGAATTTTGTACTATTTTTGTACATTTTTGTACATCAAATCAAAAATTTTGTACAAGTCAAATAACCGAGAAAAATCAAAATCAAAAGTGGTACTACAAGTAAATGCTGTAGTACCACTTTCTAGAATTCCAAAATAAACAGTGCAGGAATTTTGTACTATTTTTGTACAATTTTGTACACCAAATCAAAAATTTTGTACAAGTCAAATAACCGAGAAAAATCAAAATCAAAAGTGGTACTACAAGTAAATGCTTTAGTACATTTTAGAGAAACCGAATATAAACAGTGCAGGAATTTTGTATTATTTTTGTACAATTTTGTACACCAAATCAAAAATTTTGTACAAGTCAAATAACCGAGAAAAATCAAAATCAAAAGTGGTACTACAAGTAAATGCTTTCGTACATTTTCGAGAATCCGAAAATAAACAGTGCAGGAATTTTGTACTATTTTTGTACAATTTTGTACACCAAATCAAAAATTTTGTACAAGTCAAATAACCGAGAAAAATCAAAATCAAAAGTGGTACTACAAGTAAATGCTGTAGTACCACTTTCTAGAATTCCAAAATAAACAGTGCAGGAATTTTGTACTATTTTTGTACAATTTTGTACACCAAATGAAAAATTTTGTACAAGTCAAATAACCGAGAAAAATCAAAATCAAAAGTGGTACTACAAGTAAATGCTTTAGTACATTTTAGAGAAACCGAATATAAACAGTGCAGGAATTTTGTACTATTTTTGTACAATTTTGTACACCAAATCAAAAATTTTGTACAAGTCAAATAACCGAGAAAAATCAAAATCAAAACTGGTACTACAAGTAAATGCTTTCGTACATTTTCGAGAATCCGAAAATAAACAGTGCAGGAATTTTGTACTATTTTTGTACAATTTTGTTCACCAAATCAAAAATTTTGTACAAGTCAAATAACCGAGAAAAATCAAAATCAAAAGTGGTACTACAAGTAAATGCTGTAGTACCACTTTCTAGAATTCCAAAATAAACAGTGCAGGAATTTTGTACTATTTTTGTACAATTTTGTACACCAAATGAAAAATTTTGTACAAGTCAAATAACCGAGAAAAATCAAAATCAAAAGTGGTACTACAAGTAAATGCTTTAGTACATTTTAGAGAAACCGAATATAAACAGTGCAGGAATTTTGTACTATTTTTGTACAATTTTGTACACCAAATCAAAAATTTTGTACAAGTCAAATAACCGAGAAAAATCAAAATCAAAAGTGGTACTACAAGTAAATGCTTTAGTACATTTTAGAGAAACCGAATATAAACAGTGCAGGAATTTTGTACTATTTTTGTACAATTTTGTACACCAAATCAAAAATTTTGTACAAGTCAAATAACCGAGAAAAATCAAAATCAAAAGTGGTACTACAAGTAAATGCTTTCGTACATTTTCGAGAATCCGAAAATAAACAGTGCAGGAATTTTGTACTATTTTTGTACAATTTTGTACACCAAATCAAAAATTTTGTACAAGTCAAATAACCGAGAAAAATCAAAATCAAAAGTGGTACTACAAGTAAATGCTTTAGTACATTTTAGAGAAACCGAATATAAACAGTGCAGGAATTTTGTACTATTTTTGTACAATTTTGTACACCAAATCAAAAATTTTGTACAAGTCATATAACCGAGAAAAATCAAAATCAAAAGTGGTACTACAAGTAAATGCTTTAGTACATTTTCGAGAATCCGAAAATAAACAGTGCAGGAATTTTGTACGATTTTTGTACAATTTTGTACACCAAATCAAAAATTTTGTACAAGTCAAATAACCGAGAAAAATCAAAATCAAAAGTGGTACTACAAGTAAATGCTTTAGTACATTTTAGAGAAACCGAATATAAACAGTGCAGGAATTTTGTACTATTTTTGTACAATTTTGTACACCAAATCAAAAATTTGTCTCTCAAATCATCGTACACTTCCCATTCATCATTGAGACGTAGGCAGCAGGCGGTAAAATGACCTAGACTATCTTTTGAACATGCACCTGTATAGCGAATTACACCTCTGAGATGATATTGTATTCCTTGAATTGTTAGAATCTTTGGTATTTCAGATAATTTGCAGGTAAGCTGTACATTTCTTTCAAAATTTTCTTCAACAACTTCTTCAAAAATATGGTACCGTGAAGGAGTTCTGTTAATAGTACGCAATCCTGCACAAAGAGGGTACTGTGATTCCTCTAGATTTACATAAGCATCATCGTCTGAAAAATCATGAAGTTCCCTTATCTCAGAGCGACACATGTGTGTCCTGCTTCCTGTCAAATCTCTCTCTCAACTTGTTCCTCAATACTATCTAGTCTGGAAGGTCTACTTATGCTTGATACAGCAATGGGTAAAGACACAGTTTTTCTGGGACATACTGCTGATGAACATAAATGCTTTTCTTCACCAGAAGCCATACCACTCCAAGCATGTTGAATCATCTGCGATATTGGTAATCGGGCGTCCAATGAGGTAATTCCTGCATTCAAAGTTTTGTAGTTTTTCATGAATTCTAGTAATGCTTTCGCACGAAGGCGATATGTAGCTGCTGTTGGTCCAAACTTCAACATCTGTGTCACGATGTAGGCAGTATCATTTAATTCAGAATTCTTTAGAATAATTTCATAGTATTTCTGGCTGTCACAATATGCAACACAAGCTAACTGGATAATGGAATCAAATCCACATGCGCAAATGACATCTATTTCCATTTTTTAAAATCCCAATTGGCATTGATTTATTAGATGTGCTCATGTCAGTTCGAAGAAGTTCAGTACTATGTTCTAAATATGAAGATCTCGGTCTTAATTTCTCTCCTTGACCTTTCCAGTTTTCAACAGCACAACTTTCTGCCAATTTGTCTGTGTCAATAGTATTAACTGAATTGGAAACTGTATCTTCCAACAAGGTTGGGTTATCATCTCTCTTAGACACTTCTGTTGGGGTTGTGCATCCTTTCTTTCATGGTCGTGTATTTCTGTTCCTTTTCCAGACGTTCTTATCTGTACTGGATCATGACAATAATTCATATTAGAATCAACACAGTGATCAGGATTGGAAGTTTGGTATTCTCTTTCTACAAAAAGCGCAGTTTTGCTACTGATCTGCATTACACTCTGGGAGTCATGTTCCAATTTCTGTGACGCAAATGACGAGGCTGCCAACTTCATTGAACCGCTGATGTACTGTATGTGTGTAAGAAGAAAATCATCCAGTCGGGCAGGCAACTTGACATTCTGGAAAACTCTATTCTTTGTATTATTGAAATTGCTTTCTACATGGGCACTGGAAGCTGTCTTTTGACCATAACCGAAATGTGGAACCATGACAGCTGTCCATGTAGGAATAAGGTGGCACAAGTTCAAAATATCAGCTACAATATCTGGCAAATACTGTTGATTTCCTCTGTTCCCATCTTCATTTACATTTCTCTTAACTTTCTCTGCAATCCTTTCTGCCCAGATGCGAAATCCCGCTGCTTTTGGAATTTCACTTTCAACTAGTGGCTCAGGTGGTAAAGACACTTCCGTTTCAGATTGTTCAGGAATATCTATTTCAAACCCGGCAATTCGATGTTGCAAATATAATTTGCTAACTTCGCAATGCGTTTTTTCTCCAGTAACAGTGTTAACACCCTCAGACTCGTTCATTGCAACGGTGAAAATGTGGCTTAAAAGCGTTTCAATGTCATTCAAGTATGTGGATTGAATAACTTGTCCAAGAGATCTTAGATAAAGTTGTCGAGTTCTTCTCAGTTGTCCACGAAGACTTCCGAATTGACTCATGAGTTTGACTACGTGAGACACATCTGATCGTATGAAGCAAGTGGGAAGGCCTTGTAGTTTTTCATCAGGTTCTATGGACATGATCTCTGAACACTTATATAAATACCTAGCAAGGGTCTGAAAGTTTGTAAACGTTTGCACGCAGGCAGACATCAGGGCCTTGGACATATCCGTTATTACCTCCATGGGTACAATTTTACAATCGATCAACCACCGACATAGCCAATGTCTGATAGTCTCTGTGTCATGGCGTTCACTTATCATGTTACAGGCAGGATATTGTTTCTGTTCCTCAGGATAAGGCACCTTTGCTTCATATAGAAATATATTAGAGGACATCCTTTCTTTTGTTCTTTCAAGTTTCTTAACAACACTACCAGTAGCATCAATACATAACTGCGATATATCTGTTGCTTTGAATATTGCCTGTGTAACACACACTTGTTCATGGGACCAGTAATGAACAATGAGCTTATCATATGTCACGTCCTTCAATGACGAACTGTAAGGTTCCATGTACTTCGCAATACATAAAGCCAAAATAGGATTTTCATGCAACCTACTTTTTTTCTTTTCCAAACACTTGGCAATCCTCAGTGCATTTAATGTTGGGGTGTGACTGGGTTCAGATTCACCAAATTCAATTGCTGCTTCAGCTTCTTCACACCTAATGGAGACAGCTGACTTATGTTCCTTACATTGTTTTTTGATTGCATCCTTTCTTCTTATTCCCGCTAATTGTTTTTTGTCTTGTTTGGGATGGAGCTGGCGATACAGTCCTTTAAAAGTACATTCCATAATTACTTTGCCATTCTTTGGAATGTGATTAATGTTACCTTCAAGAAATGAACCGCACCATCTGCATATTCCCGTGATCTTGACATATTGCCGATCATTTTCTGCACAAACTTTTTCCCCAGAAAAAAACATTCTGCATGGGCACCTTGTTTATGCATGAAAATGATCATGAACCTTGTGCGTTCAAACATTCCTCTTCAATACTTGTATTGTTCGTGATGAAGTTCTGCCTTGTGTTTTGCGGTTGTAAGCAACTTCCTCTGGTCCCATTTCCCGCCACTCGTCTGCACTAAACTCAATATTAAATTCCATTGCATAATGACCTAAATCACCAACTCGCTCACTGTCAGGCACCCCACTTAATTTCTTCTGTACTGAGTCTGTAGGTATATCATTCCATTCTGTGTCAGATTCCTCCTCCGAAGAATACACTAAAATGGGTTCTGAAAGATCTATACTTTCCTTTGAAATATCTAGAAGTTCATGCAAACCGTATCGATTTTGGTAGGTATATGTGTGTAAGGCCTCTGGTGCGGTACTGTACACATCTTTCGCAGCTTCACTTATCCTTTTCCAGACACTGTCGCTTCTAGAAGCAATGTTTCCATTCCCAAGATTAATAACCTACTTTTCTGCAAGAAAGAATGGCTTCAACTTGTCAATTGGAATAGAACAGGGACTTCCACGACGTGGTACTCGTACTTTTGAGACATACGAAATCTGCAAAGATTTTAAATCATGAACCTAAGCATAGGGTAAAAAAGTAATATAAACACGAAACCAAGTTCAGTTCAATCATTTAAATAAAAAATAATTTTGATTTCCACGTTGCAGACAGCACGTTCATGTAGATTGATTGGTTTAGTTTATTTCTCGTCCCTTAAGCACCTTCATGTTGTAATTCCATAGTAGCACATAGTCCACTAAAAATTAGGCTAATCTGGATTGGACCCGAGAACCCGAACCATTGTGCAGTATACCTAAATCTGGAATAAAATCCAGGACTCTTTGATTACAAGGCAACAACAGCATCAACATTATTGTCGGGATGCCTTGGTACTTGCTAGAAGTTTACTTGTCAAAATGTAACTTTTCCATGGGACAATATACAATTGGGTGAGTCAAAAATAAAAATAAAATGAGATCGAATAATGTGGGCTAGAATATAATTTTGGCATGGCATTAATTTACGTGCTCAATCTCAGCTCGATACGTTATCGTTAAGGACTTGACGATTTCGTGACAACCCATTGCCTCATTCAGTTCCATCAATATGGTTAAGGGTTATTGTGGTAAATCTATCTGAGATACAGAATATTTTTTTTTTAAAATATTACCGCAGATATTCAATTTCTAACATTTCATACAACATAATCATATCTTTTACAAAAATGAAAACCTTCATCTTCATTGATATAAGCGTGAATAGCAGAGAACACAAGCGTGAATAGCAGTGTTGCCCACGAGACGAGACTTTGGCCTGTCTCGTCTCGTCTCGAAAATATTCGTTTGTCTCGGGACACATGATCAATCTCGTCTCGTCTCGAATTTTTAAAAGCCTGTCCCGTGGACAACACTAGTGAATAGCAGAGAACACTCATTAAGATCGTGTAGAGTTTGTAGCGTGCCCGGTATTTGAGTGTGCAATATTCCTTCTTGATTTAGATGTCAAAGCTATATTGTGCTGTATTCTCTCTTGTAGAAGGTTTCTTTCTAGGTTATGGTAAGCAAAGAGGTATACAGCCCATCAATTCTCCTCCTGGGAATGCCCGATTCCCGCTCTGGAAGCGGGATAATATATAATTAATATAAAAGTTCGTAATCAGTACATTTCAGTTGGAACATAATTTATTAATGCCACTTCTTTTCAATGAATATTGGTATGTGAGGCCATTGGCAAGTAGGCCTCATGAACTAGTGCAATTAAATATAATTGAAAATACACTGAAATATAGTAGTTGTGAATGGTGCAGTGCCTCCCAATAGCTAGAAGTGCAGTACATAATCTTTCAGCTAGATCGTAGGCCAAGGGCAATGTAATTGCACATTCAAACTTCTCTCCTAAGCAATTTCGAACATAGAGCTAATTTAAGTCTTACTCTGTAAGCAGAGTAATCTAGATTGTTTTCTAAGTGGCAAGTTCTACAATTAAGTAGGTGCGATGATTGCATGTTTACATGCTAGTAATAAATTGCATAGGTCTTCGACCAATATAAACTCGCCTGGGTACCTGCGGGAAACCCTGGTGGGTAAAGGCGGTCAGGGGCGTGGTGCTGATCACATCACCCCCACTCACGACCGGATCAAGAAAGTGTGGAGCGTTACCCCCACACCCCCTATACGCCTTCATGGCGTGGTGCTATGCACAGGGGAGCACTTTACCTTTTTTTTACCCCTGTGATCCTGCTAGTACAAGATCGATCGACTCTCGACAAGTGAGACGTGTAAATATCCCATAAATGATGCCCAAAGTTAAATTTAGGTCCCTTATTTTACTTGATGAGTCATCACGTCATACAGTGTACACCATCTGTGGGTGAAAGACGAGGCGCTGTTTATTGTACAGCGAGCTATTGCATTTGAAATGGTTGGGTGCTAAACTTTCTTTACAATCCTGATGAAATGTGCTATGAGGCCTGGAGGCCGGGTCTACCTAATATTTATTTGTCTATATACAAATATTACTACTTATAATTTAATTAAACAGTGAAAACAAGAAAAGTGAAATTTTAGGTCTTTCGACAGTTGCAGCAAACTCCCATCCCTGCTTGGTACTAAATCTTCGCATTCAATGAAGCACCTTTCTGTCGTCTAGCTCACTCCGTTGGTATTTTCTTTCCGCTCCTTTTAACAACGCTGCTAGCTCAGCAATCCGCACGTGCATACGAGAGCGCTCGTTCACAAAAAAAAGCGTGATGACCTGGATTGATTTACAATATGTGGCAGCGTTCTACGAAGTGTTGTCTTTCTAACTGAAAACAATTTGTTATAGTTTCATCATCATTACAGCCCAGTAAGATCTGAGATTGATCGATTGATTTAATTTATTTTACTTCGCGTTTTGTGGCTCTTGGCTAATTTGCGAAGATGGTGATGAGTGATGAAATTGATGAATGGACATTCACAAACAACCAAACCCGAGCGGGATTCGAACCCGGGACCCTTGGAGTCGAAGCGTGATGTACTAACCACTCGGCCACATGGTCCGGCCCGATTGTGGGGGAAAGCTCTTGCAGTAATACGTATAATAAAGACGTAGCGTGCCGTAGGTGGTTGGACGTTGCATTATATTGTGCATCAAACTCGACAAGTGCATTCGTCAAAGTTTTATTGTCTTGAAGTCCATAATATTGGAAACTGTGGGATTACACTTAAATACAATTAAAGATTAGTCATCTGAGGTGTCTAGATTCTAAGAAAACACCAGATTAAATATCCGAATTTATAGCAGTTAGCATGGCCACAATACGAGTATTAGTGACTAGCTTACGGTTAGCCCCCTCCCCCTGGACCACGTACTACATCTAGATGTCTTTATTCCAATCCCGCGTTGTGGTCAAAATCAGGGTGGTATTTGTAGGGCGGATGGGGGAATCCCCCCCTCTGGGTACTTGTGTCCCCCAATCTGCTTGATAAATTTTATCCATGGGGGGAAATATATGGCATAAAGTCATTATCTCATGTTCTCCCTAGTCAGTAGAATCCCCCCACTGGAAATTTCTTAAATACCACACAGGTCGAAATGTGAACTATCATAACATATCAGTGTAAAGTTCTTAAAATGTTCTCCGATCAGAAATTTAAAAATATGGCTATCAGCATAATTTAGAGCGTTCGCAAAATAGGGAAAATCGATTTCCGTGAGCCAACTGAAATGTGTTGATCCATTTCGCTGAAGCGTTTCTCCATGCTACATGCACCGAAGAAACAAATTTGTCGTTTGTTGTCTCACCATCCAAAGAGGGAAAAGTACGTTCTCTTTTTAGCTGCATTCCACTTAAGTATGTAAGCATCAGCAATAACTGTTGGAACTCGTTGTTGAAAGACATCAATTGTAGATAGATGGCCCATATTGTTACAATGTAACAATGTTGTTTACTACTTTAGTAAGATTAAATCTTTGCTTGGATCATAGAATACATCGCCGTAAATTAATTTCTGATACCCTGTTATTGTTGTTTTTTCCCCATGAGATGTGAGCTCCAATTACCACATCAAACCTCCAATTTAAAAGTTATTCAGTCAAAAATAGTTATGGAGGGTCATTTTAAGGGAGGTTGCACTTACCAGTTTTTGTTTTCCCGATTTCTTTACTTTCATTTTACTTTTTAAAATTTTCCTCCAAATTTCGGGGGCGTTCGTACGCCACTGTCTTTGGCTGCTGGTAGTGTTAAAAGAGCTGTACACCAACTTTGTATAAGATTCAGAATTCAGTTTTCCAGAGATCTTGTCGCGCAGTAATGTGTTTCGTCAGATTTTGTGGCAAAGTGTGGTCGTTTACTTACTCGTAAATTCTCAGAGACGGTGACGATTGTTCTGAACCTTTTTCAATGATACACACCTTAAAATGTTGACCTTGGCTCTTTGTCCTTCCTTACGCTTTTCATATAGCGTACGGTATTATCGACTTTAAACATTTTTTTCGGTTATTTTAAAATTAGAATGTCAAGAAATTTTTAATAATTTTCTCACAGAAAATTTCCCGATTTAGTGGGGAAATGACTTTCTTTTGTACGAACGTCGGGATTTTTAAAATTTCACATACTGATCTCAAACATAATTGTATGCTGTAAGCGCTTGTCTTGTGTGGACACCAGTACTTACAATTAAATTAGTATAAATATGGCTAAATGCAACAACGGGCAGTAAACGGATGTCATTCCTGAATAATAGCACATTACTTCTTACATTTAGACTGAACAGGAAGTTGCTGTTTGTTTACTCGTGGATAATCCCCATAAACATCGAATCCGAATCGTCACATTTTGACGCAACCTGAGGGAGCGAGGAGAGGTACGGGAACGTGAGCAAGTGATTAAAATTTTTAACATTCGTTGCTCGAGTTGGCACATAAAATTCTAAAGACTGAGAGATTACGATGTCCCCTTTGCATCGTACCGTTCCATGAAGAGACATGTCGGGGTGTGAGGATAGGGTAGGGTAACCAGACGTCTTGATTGCACGACAGTCCTTGTGTCTGTCCGTCCTGCTGTCTGCGATGCTACTCCAAAAATGGAAATATGTGCTATTTTTCAAACAGCGTCCTGCGAATGTCCAGCAGAATATCCAGACGAATTGTTTAAATCTGTGAAACTGTTAGTGCCTTTTAAATTAATAGAACCTAGACATTGTTATTTTATATAGAAATGCTTGTGGATCTAAAACATTTCTCGCTCGCTTCGCTCGCGACCTTCGTCTACCGCAAGCAGTCTGTTCATGATAATGATATGTGAGCCACCGAACAGTGCCGGCGATTAGGGTTGGGCGAAGGGGGACAGTTCCCAGTTCCCCCCCTAACTTTTCGCCACTTTTGCCTAAGCACTATGCCAAACCTTTAGTGTTGTCCACGGGACGAGACGGGACAGGCTTTTAAAAATTCGAGACGAGACGAGATTGACCATGTGTCATGAGACAAACGAATATTTTCGAGACGAGACAGCATTTACACGAGACGAGACAGGCCGAAGTCTCGTCTCGTGGGCAACACTGCAAACCTTATCTACAAATGAAAATATACTGTCTTTGCCCTCCCCAGTTTTGCCACCTTGCCCCCTTCCAGGTTCTCGAACCAATCCCCGCCACTGGTACCGAGTGATGACTAAAAGCATATGCCGGGGCGCTTTGAAAATTGAAAATAGCCCAATTCTGGGGATTTGCATGTTGGATGCATTGATGAGATTATTACTACAACTGCGGCAAGAGACAAATATATTTTCAGTATTGATTAATATTTTAATATTACAAGTATTTGACAGTGTGTGGATGTCTTATAATGAAAAAGTAAGGAAACACAAAAAAAGAAGAACAGTTAGAACGGGAGAGATAGGAAGGTTAACCTGTAAAATTTAAAAGATAAGCAAAATGAGGAACGAAAAAGAGAGAATGAAAAGAGAAGTATGTATGAAGGGAGGAACTCCATGGCGAAGTGGTTGAACGCCAAGAAGCCAGGTCCTGGGATCAAATCCCTGTCTGGGCATGGATGTTCTGAGTGTCCATTCATGAATTTAATCGTATCATCACTCTCATATTCATTGTTGCAATTAGCCAAAAAGACATAAAAGCGACGGTAAATAACAAAAATCAAATCAAGACAAGGACGTATTTAAAGGGGCCCAGGGAGTCCGGACCTCGCCCGAAAGGATTGCCAAGTACTAAAATTAAATAATGATAATATGCTCTTGTTTATCATTTTTTTTGTATAATCGATGGTTATTAATTTCCTCTGAGCTATTTGGAAGGCAAGGATTATATTGGGATCATACAGCTTTGAATGACATTACAAAGATTTATACACACTACTACGCATAATAATGTGCATAAAATATTAATCAGAAACTTTACTTTTCTCCAACTCCATCTAACATTGTTTCTGTTATTCAATAAATATTCAATTCTTCATGTTTTTTACATTAATTTCATTGCCAGGGTACTTGTTTTTACATAAATTATTCCGATCTTAACTACAGGTAAGCTGTTACATCTTTATTCCATAGGCGTGCGCATGGGGGGAGGGGGCAAGGGGGGCAGATTTTTTCCATGGAAGGACAATAAGGTATTTTAGAATATTGCATATCAACCCGATAATAGTGTTGTCCCCTCAAAAAACACCACTTGAATTTGAAATTACCGCAATCATGTAAATTACTATGACTGAAATCAAATTATACGTGTGAAATATATACTTATAGGTTGATATTCGATTTCAGGGTGGCTACAAACAAGCAGAAATGAAATTCCCTGACTTTTCCAGGTTTTCCAGGACAAAATTTACATTTTCCCCTGACAATTACAAACTAAACTAAATCGATGTTTTTGCAAATGGAAATAATAAACTCATACAGATCCAGGTATAGATTTGTTAAGTACCAATATTATCTTCTATGAAATGGACTTATTTCTCTATTCTCTATGATTTGAATTCAAAATGCAAAATAATGAATTTGGAAAATTATTACAATTCACAAGCTAGGAAAGGATTACGGAATTTTATCGTACGCAGTAAGTTTAAAATAAAATACTTGATTATTTTTAAAGTTACGACTAAATGAGATACGAGCGAAGAGTGATTGATTTCGAAATACAATTTGTAATTTATTATGAACCTGTATCACCTAACATCAAGAAGGAAACTGATTTCTTTGCCTTGCTTCTCATTCAGCAGTTGGTCTCAGGAAAACTGAGACCCGAGAAACTATAAACAATCAGCACACTAACCCAGCGCGGCGCTTTGTTGATACAAACAAAAAAAAATCGGACAATTATAAAAGACACAAAACCAGTAAATAAGCAACTGCAGTCAGATTGTTGAATTGAATGTTCATTCTATTTTTGGTTCCGAACTCTTTAAAGAGGGTCTGTCACGGATTCTCTTTGCGCGATGCTGTTAGAAACAGTGTAATATGACACTACCTCGCCCACACTACCTCAGGGTCAACACAACAGAAGGGGCCGAAAAACAGTCGATGCGTGTGAACTGCTCACAATCGCAGCTGACATATTCTTAGAAATACTGAGGTATATTTATCGGCGTATACAGTCAGGAGCAAATATGGATTGGATAAGAACGATTCCTTACACTACCTTGATCCTTTCTTTCCATCTTTCTCGCACTTCACCCTCGCAGGGATTGATCTTAGTGGAATACATAAGCGAAATTAATTATATCAAAAAGGAGCAAGTGCTGCATAAGGGTACTTTTCAAACATGCTACTTGCTACAGTCACGGACACTTCTGGGTGGTACTTGTACTGCATTTTTTTTTATTTTTCTCGGTTATTTGACTTGTACAAAACATTTGATTAGGTGTCCAAAACTATGCAACAATAGTACAAATATCCTGCACTGTTTACTTTTCAATTGTTGAAACTGGTACATCAGCATCTACTTGAACTGCCACTTTTGATTTTGATCTCTATCGGTTATTTGACTTGTACAAAAATTTTGATTTTGTGTACAAAATTGTACAAAAATAGTACAAAATTCCTGCACTGTTTATTTTCGGATTCTCTAAAATGTACTAAAGCATTTACTTGTAGTACCACTTTTGATTTTGATTTTTCTCAGTTATTTGACTTGTACAAAATTTTTGATTTGGTGTACAAAATTGTACAAAAATAGTACAAAATTCCTGCACTGTTTATTTTGGAATTCTAGAAAGTGGTACTACAGCATTTACTTGTAGTACCACTTTTGATTTTGATTTTTCTCGGTTATTTGACTTGTACAAAATTTTTGATTTGGTGTACAAAATTGTACAAGAATAGTACAAAATTCCTGCACTGTTTATATTCGGTTTCTCTAAAATGTACTAAAGCATTTACTTGTAGTACCACTTTTGATTTTGATTTTTCTCGGTTATTTGACTTGTACAAAATTTTTGATTTGGTGTACAAAATTGTACAAAAATAGTACAAAATTCCTGCACTGTTTTTATTCGGTTTCTCTAAAATGTACTAAAGCATTTACTTGTAGTACCACTTTTGATTTTGATTTTTCTCGGTTATTTGAATTGTACAAAATTTTTGATTTGGTGTACAAAATTGTACAAAAATAGTACAAAATTCCTGCACTGTTTATTTTGGAATTCTAGAAAGTGGTACTACAGCATTTACTTGTAGTACCACTTTTGATTTTGATTTTACTCAGTTATTTGACTTGTACAAAATTTTTGATTTGGTGTACAAAATTGTACAAAAATAGTACAAAATTCCTATAATGTTTTTTTGTGATTTCATGAATGTGGTACTACAAGTAAATGGAGTCCCCCTTCCCCCACCCACCGAGTTGAAGGACGTCTCGTCCAAATAATAAACATGTTTCTTCTCACTGCGATATATTTTAATACCGCGGAGATTCTTTTGTCGTCAAACAACAAACAATCGTTTCCTCTTGCTAAACTCAAACCGCAAATCATTCAACACCCGTGATACAATTCGTGTGCACATTGACGGCAAATCACCTCACGCCCTGTTTTACTTTGATCTTGTTGCCGCAAGGAGGATTATGCATTTAAAACAACTTGCTTGACTTTGAAGAACATTTCCTTTCGGATGAAGCCCAAAATAACATTCGGGTAAAACCGCGCGCTGAACAGGAGATTCAGCCATTCTCGCCGCTCTACAATAAACATAGGGTTAAAATAGTGGGAGGTGCAACACTGGTATCAGCGATTTCACGCGCTCTGCAACGCATTCAGTCTCGCTCGACTCGCTCTAAAGTTTCAATGTCTCTTCAACGCATTACAGATTCGAGTTGGCGAATCTGCGGTTCTAAGTTCGTCTGCACAGTGATTGCAACCAATTAAGTCCATACCTGCTAATCAATGTATTATTTTGTCTGTATATTACAAATTAAATAACTGTTTTCTTGCAAGTATGCAGTTGTGTCGGAATAAAACCCGTCTCAGTGGAACTATATTCTTGCGCGCACGTTTGGATCTACATATGCTAAAACCTGCTGCAAGGTTGACCTGACGCAGGGCTTAGTTGTACGAATACGCCTTGTTAATTTGTGACCTGTGCACTGGATTCGGGTTATTCGTTTTGTGACGAGGAACATTAATACCACAATGGCGGGCTAATCACGAGAGAAGGAGGGCCTTGGGTCTTCCTAGCCTGCATGAAGCCGACAACGCAGCAGATCATCGCTCAGCGTCGCGACGTCACACCACTAAAACGCCACATCGCCACAAACGACGCCCACAGCCCGATTAGAAGTCATGAAATGATACCGCCGAAAGCCGCCAGTCGAGACGCCGACGCCCGACGAGAATTCTACGGAGAGAGAAAGAGAGAGAGAGAGAGAAATTGGAAGATGAAGCGACACCAGCCCACACTTAGATCTACCGTCTAGAAGAGAAGATTGAGATAATGAAGCGACACCTACTGCGTCTTGAGACGACGCCGACGTCCCGCGTGAGATTAGCAGCGAGAATCCACGAGTACCCCCGGTAAAGGAACTTCGCCCGTTTTCGCCGTCCCCCCATAGAGAGAGAGAGAGACGATGCGAAGCAATTAATCGCTCCATTACGAGGCCGACAAGATTATCGCCGTGATGTTGAAGCGTAAAAGGAAGGTGTGTCCCAGAAGATTGCGAAGTGCCGCTACAAAGAAGTAGCGTGGGGAAGTGTTAGTGTCGCAAAGAGGACCGCGGGTTAATGTCACGCCGCCGTTTAGAGGACTACGATAAACGTCGCTGAAACGTCTAGAACGCCGAGATGGTATAGTATACTACTGTTAATTTTCTATATGTGTGAGTGATCATCTACCCAAGCCTCCAAAGATCGGCCGTCGGACGAAAATATACCAGTATTTAAAATTAAAAGTCGCGAAGGTATTGATTATAATTATTTCTCGCCAGCATCATCTAAATTTCACGACAATTGCTAATTCGGAAGATATATTCACAGCATACTGTTGTTTTTTCACGCTCTGCGCCGAACTGTTGAGTAATAATGTTTATTTATGTCACCTTATATGCTTTACTCGGTAAATATTTATTTAAAACGGCATAAATCGTGTATCTCTTGCAGAGATCACCTCTCAAGTTTGCTAAGTGAGGAAGTAAGTTAAGTTCGTGCTATTTTTAATATATTCATACATAAGTGTCTTCACTTTTCAGTCTGTAAACATGTGTGCCTTGCAGTTGATATCTAAGCCTAATGTTATTGAAGTTCCAAGGCGCATTAGTGATAATTCTATAACAATTATTTAAATGTTTTAATAAATTGCAAGAATAAAAAGTTTACGTGTCTTGCCCGTTGGCAGAATGTAATGAGCACGCGCAGATGAAAGTTTTGTATCTTTAATTCTAAGCAAATTAACGTCTTCGGGCGCAGTTTAATATTCATAAGAAAAACTAAATATTGCATGGTGTCTAAAAAAGGGCCAATGTATTTATCTTAATGTAATTTTTCCCCTGCGGTATGAGAGAGTGTGTGAATGCTTGAATGATAGTGAGGGGTTGTGTAATGTGTTTTTTTTTTACTTTTTTTATATAATATACATTTTTGTTATTTATGATTTGGCTATGATTTGTGTTCATACAAATAGTATACTAATCCTCATAACTACTGGTATTTATATTTTAGTTCAACGTTAAGTCAGCAAAGCATTTCTGCTGGCTAACATCAATTATTATTATTATCTACGTTATTATTATTATTATTATTATTGATTATTATTATTCAACGTCACTTTATGCACGAGTCGGCTATTCGTCGGGGGTAAAAACCGATCCGGTCACACGTACCCTGGAATCAAAACCGTTAGCTGGGCCCGACACCTAGGAAGGAGACTTCGGTCTCCGGACTAAGTGTCAAACAGAGGTCATGTACCAAAGGTCCCGGTGAGAAATGGATATCCAGGGGACATCCAATGGATGTCTATTAGATATTCCTGGATATCTGTTAGATATCCAGAACTCTCGACCTAAATATCCAAGAGATATCCAATGGATGTCTTTTGGAGATTTGGAATTTATAGATCTGTCCTGTCATGGTTCTATGAGCGTCCGACAATTGGTAGATTGGGGTTAGGCGTAGAGCTGACAACTCTTCATTGTAAGAAAGTTGTCAAGAAGCAACAACATGGGACCATGGATGTTCCTAAGGTAAAATATTCAGGAGGTTAAATAGTCCCTCATTCGGATCTCCGGACGGGAACTACTTTGGGAGGTCCCTGGACTAAGGATAGGATGTACAGTAGGAATAAGGATATTAAATTAGGTACCTGGAATGTTCTGAGCCTTTACCGGCCTGGAGCATTTCACTCTACAGTTAATGAGGTAGTTACGTAAGTATAAATTACTATCCGTGACAAAAATATTGAGCCCTCTGTTTGCGTGCTTGTAAAATTGTACTCCGTGGGTGGAAAAAAAGTCAAATATACCTCATTGGAAAGCTTCAAGTATCTATTTTTTAATAAGCGTCATCTAAAATTATTCTTCGTTGCATTTTCGTATTATAATAAAAAATTAACTAAAAAGTGTAGTTTTTTCTTCCAGTTTGCAAGAACGGGGAACTTAACATCATACAGTTCATAATCCACAATTGATATAATATTGAGATTTCTTGTGCGTGAGGACGGATTGTTTTTGCATCTCTGTGGAAGAAGTCAAATGCAGATCTTCACTAGATGCTTCAAAAATTCAAATTTTAGGCAAACGTGCAATCTTGAAATGCGTAATTGCAAATTTAATTAAATTGTAAAAAGCCGTTTATATGACACATTTGATCCAAATCCAGAAGTTTAACATGTGTATCTCAAGTATGGCCACAGATATAAATTATTATTGACCACTCCTAATTTGGTAAACGCGCGGATGACCTATGGCGAGATGCGACCAATCTCAGACTTCATAACAAAGGAAAACAGCAAGAAACAGTGCAATGAAGAGATCTTATGTATGTGTGCGAGTTCAGGATATATGATAGGAACACAAGAGTGATAAAAGAAAATCTGCATTCGTCTATTACAGCATCTGAACAATGCTTCTCTGTGCACAACAATTCGCTTTGTAACCAAAACTTTCGGCTTACTTTCCCTGTAAAAGCTGCTGGCTGAACGCAAAGTTTAAAGGGCTGCCGGCGGCGTGTGGCAACAAAGCGCACTTCGTCGTAGCAACGAGACTAAAAACGACAATTCTGTCTGTCGTTTTCAATTCGCAGAATATGAAAAGATAAGCCATAAAAATTTGATTTTTATTCCATGCTCATTATTTAGATATGCTTTGCATCGCCATTGGGCTGACCATTACCGAGATTGCAACACTGTTATTAAACATTAATATTGGCTGTTCCACAAATGATAGCAACTTTTTATATTGCCGAGATATTTACACATAAACAAGCTTCAATTACAAGAAATTTCATATTTTTACGACTGGTTTTCAAGAAGCTACACACGATTGAATTCGACTTACATAAAACACACACGAAAAAACTACACTTTTACGAACATTTTTGTTTGAATAGAGAACAGACAGAGTTAAAATCAATTTGTCTTGCTTTTTTCTAAAAGTAGACACTTGTTGCTTTCCAATGAGGTATATTTGACTTCTTTCCTCCCACAGAGTACAATTTTACAAGCACGTAAACAGAGGGCTCAATATTTCTGTAACGGATATTAGACATAGTAACTGTCCAGGAAGTTAGGTGGCCAGGAAAAAGTAACTGTAAAATTAAAAAATATACTTTTTCATCAGACTTCTTTATAAATAATAGAATTATCTCGGCTCTTAAAACAGTAGAATTAACTCTATGAACAGCCCGGTATCCGCTTCCGTGCAACAAAATGAGAAAAAACAAAACTGTGTTTTCCTGCAGGCTTTCAATCATTCAGAACAGAAGGCAAGGGCAGCTGGTTCATGGAGAGCATCTGTAACGAGCTGAAGGAGAGAGGAACTCAACTTGACCTGCTGACCCTAATGACTCGGGTGGCTCGAAGGGTTGCTGTGGAGTACGAGAGCTACAGCTCGGACGAAAAACTGAATGAGAAGAAGCAGATACCGTCCATCGTGAGCATGCTGATCAGAAAGATATACTTCAGACCCAAGGTACGTTTTCAATTCTTAATGTGTAGTTCAATAGGGTTCAGCATAACCAAATCGATATTCGGTTGTTTCAGGGCCGAGGAATGTTCCGCAAGAGTAGCCAACAACTCGGATCCAATTTCAAATTGTCAAAGCTTATTTTATGCACTTCGCGTTCAGAAAATTCAAGTGTGACCTTTCATTGCCGAGAGAACGTTACAGCCCCTATGAGCTCATGCAAATTGCCAACATGGGAAAGTTTCTGAATCATTTTGGTAGAGCAAGAGGCTCCCAACTACACACACAGAGAAAGCTTTTAAGTAGGGCTACCATACGTCCTGGTTTTCCCGGACATGTCCTCTTTTCGGACCCTGAAATTTGCGTCCGGGCGGGTTTTTACTTTCTTTTAAAATGTCCGGGTATTTACTTTTATCCAATCATCATAGGTCAGAGATCACGAAGTTACAACTTTTCGAATCATTAAACGTCTGATGTTGGCAGTACTGGACGATGCGCTAAGCGTTAGTCGTTTGTTGTTACAGTTTCAAGTTCCGGTCGATGTGATTTCCGCGTCATTCGTTTGTTCGTGTTTCGAAGTGGAAGTTAGATTTTGCGAACACGGTGTAAGCTACTCATATGCCTAAAAGAAAGTGCAAGTTTACTAATGAGTTACAAGAAAGGTATTCATGTTTTAGACGTGGTAGAGACGATTTTGAAGGCGAGTGTATGGTTTGAAAACCCGGTACATATGTGTCTGTGGCAAAGAAAGGAGGGTTAGGCTTGCAAGCACACATGGAGTGCGAAAAGTACAAAAGAGCCGTCAGAGGTGAAGCTTCATCTACAAAACTGACTCAGTTTTTCACGAAACCTGGCAGTGAACATGAAGATAAACTAAGTGCTGCAGAAGGTTCTTTAGTGGCAGTATAATATCATGGAGAATAATATTTTATTTAATGGTGATAAATTGTGTGATTTATGTAATGTTTTCGTGTTTGAGAATAAATTGATGGTGTGTGTGGCTTTCGAAGAAAATGTCCTCCTTTTAGCATTTCAAAATATGGTAGCCCAATTTTAAGCCAGTGTTATGCCTGTAATGAGCCCTGGCATCAATTATACCGAGTCGCAAGAGCTTCGTTAGATCCAGTGGTTCACAAAAAAATTAAATCTAATTTCATATTTGTTAACAAGCCTGAACATAATCAAACTGTTACTCTTTATGATTATACCATAATTTGTTAAATAATATTTAATTTGAAGGATACAGTTTAATTAATGTATGTTTTTTTTAAAAAAAAAATGGAAAGGTGCACGAGTACAATTGCTTGGTTCATCTCAAGGTTCATCTAATCGACTTTAAAAAGAAATTTGCCGGTGTAACGGGGAATTTGGACTCCGTAGAAAAGTGACTGTACAGTCAATTTTCTACGCAGTCCGAATTCCCCGTCTTCGTGACGGGGAATTTGGACTCCGTAGAAAAATGACTGTACAGTCAATTTTCTACAGAGAAAAATGACTGCCCTTTTCAGTTCCCGTCAATTAAGCAGGGGGTAAAATATCCCCGTAGAAAAATGACTGCCTGTCAATTCCCACTTAAAAGAGGGGGTACAAAATCCCCGTAGAAAAGTGACTGCCCAATTAAATCCTGCTTATATTAGGAGGGGGTACAATTTCCCCGTAGAAAAGTGACTGCCCCCTTAAATCCTGCTTATATTAGGAGAGGGTATAATTTCCCCGTAGAAAAGTGACTGCCCGTTAAAATCCTGCTTATATTAGGAGGGGGTATAATTTCCCCGTAGAAAAGTGACTGCCCTATTAAATCCTGCTAATATGAGAAGGGGGTACAATTTCTCCGTAGAAAAGTGACTGCCCCCTTATATCCAGCTTATATTAGGAGGGGGTACAAATTCCCCGTAGAAAAGTGACTGCCCCCTTAAACCCTGCTTATATTAGGAGGGGGTACAATTTCCCCGTAGAAAAGTGACTGCCCCTTTAAATCCTGCTTATATTAGGAGGGGGTATAATTTCCCCGTAGAAAAGTGACTGCCCTTTTAAATCCTGCTAATATGAGAAGGGGGTACAATTTCCCCGTAGAAAAGTGACTGCCCTATTAAATCCTGCTAATATGAGAAGGGGGTACAATTTCCCCGTAGAAAAGTGACTGCCCCCTTATATCCTGCTTATATTAGGAGGGGGTACAAATTCCCCGTAGAAAAGTGACTGCCCCCTTAAATCCTGCTTATATTAGGAGGGGGTATAATTTCCCCGTAGAAAAGTGACTGCCCCCTTATATCCAGCTTATATTAGGAGGGGGTAGAAATTCCCCGTAGAAAAGTGACTGCCCCCTTAAACCCTGCTTATATTAGGAGGGGGTACAATTTCCCCGTAGAAAAGTGACTGCCCCTTTAAATCCTGCTCACATTAGGGGGGGGTATTATTTCCCCGTAGAAAACTGACTGCCCTTTTAAATCCTGCTAATATGAGAAGGGGGTACAATTTTCCCGTAGAAAAGTGACTGCCCTATTAAATCCTGCTTATATTAGGAGGGGGTACAATTTCCCCGTAGAAAAGTGACTGCCCCTTAAATCCTGCTTATATTAGGAGGGGGTATAATTTCCCCGTAGAAAAGTGACTGCCCATTAAAATCCTGCTTATATTAGAAGGGGGTATAATTTCCCCGTAGAAAAGTGACTGCCCTATTAAATCCTGCTAATATGAGAAGGGGGTACATTTTTCTCCGTAGAAAAGTGACTGCCCCCTTATATCCAGCTTATATTAGAAGGGGGTACAAATTCCCCGTAGAAAAGTGACTGCCCTATTAATTCCTGCTTGTATTAGGAGGGGGTACAATTTCCCCGTAGAAAAGTGACTGCCCCCTTATATCCTGCTAATATTAGGAGGGGGTACAAATTCCCCGTAGAAAAGTGACTGCCCCTTAAATATTGCTTATATTAGGAGGGGGTATAATTTCCCCGTAGAAAAGTGACTGCCTTATTAAATCCTGCTAATATTAGAAGGGGGTACAATTTCCCCGTAGAAAAGTGACTGCCCCCTTATATCCTGCTTATATTAGGAGGGGGTACAAATTCCCCATAGAAAAGTGACTGCCCCCTTTATTCCTGCTTATATTAGGAGGGGGTATAATTTCCCCGTAGAAAAGTGACTGCCTCTTTAAATCCTGCTTATATTAGGAGGGAGTATAATTTCCCCGTACAAGAGTGAGTGCCCTATTAAATCCTGCTAATATGAGAAGGGGGTACATTTTCCCCGTAGAAAAGTGACTGCCCTATTAAATCCTGCTAATATGAGAAGGGGGTACAATTTCCTCGTAGAAAAGTGACTGCCCCCTTATATCCTGCTTATATTACGAGGGGGTACAAATTCCCCGTAGAAAAGTGACTGCCCCCTTAAATCCTGCTTATATTAGGAGGGGGTATAATTTCCCCGTAGAAAAGTGACTGCCCGTTAAAATTCTACTTATATTAGGAGGGGGTATAATTTCCCCGTAGAAAAGTGACTGCCCTATTAAACCCTGCTAATATGAGAAGGGGGTACAATTTCACCGTAGAAAAGTGACTGCCCCCTTATATCCAGCTTATATTAGGAGGAGGTACAAATTTCCCGTAGAAAAGTGACTGCCCCTTAAACCCTGCTTATATTAGGAGGGGGTACAAATTCCCCGTAGAAAAGTGACTACCCCCTTAAATCCTGCTTATATTAGGAGGGGGTATAATTTCCCCGTATAAAAGTGACTGCCCCTTTAAATCCTGCTAATATGAGATGGGGGTACAATTTCCCCGTAGAAAAGTGACTGCCCTATTATATCCTGCAAATATGAGAAGGGGGTACAATTTCCCCGTAGAAAAGTGACTGCCCCCTTATATCCTGCTTATATTAGGAGGGGGTACAAATTCCCCGTAGAAAAGTGACTGCCCCCTTAAACCCTGCTTATATTAGTAGGGAGTATAATTTCCCCGTAGAAAAGTGACTGCCCCCTTAAATCCTGCTTATATTAGGAGGGGGTATAATTTCCCCGTTGAAAAGTGACTGCCCCTTTAAATCCTGCTTATATTAGGAGGGGGTATAATTTCCCCGTAGAAAAGTGACTGCCCCTTTAAATCCTGTTTATATTAGGAGGGGGTATAATTTCCCCGTAGAAAAGTGACTGCCCTATTAAATCCGGCTAATATGAGATGGGGGTACAATTTCCCCGTAGAAAAGTGACTGCCCTATTAAATCCTGCTTATATTAGGAGGGGGTACATTTTCCCCGTAGAAAAGTGACTGCCCTATTAAATCCTGCTAATATGAGAAGGGGGTACAATTTCCTCGTAGAAAAGTGACTGCCCCCTTATATCCTGCTTATATTACGAGGGGGTACAAATTCCCCGTAGAAAAGTGACTGCCCCCTTAAATCCTGCTTATATTAGGAGGGGGTATAATTTCCCCGTAGAAAAGTGACTGCCCGTTAAAATCCTACTTATATTAGGAGGGGGTATAATTTCCCCGTAGAAAAGTGACTGCCCTATTAAACCCTGCTAATATGAGAAGGGGGTACAATTTCACCGTAGAAAAGTGACTGCCCCCTTATATCCAGCTTATATTAGGAGGAGGTACAAATTCCCCGTAGAAAAGTGACTGCCCCCTTAAACCCTGCTTATATTAGGAGGGGGTACAAATTCCCCGTAGAAAAGTGACTGCCCCCTTAAATCCATCTTATATTAGGAGGGGGTATAATTTCCCCGTATAAAAGTGACTGCCCCTTTAAATCCTGCTAATATGAGATGGGGGTACAATTTCCCCGTAGAAAAGTGACTGCCCTATTATATCCTGCAAATATGAGAAGGGGGTACAATTTCCCCGTAGAAAAGTGACTGCCCCCTTATATCCTGCTTATATTAGGAGGGGGTACAAATTCCCCGTAGAAAAGTGACTGCCCCCTTAAACCCTGCTTATATTAGTAGGGGGTATAGTTTCCCCGTAGAAAAGTGACTGCCCCCTTATATCCTGCTTATATTAGGAGGGGTTACAAATTCCCCATAGAAAAGTGACTGCCCCTTTATTCCTGCTTATATTAGGAGGGGGTATAATTTCCCCGTAGAAAAGTGACTGCCCCTTTAAATCCTGCTTATATTAGGAGGGAGTATAATTTCCCCGTAGAAGAGTGAGTGCCCTATTAAATCCTGCTAATATGAGAAGGGGGTACATTTTCCCCGTAGAAAAGTGACTGCCCTATTAAATCCTGCTAATATGAGAAGGGGGTACAATTTCCCCGTAGAAAAGTGACTGCCCTATTAAATCCTGCTAATATGAAAAGGGGGTACAATTTCCCCGTAGAAAAGTGACTGCCCCCTTATATCCTGCTTATATTAGGAGGGGGTACAAATTCCCCGTAGAAAATTGACTGCCCCCTTAAATCCTGCTTATATTAGGAGGGGGTATAATTTCCCCGTAGAAAAGTGAGTGCACTATTAAATCCTGCTAATATGAGAAGGGGGTACAATTTCCCCGTAGAAAAGTGACTGCCCTATTAAATCCTGCTAATATGAGAAGGGCGTACAATTTGCTCGTAGAAAAGTGACTGCCCCCTTATATCCTGCTTATATTAGGAGGGGGTACAAATTCCCCGTAGAAAAGTGACTGCCCCCTTAAATCCTGCTTATATTAGGAGGGGGTATAATTTCCCCGTAGAAAAGTGACTGCCCGTTAAAATCCTGCTTATATTAGGAGGGGGTATAATTTCCCCGTAGAAAAGTGACTGCCCTATTAAACCCTGCTAATATGAGAAGGGGGTACAATTTCCCCGTAGAAAAGTGACTGCCCCCTTATATCCTGCTTATATTAGGAGGGGGTACAATTTCCCCGTAGAAAAGTGAGTGCACTATTGAATCCTGCTAATATGAGAAGGGGGTACAAATTCCCCGTAGAAAAGTGACTGCCCCCTTATATCCTGCTTATATTAGGAGGGGGTATAATTTCCCCGTAGAAAAGTGACTGCCCCCTGAAATCCTGCTTATATTAGGAGGGGGTACAAATTCCCCGTAGAAAAGTGACTGCCCTATTAAATCCTGCTAATATGAGAAGGGGGTACAAATTCCCCGTAGAAAAGTGACTGCCCCTTTAAATCCTGCTTATATTAGGAGGGGGTATAATTTCCCCGTAGAAAAGTGACTGCCCTATTAAATCCTGCTAATATATGAAGGGTGTACAATTTCCCCGTAGAAAAGTGACTGCCCTATTAAATCCTGCTAATATGAGGAGGGGGTACAATTTCCCCGTAGAAAAGTGACTGCCCCCTTATATCCTGCTTATATTAGGAGGGGGTACAAATTCCCCGTAGAAAATTGACTGCCCCCTTAAATCCTGCTTATATTAGGAGGGGGTATAATTTCCCCGTAGATAAGTGACTGCCCTATTAAATCCTGCTAATATGAGAAGGGGGTACAATTTCTCCGTAGAAAAGTGACTGCCCCCTTATATCCAGCTTATATTAGAAGGGGGTACAAATTCCCCGTAGAAAAGTGACTGCCCTATTAATTCCTGCTTATATTAGGAGGGGGTACAATTTCCCCGTAGAAAAGTGACTGCCCCCTTATATCCTGCTAATATTAGGAGGGGGTACAAATTCCCCGTAGAAAAGTGACTGCCCCTTAAATATTGCTTATATTAGGAGGGGGTATAATTTCCCCGTAGAAAAGTGACTGCCTTATTAAATCCTGCTAATATTAGAAGGGGGTACAATTTCCCCGTAGAAAAGTGACTGCCTCCTTATATCCTGCTTATATTAGGAGGGGGTACAAATTCCCCATAGAAAAGTGACTGCCCCCTTTATTCCTGCTTATATTAGGAGGGGGTATAATTTCCCCGTAGAAAAGTGACTGCCCCTTTAAATCCTGCTTATATTAGGAGGGAGTATAATTTCCCCGTACAAGAGTGAGTGCCCTATTAAATCCTGCTAATATGAGAAGGGGGTACATTTTCCCCGTAGAAAAGTGACTGCCCTATTAAATCCTGCTAATATGAGAAGGGGGTACAATTTCCTCGTAGAAAAGTGACTGCCCCCTTATATCCTGCTTATATTACGAGGGGGTACAAATTCCCCGTAGAAAAGTGACTGCCCCCTTAAATCCTGCTTATATTAGGAGGGGGTATAATTTCCCCGTAGAAAAGTGACTGCCCGTTAAAATCCTGCTTATATTAGGAGGGGGTATAATTTCCCCGTAGAAAAGTGACTGCCCTATTAAACCCTGCTAATATGAGAAGGGGGTACAATTTCCCCGTAGAAAAGTGACTGCCCCCTTATATCCTGCTTATATTAGCAGGGGGTACAAATTCCCCGTAGAAAAGTGACTGCCCTATTAAATCCTGCTAATATGAGAAGGGAGATATTACATACTCTCTCATCATTTTGTCGTACATTTCTTGGAACAAGCGACGGAATGTCTTAAACTAACAGCATGTTCCGTACTCTTTGTTTTATCGGGTACTTATTGGCATCCGCTATTACGTCTCCATTTTGCTTTCTCTCTGTTCTATCGTGGACGATTCAGCTGCCTTTTCCTTGAAAGTGTGGATTTTTGTGGCAATGCTTCAGCTGGTCGGCTCAAGTTAATGGGACGTATGCCTTAATTAATCACGTTTGACATAGATATTTACTAGCTTGAAAGAAAATATACTTTATATTTAGTTAATGTGATCAGAGGATTGTAGTAATCAATGTTTTATGCAGCATATAAACTTTCAACGGATAGTCACAAGCCACAGCGAACATAACCACAACTCTATTTCATAATTACACGTACAGAAGGATGAGTTCCACACTGAACTGCTAGCTGACGGGTGCCAGAAATTTCCACTATTACTATCAAAAAGATGTGACTCGTCACTTCCTTCATTATTGTCTCCAAAATCCATGTTTTCTAACGGTGCATGTACAGCCTACGTAGCGGGAAAGTGTGGCTTATGACTATATCACTACACAGATGACCACCTGGTTGGAGAGCCAAAAAGTTCAGTGATGTACATATTATACTGCCATTCGAAAAGAAAAATGACAATGTCTCGCACTTTTTGGACAGTGGGTTGCTTATTGTGCATGATGGTATGTTCAACAACAACAACAACATAAAAATCAAACATGTGGCTTAAGAATATCATCCACTGACTCCTTCATGTGTTAAACATGGTGAATAATATGTAATAGGTTAGTTGCAAACCACAACGAAATTATAAATGTCTGTATTTGATAAAGTTTTTGTATAAATTGAAATACATCACATATTATATTAAAATGCACTACAGCATTATTGAAATACATATTTAGTGAAAAGTGATAAATCATAATTCTCATGCTATATGCATTGTATATTATTTTTTTGTTCAATTTTTTTGAAGTTAAAACAATTGTTTTATTTGACTTGTGTACTCCTGGTGTTTCTGAATCGTATTGATTCTGATCAAAATGTTACAATTAAAACTATAGTCTGTGTGTAGATGTATCTTGTTATTTGTTCCTATGAAAATATGATTAGTGTGTACATAAATATGTTTGTGTGTGTAAGTATGCTTATGTAATATATGTTTCTGTGTAACAAAATTATGATTTATCAACCTCATAACACGAATAACGTGTGTATTCGATTATTTTAAAAATTGATCAAAGGTTCTATCATAAAATGCATCAATGTAATTTTTAAATTCGAGAGTTACTACGGATATGTGGAAGCAACCACTTTCAATTATATTTTACAAGTTATAAAATATTTCCATGTTAAAATATCGCTTCTACGGGCTCTCGTCGTGCTTTTCAAATAAATATAATTACCACAAGGGACAAAGTGTTTTACTTTTTGTTAGTTATGCATAGATTATATAAGAAGTATTTTTATGATGAGAAACCTATTTATTTGTGACAGTACACACACACATTGTGTACAAATTTGTTGTCCAAAATGTTTCAAGAAAATGCAATTCAAATGTCTTGAGTGATGGATTGATTGAGTTAGCGTTTTAATTTATGCACACTAAGTCTAATCAAGAATGGACCCACAGTTTAAAGTTGGATCCGAATTACTATGTGCCTCCACCGGGTATTGAACCCAGGACACCTTTATCACCCTACTCAAATGGTAGACTCATTCAAATGTTTTGATGAACATTCAAATG